>NC_141697.1:1240771134-1241186134 GCF_964263255.1 Lissotriton vulgaris
CTGTGTTTTTTCCACGCTAGATCTAACCAGCGCTTACCATCAGGTAATTTTACACGAAGACTCCAAATTCTTAACCACTTTTATTACACCTGAGGGTTTGTTTCAGTATTGTCGTATGCCATTCGGCCTAGCTAGTGCAGCGTCCGTCTTCCAACGCCTCATGAAGACAGTACTAGAAGGATGTGAGGGTGCTATCGCCTTTCAGGACGACATCCTAATACACGGAAAAATTTTTGAGGAGCACAATAAAAATTTGGTAAAAGTTTTGAAAAGTGTGCAAGAATATGGGCTGACACTTAAATTATCCAAATGTAAATTCAGACAAAGTCAGGTCGAATACCTCGGCCATGAGATTTCAGCCCTGGGGATCAAACCTAAACTCAACCATATCAAGAGTATATCCAAAGCCCATGCTCCCTTGAACAAAGATCAACTTGTTTCCTTTCTTGGTCTTACAGAATTTTATAGCAAATTCGTCCAAGATTATGCTTCCAAAGTTCATCCTCTCAGGGTGTTATTGAAGAAGGATGCGAAGTTTGTGTGGAATAGCGATCAGCAACATGCTTTTGAGTTACTGAAACAAGAAATTATTAATGCTCCTTTTCTAAGACCTTTTGATTTAGACAAAGAATGTATAGTGTGTGTTGATGCAAGCAATGTTGGCTTAGGCTCAGTTTTAATGCAAAAAGACAGAGGTGAAGAGTACGTTGTGTCATATGCTTCAAGAACCTTGCGGGGCGCTGAGTTCAATTACTCCACAATTGAAAAAGAGTTACTAGCTTGTACCTGGGCCTCTGAACATTTTAGGCAATTTCTTTGGGGAACCAGGTTCCGTTTAAGAACCGACCATAAGCCTCTAATTAATATGCTGGCAGCTGGTGGTGGCAGGACCTTAACAGCGCGACTAGCACGTCTTGCAGCCAAATTGCAAGAATTTCAATGTATTGTTGAATATGTTCCTGGGCGGTTAAACGTGCACGCCGACTGCATGTCCAGGCTGCCTTTAATCAATTCTATTTTTTCTGGTAATTGGAACAACGAATCAGATGTTGTCTTTAATATCGATGATGTCAACGATTGTGGTCCAGCTGGTGTTTCTTCTAGTATTTCTGAAATTGAGTGGAGGGAAGCTATGGCGAATGATTCTAACCTTGCTTCTTTAACTAGACATTTACAATATGGTTGGCCTCAAGAGCGATACTTATCTGGGGACATCCTTTCTTTTTTCAAGGTAAACGATGAACTTATGTTTGACCAAGGTTTTGTTTTTCGTGGCGATAAAATCATTCCTCCCATTTCCTTGAGAGAAAGAATTATTTCCATGGCCCATGAAGGCCATATGGGCATGTCTGGCACCAAAAGACGCATCCGCGAGTTCTACTGGTGGCCTGGTGTAGACAGAATGGTCGACAAATGGGTTCGTTCATGTTCCCCTTGTGATAAAAGTGACAAGACTGTTAAACCCTTGTCTGTTGCTACTTCTCCCATTGAATTTGTCTCTTGCCCCTGCAAGAAATTGGGCATTGACATAATTGGACCTCTTAACTTGTTTCCCCACCAAAATGTGTTTGGCCTGGTCCTTATCGATTATTTTTCCAAGTGGCCAGAGCTAAAAATTGTCGACAAAGTTGGCTCCACTCAAATTATTCAATTTCTTGATGAGGTTTTTTGTAGAGAAGGAATTCCCGCGGAGATTGTGTCGGATAATGGTCCGCAATTTATAAGCAAAGAATTTTTGTCATTCATCCAGAGGTGCGGAATCGTGCACAAAAGGGTGTCGAATTATAATCCGCAAGCCAATGGTCAGACGGAACGCTTTAACCGCGTCATCAAAGAGTCTATTCAGCTGGCCGTTAAAAGCAATCTAGACTGGAAAAAAACCCTGCGTTCCACCTTACTGTCTTATCGCACTTCACCTAACTCTGTCACAGGGTTTTCACCCTTTGAATTGCTTAGAGGCAGAAAGCCTGGTTCCAAACTCCTGCCCTGGTGGATGAAAGTTAAGATACCTGCTGATTCTTCTGTCGATCCTGCTTGTGTTAAGGACAGAGTTTTGAGATATCAGGAAAGAATGAAAGCTAATTTTCTGTCCACTAAAAGCTCCGGTCAGAAGGTCAGGGTGGGTGATTTTGTCCGCGTGAAATTAGGCAGAGCTTTTGACAATAAGTGGAATAAGTGGTCAGACCCTTGCAAGGTTATTGAAGTATTTTCTAAGGCTGTGAGGGTTAAGGATGGAAAAATATTGAATTTTAGAAGGATTTCACTATGTAAAGGTTTAGATTCTTCTAATACTGAACCCTGTTCTGCACCATCCTCTTCTAATGATCTTACCACTGCTAAGCCTTTGTGTGATCAAAATGATGCATCTTTTTCTCCTTTGTTTAACTCTTTTGACTGTGAGAACCAGAGTGTTGATCGTGTTGTTCCTGTGCCTGGTAATTGCAGTCCGTCCATGTCTGACAATAGCAACCAGATCACTGAACCACCTCCTAGCCATGTCAACGATCCTGTTAGTGAAAATGTTCCCATATCTTGTCCTGTGATTCCTAATGATGATTCTTCTCTTAGGAAAAGCATTCGTGTGAAACATACTCCTGTAAAGTTGCATGATTACTACCTTTAAGTTTTTTTTTTTTCTTTGTTTTTTTTTGTTTTTTTTTAGGGGGGAAGGTGTGTAGTATTCCATTCCGTGCTTTACTCTCCACTTATTCTTGTACTTCCCTTCCCATGTTCTATTCAGAATTGTTTTGGTTCTTTCTGCCTGGGGATTCTTAGGGATCCTTGGGAGTGTAATGTTCTACTAGTAACAGTTACAGCTGTGCATCTATTCGTGGTGGTTGTGTAAGCTGTCTCCTAAGAATAAACTGGATCTAACCATCAAGAAGTCTCTTCCTGATTACTACAGTCAACCTCCAAAGCAAGTATGCAGCCAGAACCAAAGTTTAGTTCAGTAAAAGGACTAGCATAAATCTGGTCTATTGAAAAGTCAAGTGTAAATCAACAGACAGACCAATGTGGAGTCTGCCTTCAAGAAGGAAAGCAAAAAAGTCTGAGTACAAATCATGATACAGACTAGCATGGAGTCTGCTAGGTTCAAAATGCAAGAAACGTCTGGCACACATCCCCAAAAGGGCACATTTTATAGGTCTCAGACAGAGAATACGACTCTGCCCTCATGGTGACATCTGACATAGTAGGGCTGTCCTGATGAAGTAACTTGTACTTAAACCAGTAGTGAAACAAGACAATATGACACATCAAATAGAAAATATTTAGGAACACCTACTTTCATGCAGTGGACAGGGCTGTAAGCAGACGGTAGGCATGACTGTAGCCAGAACAGGAGAGTTAGAAGAACTTTGGGGTGGACATACAGACGTGGGCAGGATTTAGCCGAGACGGACCCCTTTTTTCTATAAACATTGTCAGCGTCCGCAGGCAACGCAGAGCTGCTCTCACCCCTGGGCGAGTCACAAGTACAGTTGGAGTTTGGTCTTTAAACAATGCAAATAGTCTTGAGCTCAAAATTCACCGGTTCGGAGATATAGATAAAAGCAGTAATGTATAGTATATGGTATTTATCCTTCCAAGAAGCAACAACTATGCACTTTTGACAATTTGTGTAGGGAAAACTGAGGGTTTATTCTCAGATTTTGCATCTTGGTTGTTTACTTTTACCTGCTAAAACATCAGAATATTCTTCTGGTTAGAAGGTAAATTAGTTACTGAATAGCCTGTATACCTTCCAGAATTATTTAAACATCTATAGGCCTTTTATGATTGATTTTATTATTGATATATAATTGATAATCATCATAGCCCTTATAACTAAACAGGTCACATATGTTTTTGAGTTATGAATATGTGTTTAGTGGGTTTGGAAATGTTGGATTTATCTACTGTTCTAGCTGTTAATGAAAAGTCAACAAAAGTTGATAAACCTATTTTGGGATTATTTTTAAATGCCCTTTTTGTTCAAAATGGTGACAGTTATAATTTTGCAACAAATTAAGTAAACTGCTTTAAAACATGGTGCACTTACTGTGTTGGAGTTTCAATTACTTCAGATTGTTTGTAAAAAATTTTCAAAGCTATTCATAATCTGTTAACATGAAATCCCTCTAAAAGCAATTCAGGGTTGCTGCAGTTGTCTGCCCACTTTTTGCCCCATTTTTAGTAGCTTCTTGATTCTGATTTTCGACTCTGTCAGTCCACCGAGGCCTCCTACCCAGACTTCAGTTTCAGTTCTCATTCCTTTAAGCAAGGTGATGTCTCATTTTAAGCCAATTGGCATGGAACTTATTACCCATGTAAGACTCTAGTAAATGGTACCCCGGGTACCTAGGGCATGGGTACGAAAGAGGATCCCTAAGGGCTGCAGCATACCTTTTGTCTCCCAAGGGACCCACACACAAATTCAGCACAGACTGCCGCTGCAGGCTGCGTGACATGGTGCAAAGCATGTTTGAAAACAGGACATGGCACACTTGTGTGTGCCGTGCCAAAGACACTGCATGGGCTGCCTGTAAGTCACCCCTGCAGCAGGGCTTGGAACCCTAAGGCAGGGTGCTATATAGCACACGTGAGGACATATCCGCACGAGCAGATATGTCCCTGTAATGTCTAGTTCCTTTGCTGAATATTACAAGTGAGCAGGGAAGCCATCTTAAGGTATGAACTGGGCTATGGTAAAAACAAGTTCCCAGCTACATGATGGCTTCACTGAAACCAAAGGTTTTTGGTATCAAACACCTCGTATTAATAAACCCATGCGTATTCCAGTGATGGATTCATTAATACATGCACCCAGAGGGTACCTTAGAGGTGCTCCCTGAACCCTACTAGCCTCCTAGTGTGCTGCTGACTGGTCCTGTCCAGCCTCCCACCACAGGCGACTTTCGGGCCCCCTAGAAGGTGAGGGACCCGCTCTCGGAGGTCAGTACATTCGCATGTCAAGGCAGGAAGATTCAAAGAGCGCACCACCTTTGATGTGTGAGCCTGGTATCCCTCAGACATGGAGGCTGTAACCCCAGGCCCGAGACCCATTTGGCACCAGGACAGGTAGGAAATTAGCAATGCAAGGAGGCGTGGTGCACCTCCGGGCTAGTCAAACCCGAAGGTGGGCTACCTGCAGTGAACACGAAAATTAGGATTTCACCATCTTGGTTCTGGTGAAATTAGGAACTCTGGGACACGGTGATGCCCACTCCCCACAGGAAGTGGTCATCTTGGGAATGTAGTAACCATCGGGGTAAGTTGCCCATTGGCTAATAGCCCTCACTCCCTTTAGAGCCCCTAAATTGAGTATTGGGTACCACCCCTGACACCAGGAAATCAGATTTGTCTGCCTGGATAAGAGCGAAAGACAAAGAAGAGTCCACAGCACGAGAAGTGAGGAGCAGCAACTGACTTGGCGCCAACCCTGCCAGCCTGCCTGCTGTTCCAGACAGTAGCACAGCCCTGGCTCTTCTAGAAAGCTGTGTCACCTCCAAAACCTGCGGAAGAGTGACCAATGACTTCACCTACCCAGCAACATCTCCGTTGGAGCAGAGGAGCTGCCTCCCTGCACGTTTGCAGGCACCAAAGGACCGACACGAGAGCCTCTGCCAGCGTAACCACGCCAGGGCCAAACAGCACTGCACACGAGCCCTCCGGCCCGGGGTGCCGTGAACCGACGGTGCCCCTGAGGCATGGAGACCCTCAAGAGCTAAGCTCCTCCTTGGATTTAGCCAGTCCGGCCCCCAGTCCCCTCCTGGAGCCACCGTCTGCAAGAAAGCTGGAACTGCAAGAGACTCTTGAGCACAGTGACCCGGCACCTGAAAGCATCACTGCAGCCGACACTCGCAGCCCAATGAGAAGTGGATGGATAGGGCACACGAGCTGAGCCCCCAGTCAGTTTTTATAGTTCAACTTCAAACTGCAAGTGACTCCTGCAGTGCGTCCTTTCCACTGCAGCCCAGCCCGGGGAACGTCCTTTACAACTGAACTTTTACAACGAAGTACCGTTACGACGCAGGTTTAACAACGAAAGTCATTACAACGACTTTCGCTGGAGGGCGCTCTAGGATAGGTAATAGTTTAATTTACTATCCAACACCTTCCCTACTATCCACTGGGACTGGAGTTGGAATAGTAAATTAAACTATTCACTATCCAGCGCCCCCAACGCAAGTCGTTGTAACGACTTGCGTTGTAAAACCTGCATCGTAAAGGTACACGTTGTAAAAGCACGCGTTGTACCGTCATACATCCGCTGAGCCCTCGAGTTCCAGAGAGCCAAGTTCCAGTGGACCAGCGGTGACCCTACGTGCCCAATCATCCCAAGGACTGAGTTACCCTATGAATTCACCCGGACTATCCCCCCCAGTCCCTGCTTGCAGCCTCTTTGTGACCGGACTATTCTCTATTGATTAAAACGGGGAACCCGGCGCTGAATTGCACCTCTGCACCCGGATGCCGCAGAGCAGACCAAGGTGACCTGTTGGAGCTGCCTTGAGCCTTGCCCCACACTTACTTTAAGTCCTGAAGAAGAGTCCTGTAAGCTGCTACCAAGTACCCGTATGCAGTGTAAGTTTCTTTCCCATAGGGCAACATTAATGCATTGAAAGATATAAGTGCCAGTGTACTCCTGAATACTTACAAGCCGGGATACCACCCAATGCAGGAATGTTTCTGGGTACTTTTATAACAGTGAAATCGAAAAACAAAGTACATCCCCAATAACAAAGTTCTTGGTGATAAAAATATATATCAAATCCGTGTTATTTTTATAAATTGGTGTGGATCTCCTTCTTGAGTGTGTATCGTTCACTGACTCTGTGTGTGCTGCAGATGTCTGACACTCGTCTCTGATAAGCCTAAGGCTGCTCGACCACACTGACCCCTGGAGGAGCGCCTTGGGATTGCTAGAGCACGCCGCTGTCCACTGATAAGGAATACCTGGACTCTGCACAGTATACCTCTTTGTGATATACTATATAAAGAGCCAGCTTCCTACAAGGTTTTTTCAAACATTGTAATAAACAATGCACGCTTTTTAAGTATTCCTCGATGAATGCAAAGTTAGATTTCCGGTGCAGTGTGCATTTTGCCCCCATCGCCCTGGGTGTCCCTTCTTCCTGCTGTAGTCCTCTGCCTTGATGGCAGCAGAGGTTTTTCATGTGAATTCTGGCAGCGCAAGAACTGGAACATTTTTCATCCAAAATGGCGTGTTGCGTGGAAGCTCCTTAGAGCCATATTTTCATGAGTGGATGTATCATCTCACATGGAATAAAAAGAGCGTCTTGTTAGTTCAGGTCGAACAGTGTGAGGTTTGTCATGTCTAAACATTTCCGTGTTTACCTCTTCACAGAGTGACTTGGCTCCGTACTTGTGCAAACTACACATCATACCTGGTGTCCACCTGGCAGCGGATTTGAATCAGATGAAAACCATGTGGACCCTGGGTGGAGAGTCGATGCAGTTCAAAGGCAGGGTAAGGACAAGGCTTCCATGGAGGGGGTGATGAGGGATGTTTAGAATAAACATTCCTGGAGTTCAAAGGCAAGGTAAGGATGTGGTTCTCATGGAGGGCAGGTAATGAGTGGATATCTTGAATAAACATTCCTGAGTTCAAAGGGAGGGTAAGAACAAGGCTTCCTGGGGGTGGAGTGATGGGTGATCTTTAGAAGAAACATTCCTGGAGTTCAAAGGCAGGGTAAGGACAAGGCTTCCAAGGGGCGGGGGGAGGATGGGGAATGTTTAGAATAAACATTCCTGGAATTCAAAGGCAGGGTAAGGACAAGGCTTCCAAAGGGGCGGGGGATGATGGGGGATGTTTAGAATAAACTTTCCTGGAGTTCAAAGGCAGGGTAAGGACAAAGCTTCCAAGGGGCGGGGGATGATGAGGGATGTTTAGAATAAACATTCCTGGAGTTCAAAGGCAGGGTAAGGACAAGGCTTCCAAGGGGCAGCGGATGATGGGGGATGTTTAGTTTAAACATACCTATAGTTCAAAGGCAGGGTAAGGACAAGGCTTCCGTGGAGGGGGTGATAAGGGATATTTAGAATAAACATTCCTGGAGTTCAAAGGCAAGGTAAGGATGTGGGTCTCATGGAGGGCAGTTAATGAGTGGATATCTTGAATAAACATTCCTGGAGTTCAAAGGGAGGGTAAGAACAAGGCTTCCTGAGGGTGGGATGATGGTGATCTTTAGAATAAACATTCCTGGAGTTCAAAGGCAGGGTAAGAACAAGGCTTCCAGGGGTGGGGGGTGATGGGGGATCTTTAGAATAAACATTCCTGGAGTTCAAAGGGAGGGTAAGAACAAGGCTTCCTGGGGTGGGGTGATGGGGGATCTTTAGAATAACATTCCTGGAGTTCAAAGGCAGGGTAAGGACAAGACTTCCATGGAGGGGGTAATGGGGAATGTTTAGAATAAACATTCCTGGAGTTCAAAGGCAGGGTAAGCACAAGGCTTCCATGGGGGGTGTGATGTGGGATGTTTAGAATAAACATTCCTGGAGTTTAAAGGCAGGGTAAGGGCCAGGCTTCCTGGGGGGTGGGGAGATATTTAGAATAAACATTCCTGGAGTTCAAAGGCAGGGTAAGAACAAGGCTTCCTGGGGGGGGGGGAAGGGGGTTGGGGGAGGAGATGGTGGCTCTTTAGAATAAACATTCCTGGAGTTTAGAGCGAGTAAAGGACAAGGTGGTATCCTGGAGGGCAGGAGATGGTGGAACTTTATAATAAACAGTCCTTGAGTTGAAAGACAGGGTAAGGACAAGAGGAACTCATGGTGGGCAGGAAATGGTAGAACTTTAGAATAAAATGTTCTTGGTTTTCAAAGCCAAGGTAAGGACAAGAGGTTCTCAAGGGCAGGGGGAGAAGGGTTGACATGCTGAAATAACATTCCTAGATCTCAAAGGCAGGGTAAGGACAAGAGGGACTCATGTGGGAGGGGAATGGGGTGGACGCATTGAATAAACATTCCAAGAATTCAAATTTAGGATAAGGGCAATAGGGTCTCATGGTGGGAGGGAGAAGGGTGGACATATTGAAGAAACTTTCCCAGAATTTAGGATGAGGTAATAACAAGTGGGAGACACTCAAAAAACATTCCTGGATTTCAAGGGCAGTGCAAGGACAATAAAGAGGTGGTAGCCTATAGTGTGTGTGGCCGGTTTGGTCAGACAGAAGTCATATACTGTGGTAGACGCGCATTGGTTCCCTGTGGTGACGTTGCAGCTTGCAATGTGTGGCTGGCTCCCCAGTGACAGTAGTATTTAGATCTTCAGGCCTGACCCCGCTACACTCAAGACACACTCAGTGAGATGTAGAGGGAACCCTAGGCAGGTGACATGCTCAGAGAGGTCCTCTCCACTCCCCTTAGCTCCCTGGTGCTGCTCCATGGGGCAGCAAGCCTCCTCCGGTCCAGACACAGAGTGGGGAGTGGGCATAACTCAGCTAACTCTGCGGCGGAGTGGAATTCGTTGTCCACCCCTACTCTTGTCCTGGTCCCGGCTCAGCCCAGACAGTTCCTGCCCTGACACAGGCTCAGCCCCCGCAGCTCTGCCCCAATCCCGGCCAAGGCCACACAGACCTGCTCCATTCCTGTTGCGGTCCACACAGCTCCTGCGCCGATCCCAGCTTGGCCCCCACAACTCCTGCATCAGCACAAGGATGAACCACCGGGTTGGTTGTGCGCCTCTCTCACTTCTTCCTCCATCACGCTGCGCACATGTGCACAGCACGAGACGCTCGTCTGGCACATGTAAACCTTTCCCATATAGGATCAAAACAAAGACAACACTCTTTCACCACACACCCTACATGCTGGAGCATGCACACCATGTAATCAAGTGCTGCAGCGCCGCGTATGAGGTAGAAAGCGCTATATAATTGCTACAATACATAGAAATAGTCCTTTAGGTTAAAGGGTTTAGGCTGTGCAGAGCTCGGCACTCCGACACATAAAAACATACATGCATTAACAGGTTGGTTTTTTTTTCCAGGCCTTTATGTATACGTCGTCGCCCAATGTTTCCTACTACATTACGATGCCAAATCAGCCCGCGGCGAATGGCGTGATCCACGTCATCGACAAGGCCAGGACCACCTACACCCCCAGCACCGACAGCAACAACGGACAGGTACTGTAAACATCTCTGTTAACAGCGTAAACATGCCAGTCAGAGGGCAGCCCAGGGCAAGAGGCACATCATGTGTACATATTTATGCACATACAGCGTAAACATAGCGTACACATAGCATGGACAGGGCATCTCAGGGCAACACCCACATAATGTACATGCAGTGTAAACATAGCATGGACAGGACAGCTCACACTAGCACCCACATAATGAATGAATCTTTCTTTACATGAAGAGTAAGCATAGCATGCACAGGGCAGCCCACAGCAATGCCCAGATAAAGTATACATCGTTCTTAACATGCAAAGTAAACATAGTGTAAACATAGCCTAGAGGGGCAGCTCTACAGCAATAAACATAGTGTAAACATAGCATAGAGGGGCAGATCTATGCTATGCAATGCATGACGGAATCGCAAATAGCGATTTCGCTAATAGGGGTTGCAAATTACCATAAATTTGAACTTTTTTTTTTTTTTAAATATATTTTTATTGCAGAGTTATAAACCACAGGATACAATTAATCAGCCAGTTCACTTGTGATATCCCCCCGTTCAATAGGAAATCCAAATCGTACACAGCCATTCAGCCCGCATCCCGGAGGCCGGGCGGCATATTACTTCATTCAATAGGAAAACATCACGGTGCACGTCCCATAGGGACCATGGTTGAAATGTCGTTTTGCGTATCTGCTTTTACCCCCCCTCCCACAACAACATTCCCGTCAGCCATCCCAGTGATAATCAGTGGTACCGCCCTCGTCGGGACCTGCCCTAGGCGCTATGGGTTTGTCACACCTGGCCGCTCTCCCCAGCCATTCCACACAGTACCCACCGTCCTAGTAGATCCAATGCGCCCTAACGGGCTACCATCTAATGGCTTCCGGCCCACCCCCAACTCCCATTAACCAGACCCCCCAAAGCCCCCCCTCCCCTGGCAACTGCTAGGTGTATGCCTCGTCCTGTCGAGTTGGATGGATCCACTACAGTGCGGGGTACAATACTTCTGTGTTCGCCCCGCGGCGTCCATCGGCTTAGTTCTCACCATCCTCATCCTCTACCAAAGAATCACGCAAAGCTTGTACCACTAACTCCCATGCACGCGCCGCATGCAATGCCCTCTCATTCCCCAACTTTACAGCTTGCTTCATCCGGAGCACACTCTCGCAGTCAGACCACCGCAGCAGTTCATTCTTCCATCTACGCAGTGAGGGTCCCCCCCTGGACTTCCAATGCCACGATATTTCCCTCTGCGCCAATATCAGACCCAGGTCAATGAATTTGCTCGTCACCTTGGTGTGTTTAGTATGCGGGAACCAGAGCAGCAGGCACGCCGCCATATCGAATTCCACCTCCCTGTCAGTCACTTCGTTCAGGAGTTCCCCTACCTCCGCCCAATAGGTCCCCAAGTGTGAGCACCCCCAAAACAAATGGTCCATGTCCGCTCCCAGAGACGAACACCGTGGGCATCGGGCATCCGGCACCTGAAAGTACCGCTGTAATTTCTCAGGAGTTAAATAAGCCCTATGAAGCACATAGAAATGTACTTGCTGAAAGCGCGCATTTCTCGTGCCCTTCCACGTGCGCCGCAGGATGTGGCCCCATGCCGTATCCGGTATGGGCCGGCCCACGCTCTCCTCCCATTTAGCCTTGAGCCCTTGGAGCGGTTCCAGTCCCTCATTCAGCATCCTATTATGGAGGCACGTCACAGCTTTGAACGTGCCTGCTGCCATCACCACATATTGACACGCCATAGTCGTTGTTGGTTCCATGAGCCCCCCTTTCCAGTGTTTCTGTATGGCAGCCACCACTGCCGCGTGTAGGAGGAACCCCCCATCGGGCAGCCCGAACTGGTCCCGGAGCGCTTCGAACGGCGCCAAAGCCCCGTCTATGTATAAGTCGCCTACTACCTGCAGTCCCGCCTCTTCCCAATCCAGCAACGGGGACCAATCTCCCCCGTGCGGCAAGGCCGTTAGCATTCCGATCGGGATCTCCGGTGCATAAGGCCGCGATGCCTTCGCTCTCCGGAGGCTCCTCTGCCAGCACAGCCGGAGCGTTCGCTCCTCCATGGTGAGGGCCCGCAACTCGAGCCTCTGTTGCATGATGATATAGGACAGCACGTGGCGTTGTATCCCCCGGTCCCGGTCCTCCTCTGGACCCCGAAACACCCTAGCTACGTTCTGCGTCAGGACCTGCAACTGCGCCGCTAGATAATACAGCTCGAAGTCGGGCACAGCCATACCCCCTTCTAGCTTGGGGCGAAATAGCGTGCTCAGGGCCACTCTACGGCGGCCATGCCCCCATAGGAAGCCAATAATCATTGACCGCAGGTCTCGAAAGACCCCCTGGGGAATCCAGACAGGCAGCGTTCGGAAATAATAGAGGAAGCGGGGGAGCGCCACCATTTTCAAAAGTGCAATCCTACCCAGAACCGTCAGCGGGAGGGTCGACCAGAAAGACAAGCTGCCCCTCAGCGCCCGGACACAGCGACCAATGTTGCCCTCCAATAAGTCCGCAGTCGCGTGGTAGATGCGAACACCCAGATAGGTGAAGCAAGAGGGCTCCCATACCACGCCCAAGTCACTGCCAGGGTCTGGTGATCCCGCTCGCAGCGGGAACACACAAGTCTTCGCCCAATTGACCTTAAGGCCCGACAGCCGGCCGAACTCAGACAACAGATCCATTGCTCCGACCAATGCCTGCGAGGTGTCAGCGAGGTACAGGAGCAAGTCATCCGCATATAGCGATATATAATGCCACTGCCCGCCGCTGGCTATCCCCGCGTATCTGTCACCTGACCTCGCATGGACCGCCAAGGGTTCCATCGCCAGAGCAAACAATAGGGGGGAGAGAGAACAACCCTGTCTTGTGCCCCTTCCCACCGGGTACGCCGCAGACACCAGGCCGCCCAAACGCACTCTCGCCATTGCCGAGGTATATAAGACCTTCGTCCATCTGCGGAACCCCTCGCCCATGCCAAACCTCTCTAACACTCCATCCAGGAAAGACCATTCCAAACTATCGAAGGCCTTCTCGATGTCCACGGACAGGACCGCCGGAGCTCCCTCCCCGTCCAAGATGGCGTCCATTATTCCCACTAGGCGGAGGATATTCAGCGCCGTACTCCTCGTGGGTATAAACCCGGCCTGGTCCCTGTGTACCAGGCCCGTCATATGTGGGGCCAACCTGGTGGCTAGGATGAGGCTCAGAATCTTATAATCTACCGTCAGCATGGATAGCGGGCGATAAGACCTCACATCCGCGGCATCCCGGCCGGGCTTTAGGAGCGGTACAATCAAGGCCTCCCGCATGGACCCAGGCAATGCCCCAGCCTCGAAAGCTTCCGTATACACCACCAGCAGCCTGGGAGCCAAGCTGTCCACATACTGTTGATAAAATTCAATCGGCAGACCGTCCACCCCGGGCGTTTTGTTGCGGGCCATATGTTTGATGGCCACCCGTATTTCTGTGAGCGTGATCGGGCTACCCAACTCCTTCGCGTCCTCCTCGTCCAGGACCGGAAGCTGCCTCTCCCCCAGGTATTCCGCAATGTCCTGAACGCCCACTCCCAGCTGACTCTGGTATAATTCCTCGTAATACCCCCTAAAACGTTCCAGTACCGCTGCCTGGGAGTACACCATTTCTCCCTGCGCATTACCAATGCTGAGGATCGGGCAGCCCCTAAGTTCCGGGTTAGCTAGTCTGGCCAAGAGGGTACCCACCTTGTCCCTTTCTGCATGTGCCCTGATGATATACTGCCTGTAGTCATAACACCTTAAACGTTCCATCTCGGTGGCAACCACTTCCTTCGCTTCCAATAACTGGGTCTGTAAATCTGGCCTAGCCGGCCTGCGGCGCTCCAAGTCCCTCAAAGTTTCTTCCGCTTTCATAAGGTCATTCAACACAGTCGTGCGAGCATTCGAGAACCTACCCAAACATACCCCTCTCACCACCACTTTCATTGCATCCCATTCAGTGGACCTACTCGTGGCCGTGCCCTCATTCACTCCGAAATAGCTATCAATGCCTTGCCGAACCGCGTCGCTGAACACAGAATCCTCAAGCGTCTCCGGCCGAAGCCGCCATGTTGGTATCACTGAGCGCTCTCTCTGCCACTGGATGTGTACCAATAGGGGGTTATGATCGGAGATAGTCCTAGCCAGGTACTCCGCATGGGAAATCAATGGGGCTAGGGATCCGCCGCAGAGCACCGAGTCAATCCTGACATGCAGATCATGGAGAGCAGAATAAAAGGAATAATCCCTGGCTCCCCTGTGCCGCTCCCTCCAGACATCCAGCAACCCCCATCTATCCTGCCAATCCTTCCTGTGCGCGGCCAGCCTGCGCACCGGGGAGTCCACCAGGGGGGGATGGGACCTATCCAGAGCCACATCCGTGATCGAATTGAAGTCCCCCCCTAACATTATCGGGCCCGCCAGGAAAGAGGCCAAGGACCCCGAGAGGCTATCAAAGTATCGAGCTTGATCAGTGTTCGGTGCATATACACAGCAGAAAACCACATCCCGTCCATACAACCTCCCCTCCACCGCCACAAACCGGCCATCCGGATCCACTACTTGATTCAGCACTTGAAAGGGTATCCCCGCCCTCACCCAGATCAAAACCCCCCTGGCGTACGCTGAATAAGTGGTGCCAAACACCTGGCCCCGCCATCTTTTCTGCAAGGCAGCGCACTCTTTTTTGGTGAGATGAGTCTCCTGGAGCATAGCGATCTGAACCCCCCTGCGCACTAGATATGCATGGACTTTGTGACGTTTCACCATAGTTCGCAGCCCCCGGACATTCCACGTCAGGCATTTCAAATTAGGTAATGTCCCCATTCCAGCTTCGTACAGTCCGATTCAAATGACGAATGTTCATAGCCCCCCCAATGCAGTTGCCCCCCCCGAACATACCCAAAACAGAAAAACTTCCCAAACCCCACTCCCCAGGACAGAGCACACGAACCCAATGTCCGCCCCCATCCAAACCTTGAACCAACTTCTCGCACTCTTACCCTGTGGTCTCCACCACAGTCGGCCTTAAGGGCCCAAGGGGGATGAGTCGCCGCCGACCCCAGCAAGCGGAGCCCGCGCCCCGCGCCTTCATCCCCTCCGAAGCACACAGCTCCCCCTCCCGGCATCCCGCCCTCCATCAACAGGATACCACCCTACCATGAAGTCTCGATCTAGTCCCAACTCAATCTCAGCCGCAGAAAATACCATCCGATGTCTGTGGGGTCACTATCGGCCCCTTCGAGCTTTCCGCCTCTGAGAGTTCCTCTCCCGTCCTGCTGCCTTCCCCTCCTGAGTCCGTTTCTGCCCGTTCACTGTTCTGTTGCGACCCTGTAATGGCCGCCGTCGCTGCGAGCACATCCCTCTTCTCCGCCGCCATTTGAGCCTCCCGTTTCTCCCGCTGGCGCCTGTTGCGGGATCTGATGCGTTGTGATTGCCTCACCCGGGGCTGCTTGGGTTGGTCTCGCCTACTTTTATGCGATCTGCCCGTCCCCGCTCTATACGACTCCAGCCATTGCCAAACTTCATCCGGAGTCTGAAAAAAGTGCGTAGAGCCATCCATTATGATCCGCAGCTTAGCCGGGTAGAGCAAGGAGTACTGGATACCTTCCTCCCTGAGCTCCTTCTTCACCGCGAGGAACGATGCCCTGTTCCTCTGGACCGCTTGAGTGTAATCCGGGAAGATCGTAACCTTACTGTTCTCCACCTCATACGGGCCCGACATCCTGGCCCGCTGGATGAGGAGATCCCGGTCCTTGTAGTGGAGGAGCCGCACCACCATCGGTCGGGGGGGGGCGGCCAAGCCCCGGCGGGCGAGCAGGTACCCGGTGAGCTCGCTCCAGAGTGAAAAAAGGAGTAAGCCCCTCCGGCGCTACCACGGTGCGGAACCAGTTCTCCATATAGGCCACCGCATCCTCCCCCTCAATCCACTCCGGCAGGCCTACGACCCGCACGTTGTTCCGTCTATTGCGGCCTTCGGCATCCTCCGCCCTCCGCTCCAGCGAGTCCAGCCGGGCCAATATGTCCGTGATCCTGTGCTCGGCGGTCACCACCGATGGCTTCAGGTCCAGCAACAGTTGGTCATGGTCCTTAACCCTGTCCGCTAGCTTCGCGTGATCCGCGCGTAGCAGCCCCAGGCCCGTGGCCACTTGGGCAATGTCTTGGTGCAATGCTTCCTTAGTTGAGGTGATCGCATCAAGTATGGCATCCAAACGCCGGTTCAGCCGCTGTTCCTGGTCAAGCTCCGGGGAGGGACTCTCGCGCAGCCGAGGTGATGTCGCCGATTCCCCCACAGCGCGGCCCTCGGCCATCGGCCCTCCGATCGCCGCCATTCCAGGGTGCTGCGTCACAGGTCCAGGAGCCCGTTTTGCGTTGGCGCCCGTAGGTCCGTGCCAGTCTCCGGGCACCAGGCAGTACAACGTCCCCACCGACGCTCTCAGGAGCAATGACCAGGTAGACGAGCCCCGTTCCGTCGCCCCCCTCGGAAGCCTGAGGGGGGAAGGATGAGTCTTAGGGCGGTGGCCAACGAGGGTCCCCAAGCTCCGGGCGAATCAGGTCCGTGTCCTCCGGTCCCAGGACACAACACCGCCGATCCCAGTGCCTCGATCAGCCGATTGCAGGATCTCTTGCCAGTCGGCGACAACTTGGCTCAGGGCTGAAATTCGGGGCCGTCCGACCTCCTCGCCGCCATTTTCTTCGCACCCTCGGCAACACCTCGGCCGCCTCTTCAACTCGGTCGTCTCGGGGCCAGCAGTCCCCCAGCGACTCACCGATGGTGCCCAGCTGTCCCCTTACACTTCAGAGGGCAGGAGCGTCGTCTTCGGGTCGCCTAGGGTTCCGAAAACAGGAGAATTAGCGGGATTCCGCGCGGAGCTGCGAGCTCACGCCGCCATCCCGATCGGCGTCCAAGCCACGCCCCTACCATAAATTTGAACTTGATGGTAATTTGCAAAAAGTTTGAAAAATGCACCAGTGTGCATTTTTCAAAGTTGTAGGTTACACACACGTCCTTGGAACATGTGTGTGCACACCATGTGTGCACAGATCAATTTCAGTGGTGCAACAGGGTGACCTTTTGATGCCCTTGCACCCTTGAAATTGCATGCGCAATTTGTGTGTACCTGTTGGGTACTCGCAAATTGTGCATGCAATCTCCCATTCATTCCTATGGGCGTCAGGCCCATAGGAATGAATGGGAGGCCATTCTTTAATTGCAACTCGCAATTTGCGAGTCACAATTAAGGAATGTTTGGGAATCGCTAATTTGATAGCGATTCCTACATTCATGGGCTTTTGCAATTCCTTAATTGCGATTCCTTAATAATCACAATTAAGGAATCGCAAAAGCCTACATTGATGCATGCGCCCCTAAATCTTTCTTTACATGCAGCGGATGTATTTGAAAATATACTCATACGGCAAGCGCAGATGTAGATTAGGTTTGTTTGCTCTCTCACAAACACAGGGACCTCCCAGCTTGCTTCATCCATCAATCGTCTCCAAGATTGTGCCGTCCACTCGCTAGAACACCAGGCTGCGTTCCAAGAATACCACAACAACGCTCTTCAGACGCTGTGGTTACATAGGGCAAGCTGCGATGACACAAAACAGATCACAACATATCCCCTTACTTTACAAACACAAGAAAAATACAACAAAAACAATAGGGAACCCCAACTGAAAATAAAACTACACTTCCCCCTGACATAACCATTAAATTTGGAGGGAGTGCGACACAAACGGGATTGCTTCACAGACACATTTCTATCGGAACAATATTTTTGTACAATTTACTCCTAGTGTTCCCTCCATCCCATTTGCTGACCTCACCTCAACAACTCTATCAAAATAGTCCTCATTCATTCCCACACCATCATCAATGTCAATGTTCTTACAATAAAAAGCCACTCTCCTTCTATTCCGCGTGTGTCCATACTTTAAAATGACTTGCCACGCATTTACTTCTTTCACTTTCATTGGTGTAGAAAATCTGTTCGCACAATGCTCTTTCTTACCGAACTTGACTTTGATTAGATCTCTTGCTTCTATTCTTCCAACCTGGCACCTCCCTTTCCCTTGCTGCCTCACTCACTTTCAATCATCCACTGAGGTGTAAGTTTGGCTTTGGGAGTTCTGCCCTCTTTCTTTTAAAAGGCATTTCATCAGGGACCCCCTCAGACTGCAGTATTGTAGGCTCACACCATACTATCCACACATCACAATTTAAGACAAAATCCTAAACTTACTACTTTTGGTATTCACAGAAGTTAGGATTTTGTCTTAAAACAGACATAAGACAAAATCCCAACTTAAGTCTTGAGACAAACTTAAGACAAAATCCTAACTTCTGTGAATACCAAAAGTAGTAAGTTTAGGATTTTGTCTTAAGTTAGTTCTGTGAATCGGGCCCCCTGTTCATGCGTTCCACAATGCCATTCCTTTGAGGAATATATAGAGACGTGCTAACGGGCCTTATTCCATTTCCATGCAATTGTTTTGCATCAGATATGAGCTGCGTGCCATTCTCTGTCACCAACACTCCTGGACACCCTTCTATCTTAAAAATAGCATCTAAGTTCCTAATCACGTTGGTTGCAGTGATGTTTCTCAAGAATTCTACAATGACCCATAGCGAGTAAACATCCACTAGTACCACAGCAAATCTCGTATCTCCAGTAAAAAAATCCATGGGGCCAATGAAGTCCAGACAAACCTTTTCTCAAACCACTCCATTTTGGCCTCCCCAAGAGAACCCATGCATTGTATATCGACTTTTAACCTTTTTTCACAATCCTTGCACAGACTACAACTTTCTACCCACAATTTGACAACCTCATCTAAACCTTGTCTACCAAAACCTGTCCTTGAGACGTTTCTCAGTAATCGTTCGTCCCAAATGACCCTCATGTGCCAGAAGAAAAAGGTTCCTCCTAATCCCCCCCCCAGAGGGTACATATCTCTCACCCCTCAGTACTAAGTCTTCAGTTGCACCAACACTCAATTCATCCTTGTTAGAATTTGGGGTCTCTGGTTGGCACAGGTGAGTACTTGTGACAAGCAGGGACCCTCTCCTCTAGTCAAAGCAAGGGACTTACGGCCTGATTCATCATGCCGAAATCGGCTCGCAAAGGGCCAGATTCTGAGAATCTGGCCCTTTGCGAGTGCGATTTTTGCATTTGGGATTCAGCATCCCAAATGCAAAAATCGCTAATTGCGATCTCGCAATTTTGCGAGGAATTACATTTAAGGAATCTCTATTTGAGATTCCTTAAATGCAATTCATCATCCAAATTTTTTTTGCGAATTCGCAATTTCTGGCAGCAATTTACCGTGAGGTCATACCTCGTGGTAAATTGCGAAAACTCAGAAAAATGCATTTAAATGCATTTTTCTGAGTTGCATGTTACACACACACATGTCCTTTTGACATGTGTGTGTGCAACACCTGTGTAACATTTCATTTGAGGGGTGCTACAGGGTGTCCTTTGGACACCCCTGGCACCCTTTAAATTGCTATCTTATTTGCGATTAGCAAATTGCTAATCGCAAATAAGGAATACTCCCCATTCATTCCTACGGGCCTTTTGACCCATAGGAATGAATGGCGAGTTATTCCTTATTTGCGATTAGCAATTTGCTAATCGCAAATAAGGAATATGTAGGAATCGCATTTCTTTATGCAATTTCTACATGAATCCCGTTTTGCGAGTCTTTAATAGCGATTCGCTATGAATCGCTATTAGGGGCTCGCAAAACGGGAGAATGATGAATCAGGCTGTTACTCTTTAAAATAACCCCTGCTCACCCTCTAGGTTGCGTGGCGCGAGCAGACAGGGCTGATCTCAGAGCGTTATGGGTTAAGCATTTATGACCACATACAGTAATTCAAGAATACACCATAAATGGACACCAGTCTAGTTTTATATCAAAAATAGGTTTCTTTATATATATATCAAGCAGACTTAATACAAGACCCAGATAACGTTTTTAAATCAGGCCACAATACTGTTCAGCAAAGCGTTCTTAGTACAAATGCGTTATTCTCTTGGTTGTGCACGTGGCGCACTCTTGTCCGACTCCTACCGGTGAAACTATGTCACAAAAAAGGAATTAAACAAGTGTTGTGGGCTCCTGGGCCCGTAGCGTACACACTGTGGTACGCGTTGGAATGACAGTACCTTTTTACGATGCGGAGTCCAGCTTAAACGAGACGTGCAGGACGTCACGGTGGACTGGGGTGTTGCCAGCTCCTTAGTGCGGTGATCCCAGCTGGCGCGCGCCTCCTGGACGAGGCGTAGAGCGGGGGCCATGGGCCGGTGAAGCAGACGACCCGGGTCCTTAGTGGGGGTCACAGTGCGGTGCGGCGTTCGAGCCATACCTTCCGGAGAGGGGCTGGTGATGCGAGGAGTGCAGTGCAGCACGAGGCGGCCGGTACGTGCCGTTCGTACGGGCCGGGCTCTTCAGGTGCGGTACTGTAGCGGAATCTTTACCAGGGTGCGGCACGGCAGGTGGTACGCTTCGAGCGTACAAGTCGTAATGGACTGGGTGGTGCGATTCGATCCCCAGCGGCAGGAGGCAACAGGCAGTGCGGCTCGTAGAGGGCAGGAGAAACGGGGGAGCGTTGCGGCCCGGCTGAAGTACGGTGCGAGCTACGGCTCCTAAGAGGGCAGCAACACACAGTACAGAGTGGCAATGGCACGGCTTAAAGCGAACAGGGCTTCACGATGCACACTCTGCTTAGGGCTCCGGCGTCAAAGGGACACAGGCAGTTCCAGCAGCTCTTCGGGAAGGCAGGGAAGAGTCCAATAGTCCTGGGACTCTGTTCAGGGGGCAAGCTCACCCACAAGCCCTTGGAGATATTTGAAGCACAAGTTGGCAAAGTCCTTTTAGTCTTTTCCTCTCCTTTCTCAGCAAGGCACCCACTGCAGGCCAATCCCCCAGGTCAGGGACAGTACTCCTCCTCACAGCTTCTTCCAGGTCCTTCTTGTCGGGCAGAGGATCTGATTTCTTAGGAGCATGGCTCCTATATTTATACTGCATTACATTTGTTCTTGCAGGCCAGGGGGACTGAGCCTTGTTCAGTCCAGTTCCCAAGCACTTTGTTGTGGTGACTCTGGCTTGACTTTACAGTGCGCAGGGCAGAGACATCAGACGCTCCTCAGGAGGTGGAGCCAGCATTGTGGTGGCAGAGCACAGCCCTATTCAGAGTCAAGAGACCCCTCCCACCCATCCTGGTGTAATCTTACTATTCACCACCTGGCTTCCCAGACTGTCTCCTGGAATTCCCCTGCCCTGTCACTCACACAAAACAGACAGCAGATACACATCAGAGCAGAGGCGGGCTGAAATGGTTAGGCAAGCACATACCAACTTTCTAAAAGTGGTGTTTGCAAACACAGAACATTTAAATAAACTTTGCTAAAAGATGTATTTTATTATTCTGAGTTCAGGCATACAAAACTTGACTTTCTACCATGTTCCCAGAGCCTGTTGGGATTACAGAGTGTAATAATTCCAGCAGCCCATTCTGGCTTATGAGAACAGGTAGCCTTCCAATAGTGAAAAACAAAAATGGCTGTAATTCACTATTAGGACATGCCACACACATCAGGGCTTGCCCTACCTTATGCTTACAATGCACCCTGCCCTTGGGCCTACCATAGGGGTGACTCACATGAAGTAAAAGGGAGGTTTAGGGGCTGGCAAGTGTGTGCACTTGCCCAGCAAGCATGACAGTACCAGACTGCACACAGGTTCTGCAATGGCAGACCTTAGACACATTTTATCAGGCTGCTTCTGTGGGTGGCCCAATCAGTGCTGCAAGCCCACCAGCAGCATATGTATTGGCAAGCCCTGGCACTCCTGGTACTCTTTACTGGGGTCTGACAGTAAACCAAATAAGCCAATCATGGAAACCAATCAAGATATACATTTTTATGTAGGGAGCACTTGCACTGTGGCACTGATTGGCAGGGGCACCGTGCTCTGAGCAGCTAACACCAGCAAAAACACATGAGGCAACAGCAAAAATGGAAGGGAGACCCACGCCAATGGTGCCAGGTATAACAATCCTATAATTTGACGTAGCTCTTCAAAGGTGGTTTGAGATCACCCGCACATTCCCACCAAGTCCTGATACAACTAGCAAGTTCTTTGAATATGTCATCATTCCTAACTGCTGCCTGCCATGCATCTCTAGTTACAGACTTAAATTCATTTTCCAGCACATCATCAACAACACTAGCCACAACACACACCACTTATTCATCATCCATTTCATCACACTCCACACCGAGTGGTAATCTCGATAGACAGTCTGCCTGCACATTCTTTCAGCCTGCTACATATTCAACTTTATAAAAACATTCTTGAAGTCTGGCCGTGAACCGCATAAGATGTGAAGACCCTTTGCTTGCCCCACCTGGGCTCAACATTTTTACGAGAGGCTTGTGGTCAGTTTTTAGAGTACAGCGTGCACCCCAGAGATAGGTGCGCAAATGCTGAACACCCCATGCTGCAGCTATCGTCTCCCTCTCAATCACAACATAGTTGTGTTCCGACTTTTTAAGGGTACGCGAGGCTACGCCATAGGTTTTCCGACACCCCTTTTTACTTGTGACAAGACTGCACCAATACCATGGCCACAGGCATCAACAATAAACAAGATCTCGTTACCCGGTTCAAATGGTGTTAAGATACCGGTATTCACTATTTCATCCTTAATGTTATTGAACGCCCTGTCTTGAATATCACCCCTCTCAAATTGTATGCCCTTCTTCAATACCTCCAAGGGTGGTTCAGTTTTGTCAGCAAAGTTGAGAGCAAATTTGGAATAGCGCTCAACTAATCCCATAAAAGATTTGAGTTGATTCCTGCCAGTAGGAATAGCTGCAAATGTAATGGCTTTTAACAAATCTTCTTCCAGTTCCACGTCTCTCTCAGAGATAGCATACCCTAGCTAGTCCACTTCCTTCAATAACAGCTCGCATTTATCTCTCCTTAAGGTTAGACCTGGCTTGTTTAACACTTCCAAGACCTTTGTCAATGTTCTATTGTGCTCTACTTCACTTTTCCAGGAATAAGAATATCATACTGAAAATAATAAGTATTCTCAACCTCACTGAGCAAACTGTGCATCATACGCTGAAAGACGCTGGCAGATGAGGCCAGGCCAAAGGGAAGCCTCTTAAATTGAAAGACCCCTTTCATGGTGATAAAAGCTGTCAATGTTCTAGAATCAGGATTAGCATGACCTGATGATAGGCCTATCTCAAATCTAACTTTGTAAAGAACTTCATTCAATCAATAGCACCACCTCAGCAATGTTTGGCAGAGGAAAGCTATCCACTACTATATTCTTATTCACCGATCTGAGGTCAACACAAAACCCGAGCTTAGCATCCTTTTTCTTAGTGATCACCGCCGAAAAAAGCTATTCTGAAACCTTTACCAGTTCAATGATGCATTGCCTTTGCATATCACTTAAAATTTCCTTAACTTCATCTCTAATGGCAACCGGGATTTTCCTCAACCCATGTTTCACAGCTTGCACTCCATCCTTCAACTTGATCTCATGCACATACCCCACAAGTTTCCCTAAATCATCCCTAAAGAATTCTTTGTACTTAGCTAGGATAGATTCAAGCACCTCACCAACATCCGCCATCAACACTTGTTCTTCCGATCTAGGATCAATATTCACATGTAAATCATGTTGTTGCACCCAGATGGCTGGCCCATCATTCAACCTCTTTGTTAAGGGATCCCTTGTGGAAAGTTAGCCTATGTTGGTTCTGGGTGGGGGGATTTTGGCACACATTTACATTGGTGTTACCTTGCAAAGACCAACG
Organism: Lissotriton vulgaris; assembly: GCF_964263255.1. Taxonomy (NCBI): domain Eukaryota; kingdom Metazoa; phylum Chordata; class Amphibia; order Caudata; family Salamandridae; genus Lissotriton; species Lissotriton vulgaris. The sequence goes on from NC_141697.1 coordinate 1,240,795,126, forward strand.
TTTCTAGTTTCCCTAGCATTCTGGGGGTCTAGATAGTGTCAGAAACATATAACTACTTTTGAACGGTCACCACCCTTAACCTGGCGCAGGTTACAGAAAGAGCTGCCCCAGACACCCTTGTAGATCATCAGGTCTGAGTGAGGCGGTGGACCTGAGACCGGTTCCACAAGAGTTCTCTTCATGTTCTGAGGTCAGTGAGCAGCTATCAGAACCACATTGGGTTAGGGCAGCCTTGTCTCCATCACTAGATACTACGGAAGGGCTGACCCGTCCTTCCACTTGCTTCTCCAGGTCCCACAACTGGAAATGGACCTTCTCCAGGTGCCACAACTGGAAATGAATGAAGATTGAAAATAAGAATTACAATCTTTTGAGATAGGACCATCCCCAGAAGCAAATTGTCTGTAGGGGTTGAAACTGTCAATGTAACTAGGCGGGGATGTTGTTGTTGGATGCGCTGTTGGCGTAGGTCCCACCAGCGACATGTCTGACAGGGGCTCAATATTTAGTAGGGCAGGTTTGCTTGTAGAGGCGTGGTCGGTGCAGTGCACCTGCTGTGCCAGGTGGATTTCACCTTACTACCCTCTCCTAAGCCTGACACATGATTTGAACATTGCCTGCATTTCCAGTGTATGCTGTTCTGTGCCCGAATCTGTGAAAATGGTTCCCAGCCTTGAAACCAGGCAGATCATGGCCTCTGTGGTGCCCTTGTTGCTCACAGTGATTTATGTAGATGAACAACAGCCATTGATAGGTTTGATACATATTGAGTACGTTTATAGTCTTGCTTTGCAGATGTCACCTCAACGGCGAGTCTCTTGGTTTCTCCTGACATTATGTGGGAGAGAAGGTTCCTCGTGTAGACGGCGAAGATTGTGACTGGTTCCTTGAAGTTATTGTTTTGGAGAACTTTGGTGAATGTCTCAGTTCTTCTCTTGCTCTGTCTGAGATTCTGTGGTACATATCTTTGGTGCCTTTGCTATCAGCTCCAGCCAAGAGCACTGGATAGTCCATTATCCAAAGACGACCTAGTTATGGTAACTCACCAACCCATGTCTGAGTGGCATGTGCTGCGTCCCTTTTCACTGGAACCAAAGTGACACCTTCCCTTCTGTAGTCATGTAGACCCATATACACAAAGCACACACAATGCAAGCATTGGCATCACTCACTCAATGTTTCCAGATTCATCTGTGCCATGGCAAACACTGTAAAACATTGTAGAACAGATTGCATTCATTGTACATTGCTCTGCATTGGTACTCAGCTGCGCCTGCCACTGTTGTATCATGCGAAACCTGTGAGTTGAGGTGCTTCTGCTGCAAAGCCCACACTTCTCCTTCACAATAGCTGTTATTGACACCACCCAAACCTCAGACAAGTGACTCTGGCCAAGCCCCTCGTCTCTGCCGATGATGATCAGTCTCTTGACTGCGGCGGACCACTATTCCATCTCTACCCCTCATATTAACCATCAGCGCACAACGCACCCCCAGACATCACTCATTCCTTCAAAGTCTTGATTCGCCTCAACATCTGGAGAATAATCCAGACTCAGTGCACTCATTTTAGTATCCTGGTCACTTGGCCTTTTCCCTCCTCTATCCCGGGGGTGTGAAGCCCAGGAGTCCTAGCTCCCGCTCATGAACCGTTGGTCATGTGTCCTTTCTGTGGTAGGATATGGCTTTACCTTGATCCTTTTCGCGTTTTAACACAGAGATTGGAGGCCCCAGTTGCTCTAGGGCTGGGGTCAGTAACTACAACACAAAGAAAAAATGCCCATTGGCTGGAAATCACCCAAATATATGTCTCCTGTTCTTGTAAAAAAAATATGATATTGTATATGTTGATCACATAAAGATGGGGTCGTTCATTCTTGTATCTAGTTCACGTATAAGTAGCACTGTAGTAAAACACACATTACTTCAGTTGATCTTGCACCCCCTCCTTGATATCTTGTAGGTGCTAAATAATGCAGAACATTCTACAATTTTGGTAAAAAGTCAGGAATCTTATCTTTGGTTGGATTGAGCCCAAGGGGTCATTTTTCTTTTTCAGGCACCAATCCAGGGACTTCCTATTTAGGCCCATGCGCACCTATTTGCTAAAATAAAAGTGATACAAACAGTTTCTTTGTCCTGGGTATTTGGTAATGATATACTGCTAGTTCCTAAAGTGATATGTAAGTCTATACACAGTCTGAGTTACTCGTTTTATTTCTTTACATGTAAAGTCAGTGAGACCCATTACTTTTATGTATAAAAGTAATAATCGCTTGTAATGCACATGTACTCTCCAGGATGAATACTTCACTGTGATACATATCTTCCCTCCCCGGGTGCATTGATCACTTGCATATGATTGATAATACATGCTGCACACAATAAAACACACTTGCAAAAAGTACACAGTTTCTATGCTCGTTTAAAACAAGTTTACCTTTATTAATTTCACATTATAATATTTGCATTTTCGAACATTTTCCAGTTACGAATAGGAGATATTCTTCAGAGAACAGAAGCTTTCAGCAGATTTCAAACCATGTTAGAGGTAAGTTAAGCAACTTTGTAATTTTATTTTTATTACATTTCGAACCAGCTAACATTGCAATTTATATCCTTCACTCGTCTAGATAACAATGTTTTATCAAGTCACGTGCATCACAATTGTGGCTGTTGAGTCGCATTGTCAAATTTAAATCCATCTGAATGAACAACAGTTTTATGTATGTATGTATGTATGTATTTATGTATGTATGTATATATACATGTGGTATTTGCCAAAAGACAGCTGAGCACTGTACAAGGTGAAAGGTAAGCATGCCATCAATGAGTGAAAGAGGTTGCTGTGTTCTGAGAACAGAGATGTAGTGTTAATGCATTGTGATGTAGGGCCCGTTTCACAGAATTAACTTAAGACTCAATCCTAAACTTACTACTTTTGGTATTCACAGAAGTTAGGATTTTGTCTTAAGTTTGTCTTAAGACAGACTTAAGACAGACTTAAGATAAAATCCTAAGTTCTGTGAATACCAAAAGTAGTAAATTCATTCTGTGAATGCCAAAATAGTAGTAAGTTTAGGATTGAGTCTTAAGTTCATTCTGTGAATCGGGCCCTAAGTGTATTTTAAGAAGGTGAGTGCTAATTATTTCCTAAATAGAAACAGTGTTGGGGTGGTCCAATGGATTTGGTTGTGATGTTCTAAATCCTGGGTGCATACATGTAAACGGTCAGTTGCTTTGACTCTTCTTTTCTGCACTTGTTTGTCACATGGATGGTTTGGTAGAGGAAATTCAGCCGGTGAATTCTGATGCATGTTAGAAGTTTCCTCCAAATACTGAGGATTTTTATTTCCTCCAAACTCCAGATCAGGCTTAGAGTTTCCACAAATTATGGTGCAGGTAGGTGGGTTATGTGAGATGATAAAAGCTCTTAACCTCAGTCTTCAAAAGATTGTATGAGATGTATATATCGATATGATTGCAAAGCCCTTCCACGCTCACCTGAGAGTTCACATCAATGATGTCATTAATAGCCTGGGCTTGGCCCACATACAAAAGGACACATGATCTTTCTAATCCATTAGTCAGGGTGAAACCCTGTTATTCCCCTCTAAATCCTCCTCCTCCTTCTTCTCAGTGATGGGGCTTGGAATGTGCATTAGGAGTCAAGGAGCAGTCAGACATCTCAAACTTACATTTCATTAACATGTTAAGTTCAGTCAATGATGAGAATTGTATTGTTGTTTCAAAGCTTTATTTCTCATTAAGAGATTAGTAAAGGTATTTTCTTTATTTTTATTTCAATTATTCCATAAATCAAATAAGTTTACAAAAAATCTCATCAAAAAGAATGGTTAGAACAAAGCATTGAATATTTTGTATTAAGTGCGTTCCATAAAGGTATAAGTTCCTTGTTCTAAAGTTCAAGATTACAGCTTTAGATTTGAGGAACCCATAAACAGTTCAAATTCAAGGAAAGAGCTGAATCAAAAGAGCATAAAGCTCTGAGCCAAACTAGAGCAGCAAAACTTCCCATGTAGAGTAACTCATCAGACTCGGCCAGGTGTTAATAAATTCGAACAATTCAGCATACAGTTGCAGTAGGAATCTGTCAAGTCAATCAAAGGGGGGCAGTAGCAGTGGTAGCTACAACCGTCAAGGGTCTGGGTCTGGAGAAATCTTCCCTAAACAAAAAGTGTGCATGGCTCTACACCTGGGAACGCGCACTAATATAAAAGTCTAAAGCTCATGTAGAAAGCATTTTAACAGACTCCTTTCTTCTCGAATCAATTCGGAGACAGGGCTCTTCGGTAACTATGTTCAGCTCCTCGGTTCCCATGGAAATACCTGCATCTTATACTTTTTATCCCAACACACAGTCTTGTGTAGTTAGATTCTGGAAACACCAGGCTTAGTACCCATAGTCCTTAAACCTTAAACCTCAACCCTTATAACCCCAGTCGACATTCTACATCTCAACCTGTTTTACTGCGAGAACAATGAACTACTGACTAAAGGCAAAATAACTATCCGGGAATGCATTCTCCCCAATGTGAATCAAGCAATTAATGTTTAAAGTGCACTAGTTATTCTATTAAAATGTTGTACAAAACAGAAGAAATAGGAAGTCATTGACATTCAAGAATAAAATGTTGCTCATTAAAGTAATACATTTTGCTAAACCGGAATATTCTGTAATTATGACTATGGGCCCGATTCACAGAACTAACTTAAGATAAAATTCTAAACTTACTACCATTTTGGTATTCACAGAAGGCATTTACTCATTTCTGTATTCACAGAGGCACTTACTGTTTTCGGTATTCACAGATGTTAGGAGTTTTCTCAATTTAGTAGTAGTAAAGTTAAGACTCCTAACTTTAGGAATCCTAAACTGAGAAAAATCCTAATTTTAAGACTTTCGGTATTCACAGAAGGCATTTAGGAGTCCTAAAGTTAGGACTCCTAACTTCTGTGAATGCCGAAATGAGTAAGTGCCTTCTGTGAATACCAAAATGAGTAAGTGCCTTTTGTGAATACCAAAATGGTAGTAAGTTTAGAATTTTGGCTTAAGTTAGTTCTGTGAATCGGTCCCATCATCTCTACCCGTGTCACTTGAAAGTCAGCCTTCTAGATCGCGTTATGCAAATATCAGCAAACTCGAGTTCCCTTTCAGTGTCGAAAACACTTGCTTCGAAGCCTTTCTGTGGCCAACATGGATGACAATACCTGCCTCCCGCGCATCAGCACATTTCAAAGTGTATCAGTGTCACGTTTAGTTTTACACTCTTTATTGCTTATCTCGCCTACTATTTTAATTATTGGTTTTGTTCTAATTAATAAACTCTATTTTCATAGATGAAATCACTTATGATGTCACATTTGATCTAATCAGTGATATCATCAATGACCTAATTTGATGTCACCAGTCGAATCCATGATGCTGTATGTGGTCTCGTCAGTGCTGCCATTTGTGAGGGCGTTCGCAGTCCCTGGCGAGAGCGCGAGTTACGGGCACGCATCTGACCATAACTGGTGAACTTCAGGGGTCTCCAGGCTGTGAGTCAGAAACATAACATTGCATTAATAGTTTTATTCATTGATAGATTTGTAGATGGAAAATGTAACATAATTTATATCTCCTTCTTCACCATCAGAGCAAAAAGACCCCCGATAGGAAGAGTGAGAAGTCAGAGGTGTTCTAGTTCTGTCATGCAGACATTTATTTTGTAACCCATGACTCATTCTATTTTTTTTCAAACTCTAGTAATGGTGGCACTTTTGAGAGCTCTGTCTGTAATGCAGGCTGGTGTCTTTCGTACAGAGGGAGGACCCTCAGGCGGGAGTGTGAACCCTCAAAGCTACTTCTGCTGTTCAGTCAAGGGGTCCGACCACGGACTGACACCTGAACGCCAACGTTTTACAATTCATACGTTGACCGCTTTTGATGCTTCTAATGGTGCCCACCTTTAGATCTCTTAGGGCTTCTATTGGTGGTGCCCACCTTTAGATCTCTTAGGGCTTCCATTGGTAGTGCCCACCTTTAGATCTCTTAGGGCTTCCATTGGTGGTGCCCAGCTTTAGATCTCCCTTTAGATCTCTTAAGGCTTCCATTGGTTGTGCCCGCCTTTAGATCTCTTAGGGCTTCCATTGGTGGCGCCCGCCTTTAGATCTCTTAGGGCTTCCATTGGTAGTGCCTGCCTTTAGATCTCTTAGGGCTTCCATTGGTGGTGCCCACCTTTAGATCTCTAAGGGCTTCCATTGGTGGCACCCACCTTTAGATCTCTAAGGGCTTCCATTGTTGGCACCCGCCTTTAGATCTCTTAGGGCTTCCATTGGTGGTGCCCGCCTTTAGATCTCTTAGGGCTTCCATTGGTGGTGCCCACCTTTAGATCTCTTAGGTCTTCCATTGGTTGTGCCCGCCTTTTAGATCTCTTAGGGCTTCCATTGGTGGCACCCGCCTTTCGATCTCTTAGGGCTTCCATTGGTGGCGCCCGCCTTTAGATCTCTTAGGGCTTCCATTGGTGGTGCCCACCTTTAGATCTCTTAGGGCTTCCATTGATGGTGCCCGCTTTTAGACCTCTTAGAGCTTCCATTGGTGGTGCCCACCTTTAGATCTCTTAGGGCTTCCATTGGTAGTGCCCGCCTTTAGATCTCTTAGGGCTTCCATTGGTGGCACACGCCTTTAGATCTCTTAGGGCTTCCATTCGTGGCACCCACCTTTAGATCTCGTAGGGCTTCCATTGGTACCCACCTTTAGATCTCTTAGGGCTTCCTTTGGTGGTGCCTCCCTTTAGATCTCTTAAGGCTTCTATTGGTGGTGCCCGCCTTTAGATCTCTTAGGGCTTCCATTGGTGACACCCGCCTTTAGATCTCTTAGGGCTTTCATTGGTGGCCCCCGCCTTTAGATCTCTTAGGGCTTCCATTGGTGGCACCCGCCTTTGGATCTCTTAGGGCTTCCATTGGTGGCACCCGCCTTTAGATCTCGTAGGGCTTCCATTGGTACCCACCTTTAGATCTCGTAGGGCTTCCATCGGTGGTGCCTGCCTTTAGATCTCTTAGGGCTTCCATTGGTGTTGCCCGCCTTTGGTGGTGCCCGCCTTTAGATCTCTTAGGGCTTCGATTGGTGGCACCCGCCTTTAAATCTCGTAGGGCTTCCATTGGTGGCACCCGCCTTTAGATCTCTTAGGGCTTCCATTGGTGACACCCACCTTTAGATCTCATAGGGCTTCCATTGGTACCCACCTTTAGATCTCTTAGGGCTTCCATTGGTGGAGCCCGCCTTTAGATCTCTTAGGGCTTCCATTGGTGGCGCCCGCCTTTGGTGGTGCTCGCCTTTAGATCTCGTAGGGCTTCCAATGGTGCCCGCCTTTAGATCTCCTAGGGCTTCCATTGGTGGTGCCCACCTTTAGATCTAATAGGGCTTCCAATGGTGCCCGCCTTTAGATCTCTTAGAGCTTCCATTGGTGCCCACCTTTAGATCTCTAAGGGGGAGATCAGGTAGGTTTCCAGAGCTCTCAAGCATCCTCCTCCTGTCGAGCCTGCAGAACTGGGGTAATTTCTTGACTTTGTTCCAGATTGTCGTCTTCTGAGAGTTATACCAGGGAATCTTTGACCATGTCAGTCGGGACCTTCTGACCATCCTTCTCTCATGTTGACTCTTTGCAGAATTGTGGACTTCCGCCCATCCTGGAAGGCCCGGGGCCATTCACCGTGTTTGTGCCAAGCAATAAGGCGGTGGACACCCTGAGAGACGGGAGATTGATCTACCTCTTCACCCAGGTGAGAATGGCGAAGGGCGAATGCGGCTGGATTGATGGCCATATTGGAAGTGAGAACATCTCCATGTGGCACAGTGTTAGTGGTTAGATGTGTGTGAGTGCCTGACATGGAAAGAATCCGTGGAAGAGGAGGTTTGATTGAGGGTGGGAGCAAAGACTATCAGCGGGAAATGAAGCAAGGCATGTGTATTAAACTATAGGGAAGGGTAATGTGAGATGCAGGGTACCCATTCTCAACAGAAGGTAGGTGCCAACACCTTGAAGCCAGTCCGAACAGCGTTCTCAGGTGACTTCAGAGCACGCAGGCGTGGTTCATACTAGGTCTCAATGTAACAGTGCCAGGTCCACAGGAGTCCCGTGCTCTGGGGCTGATCAGAAGGTCGTAGGTGCAACGTTCTGCCTTTCAAAGTTGGTGAAATGGGTACAATAGAGATGGATAATACATATTATTTGAATACACTAAGGCAATTCTGCTTGTGATGCGCAAAATAGTGAACGTTGTCTCCCCATAATTGCAGAAAACATTTGAGTACACCCATGGCGCCCAGCTTCTTATCTACATGCCATAACCTTACCCTATTTTTAGGTTCTTTTCAGATGAATACTCTGTACACACGGCAGCTAGAGAATTGCTATACTGGGTGATTAGACAAGCTTCAAAAGTGTTAGCCACTGGCTAATCAGAGAAGGGACTTGACCTCAGCGGGCTCTGCATCCTGCCCATCATTCTGAGGCTGTACCCCCTCAGTGCTGAGCCTGGAGCCCCTCCTGTGTGTACAAGTGGGGGACGGTGACCTCTGGGGATCCACCATGAGACGGGCAGTACCACAAGAATCTATGCCGCTGCCCAAGCAATGACAGCTCTGCCTCCTGTCCATCCTTCTGAGGTTGGTCCCCCTCAGTGCTGAGCCTGGTGCACCTTCTGTGTGCACAAGTGGGGGACGGTGATCTCTGGGGATCCACCATGAGATGGGCAGGCCCACACGAATCTATGGCGCTGCCCCAGCAATGACTTCTGCTTAAGTGTAGTGACATGAGTTTGTCCTCCTTATAGCAGTAGGAAGGAGAGCACAATACAAGCAAATGCAGTCTGTGCTGTCTGTGTCTATAGTACTGCTAAAACAGGTGCAAAATAATTTATAGCGGCTCAAACTCTACAAATTTCTAGTGGCCGTAAAAAAAATGCCCTGTGTGTTCGAGTACCAGAGCTGGGCCCGGACTTAAGGATACTTGGAGACTGCGTCTGCAATTTCTGTCGGCCACAGTAGCCACTCAGACATGAACTAGGGGGCTGCTTTCAAGGCGCTGTCCTGCGAGAAATGAGCCAGGCTGTGGCCACCTTTCTACTTGTCGCTGCCTGCAGGGGCTGGTTTGAACATTTCTGCCGGGTTGAGTTTGGTTTAGAGTCCAGTACAGCCTTGGTTCTGTTTAGATTCACTGCAGGTAAATGTGTCACTCAAGCACCCTGGCAGTTTGGCGTCGAATCATCCTCTACAGGCCAGAGAGGGACATCCCTTGGCCGGATCTGGTGGCCAGAAGTTCATCATCAGCTTCACTAAGACTGCCCTATCCTCATATGAATGTCTGAAGCTCATCCATGGGGGGCTGGTACCTCAGTCTGCTGGTCACAGCAGAAAGAGCTGGGAATCAACTGCAGGAAGCTGAACCCAACCCAACTCCAGACCCTCAGGAGTGAACACCGTCCAATTTAAATCTTAAATCATGGCAGTGGCCGCACGTCTGTGTCAGATCTTGCCTCACCATGGTGTGCAATTGGCTCAGCAGGAACCAACTGAAATGTAATTCAGAAAAGTCGGAAATCATCTTTTTTGGTAACCTGTCCGTGGACAACTGGAGACAATGGTGGCCTGGGGAGATGTCTGCCTCTCTCAGCTCAAACCACAGTAAAAAATCTTGATATCAACATTGACAGCACTCTCTCAATGAGATCTTGAGTCCAATCCGAAGTGGGTATATGTTATGGCCTGCTAACTATGTTGAGGAAATTTCTTCCTCTTCTCTCTCTGGACACCAGGAAAACCGTGATCCAGGCTCTGGTTGCTTCCAGACTGGACTATGCCAACATCTTGTACTTGGGTCTTCCCTGTTCTCTCCTTCAGCGCCTCCTAGTGGTTCAAAATTATGCGGCCAGAGTGGTCCATAGGCTCAAGCCCAGGACTCACATGCGCCCGCACCTAAAGGCCTTATAGTCAAGTCAAGTCAAGTCATAAAATTTGTATAGCGCACTACATACCCAGAGGGTTTCAAGGCGCTTAGGAAGGTTAGGAGGATTATTTGTCAAATATCCACGTTTTAAGCTGCTTTCTGAACGCTAGGTGGTTCTGGGTGAGGCGGAGGTAAGCGGGAAGTGAGTTCCATGTTTTGGCAGCCAGGTATGAGAAGGATCTGCCTCCCATGGTGGTCTTGTTGATGCGAGGTACGGTGGCGAAGGCTTGGCTGGAAGAGCGTAGTTGGCGGGGGGGGGTGTAGAAGGACAGTCGAGAGTTGAGGCAATCTGGTCCGATGTCGTAGAGTGATTTGTGTGCGTGGGTAAGCAGTCGGAAGCTGATCCTTTTATTGACGGGTAGCCAGTGGAGGTCTTTAAGGTGACCGGAGATGTGTTCGTTGCGTGGGATGTCTAATATGAGCCTGGCTGAGGCGTTTTGGATTCGTTGGAGTTTCTTCTGGAGTTTAGCGGTGGTACCTGCGTAGAGGGTGTTTCCGTAGTCCAGTCGGCTCGTGACCAAGGCGTGGGTGACTGTTTTCCTTGTTTCGGAGGGGATCCAGCGAAATGTTTTTCTGAGCATGCGAAGAATGTTGAAGCAGGAAGAGGATACGGCGTTGACTTGTCTGTTCATTGAGAGTGAAGAGTCCAGGATGACGCCAAGGTTCCGTGCGTGGTCTGTCGGAATGGGTGCTTTTCCGAGGGCTTCCGGCCACCAGGAGTCGTCCCAGGCAGAGGGGGATGTGCCTAAGATGAGGACTTCTGTTTTATCTGAGTTCAGTTTCAGACGGCTTTGTTTCATCCATTCAGCGACTTCTTTCATTCCTTCGTGTAGGTTAGTTTTGGCAGTGCTGGGGTCCTTGGTGAGAGAAAGGATCAGTTGAGTGTCGTCCGCGTAAAAATGATGTTGAGGTTGTGTTGGCGGGCGATGGCCGCGAGGGGGCTCATGTATACGTTGAAGAGGGTGGGACTGAGTGATGATCCTTGAGGCACGCCGCAGATGACTTCAGAGGCCTCGGACTTGAATGGAGGAAGGCGGACTCTCTGGGTTCTTCCGGTGAGGAACGAGGTGATCCATTCAAGTGCTTTTCCTTGGATTCCGATGTTATTGAGGCGTTGTAGAAGGGTGCTGTGGCAGACTGTGTCGAATGCTGCAGAGAGGTCGAGGAGGATGAGGGCGACTGTGTCTCCATTGTCCAGTAGAGTACGAATGTCGTCTGTTGCTGCGATGAGGGCGGTTTCTGTGCTGTGTTTAGCTCGGAAGCCAGATTGTGAGGGGTCAAGTGATTTGTTGGCTTCGAGGAAGTCGGCGAGCTGGTTGTTGACGGCTTTCTCGATGACTTTGGCCGGGAATGGGAGAAGCGAGATGGGGCGGTAATTTTTGAGTTCGGTGGGGTCCGCTGTGGGTTTTTTCAGAAGGGCGGTGAGTTCAGCGTGTTTCCAGCTTTCCGGGAAGGTGGCGGAGTTGAAGGAGCAGTTGATGACGTCTCGGAGGTGCGGAGCTATGACGGAATCAGCTTTGTTGAGGATGTGGTGAGGGCATGGGTCTGTGGGGGATCCAGAGTGGATGGAATTCATCAGGCGGATGGTGTCCTCAGTGGAGATTGGGTTCCAGGCGTTAAGGGTGTTAACGGGGGGAGGATGGTCAGCTGATGGAAGGGTGGGTTGGTTTCCAGGTTGGTTGTCGAAGCTGTTGTGGATGTCAGCAATCTTGTTGTGGAAAAAAGAGGCTAGGGAGTCGCAGAGGGTTTGGGAGGGGGTGATGTCGTTAGAGTTGGCCGAGGGGTTGGAAAATTCCTTGACGATGTTGAACAGTTCCTTGCTGTTGTGGGCGTTGTTGTCAAGTCGATCTTTGAATGCTGTTTTCTTGGCTTTTCGGATCATTTGGTGGTGAGTGCGGATGGCGCTTTTGAAGGCGTCCTTCTTGCTGGTGGATGGGTCCTTTTTCCAGGCATTTTCAAGGGAGCGGCACAGTTTTTTGGACTTCTTGAGGTCGTCGTTGAACCATGAGGCCTTCTTGTTGCCAAGTTTGTGTTGACGTTTTTTCAGTGGTGCTAAGTTGTCTGCGGTGTTGGATAACCAAAGGGTGAGGTTGGAGGCGGCTTCGTTGGTGTTAGAGGAGAGGGCTGGGGAGGTTTGAAGGAGCGATGTGGAGATCTGCTCTGTGGTGATTTTGTTCCAGTTTCTTTGTAGAGTTGGTTGTAGGTGGATGATGGGTTTCGGCATGTTGTAGGTGAAGTGAACGCAGCTGTGGTCAGTCCAGAGGAGATCCGTAGTGTGGCTGAAGGAGACATGGTTGCTGGAGGTGAAGATGGGGTCGAGGGTGTGGCCTGCGATGTGGGTGGGGGAAGTGACCAGTTGTTTAAGTCCGAGGTTGGCGAGGTTGTCCAAGAGGGTGGCGGTGTTGCGGTCGTTGATATTTTCAAGGTGAAAGTTGAGGTCTCCCAGAAGGATGTATTCTTTGGAGGGGAGCGCGTGTGGAGTGATGAAGTCCGTGATGTCTTCACTGAATTTTGCGCGTGGTCCTGGTGGTCTGTAGAGGAGGGTGCCTCTAAGTGTGGTCTTGGGGTCGATGTGGATCTGGAAGTGAAGGTGTTCGGAGTTGGCGAGGTTGGCGTCAGAACTGGTTGAAATGCGGATTGATTTCTTATGGACGATAGCGATTCCACCTCCTGTATGGTCGGTGCGGTCCTTGTGTGTGATCTTATAGTCATCAGGGATAGCGATGGCGATGTCAGGGGCGGAGGAAGCGTTCATCCATGTTTCCGTTAGGAAGGCGACGTCCGGAGAAATGGTGTCTAGTAGGTTCCATAGGTCAATGGCGTGTCTGTGGACCGAGCGGGTGTTGAGAAGGATGCATTCTAGGTGGTTGGGGTCGGGGATCTGTGTTGTGGTCGTAGCGGAGATGTTGTTGGTGCCGCTGAATTTGCAAGAGTAGCATGAGAATGGTCCATGGGTGCGTCCAGGAGCGGCTTGGACGCAGGTGGGGGCGCGACCGGGGTTAAGGGCTAGGAGGGTGGCGGCATCATAGGTGACGCGGGCGGGCTGGGTAGCGCGAGGGGCAGGGGGTCTGGCGCTGGGCGCGGTCCAGGCGCGGACGGGCGTAGACGGGCTTACCTTTGGCGCACCTTCGGCGCGAGTTGGGCGCGGTCGCTGCGCGTGAACGCTGCGCGCGGGAACTACTGTCATATATGGATAGTGGAAGGGGAGGGGCGAGGGCGTCTTAGCTGGGAGGCGGGGCGGGCTGGGTAGAAGCACAACAACAACAAAATGGAGGGCGCTTGGGGGAATGCGCTTTACAGGTCGGCAAGTCGCGCTGGTAGACAGTGAAATAAGCAATGCAGTGAACAGAGCGCAGACCAAGCAATGTAAAATACACCAACAGTGAAAAATCACAGCGGAAAATGGAGCGCACAGCAGGCAATGCAAATTACATTAGCAGTGAAATAATAACAGCGGAAAATAGAGCGCACAGCAGGCAATGCAAAACACATTAACAATGAAATAATAACAGCGGAAAATAGGGCGCACAGCAGGCAATGCAGAAGACACAGATTGAGGAAGGAAGCGCTAAGCAACGATACCGCTGCTCAAGGGAGCGACCACTCAGCTGGCAAGCGTCGAGTGAGTCACAGCGCTTCCAGGTAACGGAGCGCTGAAGTAGTCTGTGGGAGGGCGTCTTAGCTGGGAGGCGGGGCGGGCTGGGTAGAAGCACAACAACAACAAAATGGAGGGCGCTTGGGGGAATGCGCTTTACAGGTCGGCAAGTCGCGCTGGTAGACAGTGAAATAAGCAATGCAGTGAACAGAGCGCAGACCAAGCAATGTAAAATACACCAACAGTGAAAAATCACAGCGGAAAATGGAGCGCACAGCAGGCAATGCAAATTACATTAGCAGTGAAATAATAACAGCGGAAAATAGAGCGCACAGCAGGCAATGCAAAACACATTAACAATGAAATAATAACAGCGGAAAATAGGGCGCACAGCAGGCAATGCAGAAGACACAGATTGAGGAAGGAAGCGCTAAGCAACGATACCGCTGCTCAAGGGAGCGACCACTCAGCTGGCAAGCGTCGAGTGAGTCACAGCGCTTCCAGGTAACGGAGCGCTGAAGTAGTCTGTGGGAGGGCGTCTTAGCTGGGAGGCGGGGCGGGCTGGGTAGAAGCACAACAACAACAAAATGGAGGGCGCTTGGGGGAATGCGCTTTACAGGTCGGCAAGTCGCGCTGGTAGACAGTGAAATAAGCAATGCAGTGAACAGAGCGCAGACCAAGCAATGTAAAATACACCAACAGTGAAAAATCACAGCGGAAAATGGAGCGCACAGCAGGCAATGCAAATTACATTAGCAGTGAAATAATAACAGCGGAAAATAGAGCGCACAGCAGGCAATGCAAAACACATTAACAATGAAATAATAACAGCGGAAAATAGGGCGCACAGCAGGCAATGCAGAAGACACAGATTGAGGAAGGAAGCGCTAAGCAACGATACCGCTGCTCAAGGGAGCGACCACTCAGCTGGCAAGCGTCGAGTCCCTATAAGCAAAAGGGTCAAATTTAAGGCCCTGGTACTGTTATTTAAAGCCCTTTATGGACCTCAAGACAAGAGCTAGCCACTACTTGCCAGCCAGAACTCTGAGGTCATCCTCCATGGGCCTGGCCTGTGTCCCCAGAATACGCCTAGCCCGTCTGTGGGAAGATCTTTCAAGCCCTTGAGAGCTCAAGCTTGGAACCGTCTTCCCTCATCTCTCCGATCGATGGCCATCTGGCGGTTTTTAAGAAACTTCTTAAAATGTGTTATTTCCAGGGTGAGATGTGGATGTCTGGTCTGTTAGCCCAAGACTATTAGCGCTGAGACACCCTTGTTGAGTTGCAGTGCACTCTATAAATGTGCATCATTCCTTCATTCTATGCATGGACATGACTGTTTCTGTGTATTTTTAATTCTGTGGCCCTGTTCATCACTTAGCCCTTACCACCCCTAACTACGCATTGAAGCGTTGTGGTGAGTAGCTTGCTACTACCGGAATCCAAAATGACTGGTAGTCTGGAAGATGAATAGAATGTTTTCTTCTCCTTCTGTGTTAGTTGTTGGATTATTCCTGAGCCCTGCCGGATAACTCAGTGCATGCGGTGACTCATGTGCTTAGTGCTGTACTAGAATGATAACGTTTGAGGGAGGAATATTTACTGGTGTATGAATTGTGTGCGCCAATGCTTGCCGCATGTGCGGAACCTGTATAGCGACTGAGATGTCATTAGCTTGGAGAGGAATGTCAATCACATATGGGTGCTGTTGGATTTGGCCCTTCTGGCAGGTTCACCCCTGAACTTTTTGCCTGGTGTTAATAAATAATTATAGTGATGTCTTAGTTCCTGCGCACTTTCACTGTGTCCCAGTGGAAAGTGCGTGCGCACCCTGAGTGTGTGGAGTGAGGTTGGCCTGCCCTCCCATAGGAATGCATGGGGAATGTATGTGTCCCTGGTAGTTCCTGATGCGTGGGGTGTACAGGATCGAGTCTGGTATGTGCGTACTTGTGTGATTGAATGCTTCGCAACGATGTATGTGGCATGATTATGTCTTGTATAGAAGTGCCACTTCTAGGAGTTGGCATATTAGTGTAAAATATGCCTGGCGTGTGATTGGCTGGAGCTGGCTGGTGTGCCAGGCTCCATGAGTCATGATGGGTCTGCCCGGTGGTGAGTGTTGAGATTAGCATGTGTGATGTGAGGGAGGGCTGCACCTGGTTCCTGAATAGGGCTGGGCTTTCCCCACACAATGCTGGCTCCGCCTCCTGTGGTGCGTCTAACGACCCTAGACCTGCCAGTGAATAGAGTGAGGGGCTGAGCACATCAAGAGTGCTCCCAAACCAGCTGCGACTGGTTCTTCCCCCTCCGTGCACCTTTAGACAAAGGAATTTCCTGTATAAAAAGAGGTTGTGACCTTTTCTAAAAGGTTATTGTTCTGACACTTGAATCTGCCAGGGCCATGCTGCTGCTGGGGCCCAGGGGAAGGCTTACCCTCCCTGGGCCCTGCCCAGCCCCTGGACTAGTGAGGTCCTGGACCCCTGAAGGACTTTGCTGTTTTCTGCGTGCCTAGCGCTTTCCTTTGACCCCCAGCGCTTGGGAGCGCTACTCCTCCTACCTAGTGCTTGGGAACGCTGGTTCTTGCCCTCAAGCGCTTGGGAGCGCTTCATTTCTGCTGCAGCGCTGAGAGCACTTTGTTTGTCAAGCCGGTGCCCACCGGGCATTTGCCCAGCTCGTGAAGTTCTCTGGGACCCCCAGCGAGTGCCTACCTCGCTTTATTGCTTATTTTTCAAATTCTCGAGGAAGCCTACCCCTCGTCATGCCCCCGAGGTCACCGCCCATGCCCGGGACCCCTTGTGACGATTCCCCGGGCCGCTCCGTGATTGGCTGCGAGCCCTAGGAGTTTGGGAGTCCGGCCCCCCGATGCACGACGAGGCATGGAGCGGCGGGAGCCTACTCCGCGCCCCTGCTTCCCCCCCCGAGAAACTGGCGTCTCCCCCCCCCGGCACCCCCAGGAGTGAGGGAGAGTCCCGGAGAGCGAGAAGAGACCGGCGCGTCCACAGACCCGGTGACTGCAGGAAAGGAGAGGAGGGGCGTCGGGGCACACTGCCGGTGCCCGCCCGTCCCCTCCAGCGCAGGCCCCTGGGTGCTCAGAGGCTTGGGGCCTCCCCTGATCTTGAGTCCCCCGAGAGGGACTCCACCAACCCCCCCCCCCCCCCTGTTTATTCATGAGCCCAGAGAGGCTCTTGAGCGCCACATTGGTTTTAAGAGCCCAGGAGAGGCTCGTAGTGGCATATTCGTTTAAGAGCCGGTCGAGACTCGAGGGGGCAGTTCTTCGTTATTGAGAGCCCGAGAGGCTCAGGGGCATTTCTGTCTTCGAGCCCCGGAGGCTCCCAGCGCCGCACCTGGTTAAAGAGCCCACGAGAGGCTCAAGGCGCCCTTTGTTTCTCGAGCCCTAAGAGGCTCAGCCCCAGCATCTTTGTTCTCGAGCCACAGAGGCTCCCACGTTGGCCCCATTCTCTACAACAGCTGCCCAGCACTTTGTGGGCAGCTGCCACGTTTAGGTCTTGGCGCAGTGGCGCAACCTGGACCCTGGACTTTTGATGTAAGTTCTGTGTTAATGTGATTTATGCAAAGTGTTCTTTGCTGCACCTCTGCATGTGTTGTAGATGCATCATGTGCCTTGTTCCTTACACCTCTGAATGTGTGTTTATGCATCATGTGTTCTCCTGTGCTGCACCTCTGAATGTATTGTAGATGCATCATGTGCCTTGTTTCTTACACCTCTGAATGTGTTGTAGATGCATCATGTGCCTTGTTCCTTACACAGCTGAATGTAGGTTCTGCATCATGTGTTTTCCTTCCCTACACCTCTGAATGTATTATGATGCATCATGTGTAATATGCCTCTACCCCTACAGGTATTGTGATACTTAGGTGGTTGTTCTCTTGCTAGTACAGGTGTTGCTAGCGAAGCCCAGGTTCCCTGCGTGACCTGTTCCTAAGGCGGTTAGGATTGCATAGGTGGTACTTAACCTTTACCAGTAGTTACTGGTTGTGTGCTTTATGTTCTATTTTGTGCTACAGTGATTTATATTCTATGTTCTACCCAGTGCTAAGTTCTAAAAGTGCCTATTCCTGACAGTGGTCCATGTGGCCCTGTCCTGTACATATCCCCTGTAAATTCTGCCTGTGCCTGTTGGCACATTGTAAAGTGTGTGTTTTTATCTAATGTGTTTTGGTGTAATACAAAGGCTATTTTTTATATATAACCTTGTGTGGAGTTTCCTTTGTGGTGGGCCTTAGGTGTTGTTGCTGGGGTGCGTGTGCAAATACTTAACTCACATTGCCTCCGAGTTTAGCCTTGCTGCTCGCGCCACGTTACCTAGAGGGTGAGCAGGGGTTATCTTGGTGTGTAACTCCCTTGCCCTGACTTAGGAGTGGTGGTATCTGACTGACTTTGGCGCAAGCCCTGGCCAGCCAGGGATCCCATTTCTAACAGGTGCTTATTAAGGACGTTAAGTCTGGAGGGATGCAGACCGTGGTCTGTAGTTCCCAAGATTAGAGAAAAAGGAAGGATTGGGCCAGAAAAGGAGTGCATGCATGGCCAGGTGGTAACAAAGTTGAGACCTGCAGGTGATGATGGTGATGGCAAGCAATATTTTGTTTTTCCAGAAGATGGATTGTATGTCTTGTTTTATGAACTGAACTCCTGCAGTTTGTGGCTTCTCGTTGATATACACCTTCTGGTTGGTGAGCTCCTTCTCAGTTGATAATCACCTTCTATGTTGATAATCACCTTCTCGGTTGATAATCACCTTCTCGGTTGATAATCACCTTCTAGGTTGGTGAGCTCCTTCTCGGGTGATAATCACCTTCTTGGTTGATAATCACCTTCTCGGTTGATAATCACCTTCTAGGTTGATGATCACCTTCTCGGTTGATAATCACCTTCTCGGTTGATAATCACCTTCTCGGTTGATAATCACCTTCTCGGTTGATACTCACCTTCTCGGTTGATAATCACTTTCTCAGTTGATAATCACCTTCTAGGTTGATAATCACCTTCTCGGTTGATAATCACCTTCTCGGCTGGTAATCACCTTCTAGGTTGGTAATCACCTTCTCGGTTGATAATCACCTTCTAGGTTGATAATCACCTTCTAGGTTGATAATCACCTTCTTGGTTGATAATCACCTTCTCAGTTGATAATCACCTTCTAGGTTGATAATCACCTTCTTGGTTAACAATCACCTTCTCGGTTGATAATCACCTTCTCGGTTGATAATCACCTTCTCATTTGATAATCCCCTTCTGGCTGGGGCTGATCTGTGTGGTGTGTGAGGTTTAGTTTAGTATAGGTGTATGGCTGGGGCTGATCTGTGTGGTGTGTGAGGGTTAGTTTAGTATAGGTGTGTGGCTGGGGCAGATCTGTGGTGTGTGATGGTTACTTTATGACAGTTGTGCCACAGGGGTGAGATAAGTACGTTGAGTGATGGTTATTTGAGTGTTGTGTGGAAGGAAATGTATGTAAAGATAAACACGTTTAATGCTTTGTTTCCTCCTCAGGCTAAAAACAAACTCCAGGAGCTGGTAAAGAACCACATCTTCTCTACAGCTGCGGTAAGAGACACTGCTCGACCTGTAAGAAGTCTGCATGTCCTACCTCCAGCTGAGGAGTCTGCATGTTGTATCTCCATGTCCTACCTCTAGGTGTGGCATCTTCATGTTGGGTCTGCATGTCCTACCTCCAGCTGAGGAGCCAGTATGTCTCACCTCCAGTCACAGAGTTTGCATGTCCTGTGTCTAGCTCGTTCGCTTGTATGTTTCAACTCCAGCTGAGGAGTCTGCATGTTGTATCTCCATGTCCTACCTCTAGGTGTGATGTCTGCATGTTGGGTCTGCATGTCCTACCTCCTGCATGTCAGGTCTGCATGTCCTACCTCCATCTGAGGCGATTGCATGTTCCTCCTATAGCTGCAGAGTCTGCATGTCGGGTGTGCATGTCCTACCTCCAGCCGCGGAGTGTGCATGTCGGGTCTGCATTTCCTACCGCCAGCTGAGGCAGTTGCATGTTCCTCCTGTAGCTGCAGAGTCTGCAAGTCGAGTCTGCCTGTGATACCTCCAGCCGCCCAGTCTGCATGTCATATGTGCATGTCCTACCTCCAGCCGTGGAGTCTGCATGTCGGGTGTGCATTTCCTACCTCCAGCTGAGGCGATTGTATGTTCCTCCTATAGCCGCCTGGGTTCATACAGTTTCAATTGTTGAACTATGTTGTTAACCCCAATCTGCCTCACAGAGCTCTGCACTCCCTGCACCTTCCTTTTTAGCCAAACAATTAATCTCTATTAACTCCACCCAATGCCTGTGGACTTCATTTGTCCCCGAGCACAATGGCAGGAACTGTACCGGGGATACCCCTTCTGTCCGTGAGATACAGTTTTGGGACCCCAATATCATGACCTGGAAGCTCTTGAGGGGGAAGGGGCACTTCTCTGTCCCCTGTTATTTACAGACCAGCTCAGGAAACCTACAAGATCAGAAGCTAACTCAGATCTTGTGGGAGATGAATGGAAAAGTTGTAGACGTTCCACCACAACTCGCTCCCACAAATTGCGACTTTATTCATACAGCAATGGATTCTTTTAAATAAAGATTTAATGTTTTTACCAATATTAAAGTGATTTTCTGTTTTTTGTCCCCAGGTCACTTTGGACAAACTCTTGACAATGCCAGGGATTGCTACAATGGCCAACGAGCAGGTGACGCTCAATGTCTCCAGAGATGTAAGTGTTGCGCGCACGGTATGAGACCATGAGTAAGGGATGGTTTATTGATTACAGATTACTTATCCAGAACAGTAACTGGCCATCTGATCTGTCACATTTCACCTTATTGATGACTTGCCAATGAAGCACTAATGTTAGTGGCCACTCTTCAGGACATGGTGTCACGTGGCACTCTAATCCAACGCCTTTACAACTTTGGTATCTGTCTGAATCCCTTCTGTGGCTTCAATCTCTTCATTCTCACTTCTCTCCCTATCAATTTCTCACTCACCTTCTGGATCTAACAACTCCAATATCTCCTGTGTCGTGTGGTAAGTTCCTTCTCTCAGTCCCTCTCTTCTGGCCACACTTGTGGTATTATCAGATTTTTAGATGTTGATGTCCTCTCATCTGCAGATCACTGCCATAGCAGAAAACATCAGAGTGACCCGGTCCAGTTTCATTCTCTGTATATTTGAAGTCCCCAGGCGAATGAGCACCGATGGCCTGAAACTCGCTGGCTATAAGGCGGAGGGGTTCTTGTTTACACTGGTCAGATGCTTGAGGCCCAGGGAGCTGGGCTCCATACCGCACACTTTTACCTCTGCCAGAAATCTGGGGGCCATCCTATACATGTAATCACTGATTGGTAACTGTTCCTAAACAAAGAGCCATAACCAACTTGGTTACGTAGAAGAGAATAAAAATGAAGATGGCCTCTATATGTGGTTCCCAATTGATGAAGGTGGGGGAATTCCTCCTTTAGAAACTAGTGCCCTCACACACTCTTGCGAGTGTCATGCTTCATCATCGGGCGTTGCTCCTCGTGGGGGTGGCGCTGCTGTCCTCCACGGACCCTGCGAGAGGGCTTTTTGTCAGAGATCTTTTAGGAGACACTGCAGTTGTGCATGTGGGCCTAAAAAGGGCTAGTGCAAGTGTGTTAAAATTACCCCAACGGTACCCCGAGGTCAATTTTTATTCGTGGTTCCGGGAGGTAAGAGTAAAAGAATCATACAGGGGAGATGGAGCACCTCTAATAACAAATATCGTTGAGGTCAGGGTATTACTTTGCTGCTCTCAGTGCCCGTGTGTGTTGTGAATGTGAAAATTGGTCAACATGTTTCGCGCTGGGAAATAGGTCGCTTATGTATCCTGGTGCCCTTCGTCAGGAACGTGCAGGTTAACGACACCCTATATTCCTATGATACCTCTATTAAGGTGTAAGTGCGTCATTGCGCTCATGGGAACATCTCATTCATGTTCCTGTTATTACCCCTTCACAAAGAATGGAGTGCCTTCTCAGCAAATCCCACGATCTCAAGGGGGGATATAAGTAAACCCCTCCGTTATGACCCGATACCTGCCCTGCCGCTGGATGTATGCCAGCTCGGATGGGGTCCTGTTTGCACTGGTTCAATGCTTTGTGGCCCAGGGAGCTGGGCTCCATACCACAGCCTTTAACCTCTGCCAGAAATCTGGGGACCGTCCTCTAAAGACATCGCAAGATGGTCAATCAGATAACAGTGGTGTTATATTCTGGTCTTCTCCTTCTCTGCTGCTCAGCCTGTGTGTGTGATGTCCTTCGAAGGTTCGTGTATGCATTGTTTGAATGTGTGGTCAGTTTGAGTGAGTGGGGCTGAGCAGCTGGATGCTGCTCCCGGTGGGGCCTTCCTTTCTACCAACTATGACTAATAAACCAACTTAAGTATACCTACGATTATTGGATCTACTTATTTTACAATGTACATTTAACTTTGTAACAATGGCGACGAGGGAGAAAGAACTATGTGTGCAGGAACTACATTTGGAACTTGAAACATGGAACTACAAATATGATTGCAAATTAACTGTGAAAAAAGCTTTAAGAAGACTAGCAATGCTTTTGATGTCCCACCGGTGTCATGTTACATCTGACAGCCTACTGAGGACATCCTTTTTAAAGGTATGTTTCGAGGGTTGGACTTTGTGTGCCCTATTTGTTTTAAACTTGCTGATGTACTATCAAGGCCGTCGGTATTTCAGCTAGACCGAGCCTCAGTGTGAAACATTGCGTGGCTGGTATGCCTGGAAATCTTTCAGCAGTTTGTGTGAGGCGGCAACTTTAAACAAGTTGGCGAGATTGAAAGATTTATTGCTGTAATCGGGGGCCAACATCGAGCCTGGATCTACTTATTGTACAATGTACATTTAACTTTGTAACAAGTGGTCACCCCCCTCCCTCATTGGCCATCTCATTCTCAGCCATCTTTTCATGGTTATGAGGCATCCCAAGAAACGCTTCTCTACCATGAGACACCTTTAGTTTAACTAACTGGGTTTGCTGCAGCACCCAACGGGTCGCACTTCTGTTGCTTGTCCAGGATGTAATCTGATTGAATCCCGGAGGCTGCTCAGACATGCACCATCCATCAGAATTGCCCCAATCTTATAAACCCCAAATGTACACAGTAGAAGTTCA
The DNA here is from genome assembly GCF_964263255.1 of Lissotriton vulgaris. Taxonomy (NCBI): domain Eukaryota; kingdom Metazoa; phylum Chordata; class Amphibia; order Caudata; family Salamandridae; genus Lissotriton; species Lissotriton vulgaris. The sequence goes on from NC_141697.1 coordinate 1,240,817,894, forward strand.
AGAATGCTCCGACAGACTAGTGGGCCGTGGTAGAACCTCTTGTTGTGTTCAGGCCACATGTGGTCGATGGAAAGCATTTATCGTAACCCGCCTCAGAGCCCAGCCCCTCGGCAGAGCTGTCTCTGGTTTGGCTAGGTGCATCTCTGCATTGCAGCACCTCCCCTAAGAGCAGTATCTACATGTGTATCACCCTCTCACACAAAGTAGAACACAGCTCCAAGGAAGTTCATGGCTCTGGCCGCCATCTTGAAGTGACTGAGACCCAGAAGGAAGTGAGGCTTCTCAATAAGAAATCCTGGTGCCCGTATCTCCTTGCCAATAGTGTGCCCTACCGGTGGAAACACGATTGCTTCCACTGGCAGCAGACTTCAGTAGGGACTCCCCTTCCCGGGCTTAGAGCAGGAATGCCATGAGCTTTGGAGAAGATGTAAACGCAACAGCTTGTGCATCACTCCCCCATGCCTGGATCACTTGTGAAGGAATCCAAGCTTTGCTGTAATCCTAATAAGGGAAAGTAATCAGATTACAAGTTATTGAAACCAGTTGTAGTAATAGCTCTGGGGACACAAATGAATGCATTTGTTTTACCTGTTGGCGTTCAATATATGTCAAATGTTTAAGCAAGGCTTGTTCTACAGCTTTCTGCGAAAATATGGGATGTGAGAAATTAATCTCCTACAAAGCCCACAATGTGGAATTACCAGACCAATCGGAACACTGAGTTGACCAGGTACCCTGGAGGCAGGTGGTATTCTGCATGAAGAGTTTGCCTTCTTCAAAAAGTCAAAGTCTCCAGATAGATTACTGGCAAAAAGTTGCAGAAATTGGTACAGTCTGATATCTGCATGTTATTCCCCAAAATCTCATATCCCTATTACTTGCCCCCTCTGAAGTTCTAGAAACTTCAGTAACAGTAAATCCAGGAGACAATAAGTGGGGGTTTTATGGACCACTCAAAATGAAGGGCCTATGTGTTTATTTTGTCAGCATTTTTTAGACTTTAGGAATGTCCTGCTCTAGGGAGAACCAGCAGCTCTCATTTGTTTTTAATGTGTTTTAAAGGTGACATTTACATCTAACAGCTCTTGCTAGATTGGAAATCGGTCAATGATATCTTGTGCCATACGATATGCCCTTTGGTTATACACATACCCTGCATTAACATCACACAAAATCCCCTACAGGCTTCGAACAGTATGTCCTCCAAGATGTGTTAACCACTAGTAGATATCTCGATGGCCTCCACGTAGCCTTCCCTCTATTACCCGCACAATAGATTATTTGATTGGATGGCCTCCAAGCAACCTTCGCTCTATTACTCATGAGATAGATTCATCGATGGGATGCCCTCCATGCAGCCTTCTCCTCTTTCTATTACCCAAGAGATAGATTAATCGATAGCCTCCACTCAGCCTTCCCTCTATTACCCAAGATATAGATTCATTGATGACCTGCATGCAGCCTTCCCTCTATAAACCACGTGATAGATTAATCGATGGCCTCCACGCAGCCTTCCCTCTATTACCCATGAGATAAATTCATCAATTGGATGGCCTCCATGCAGCTTTCCCTCTATTAACCATGAGATAGATTCTTCAATTGGATGGCCTCCATGCAGCCTTCTCTCTGTTACCCATGAGATAGATTCATTGATGGCCTCCATGCAGCCTTCTCTCTATTACCCATAAGATAGATTCATCGATGGGATGGTCTTCATGCAGCCTTCTCTCTATTACCCACGTGATAGATTCATCGATTGGATGGCCTACATGCAGTCTTCTCTCTATTACCCATGAGATAGATTCATCGATTGGATGGCCTTCACGCAGCCTTCTCTCTATTACCCATGAGATAGATTCATCGATGGGATGGCCTTCACGCAGCCTTCTCTCTATTACCCATAAGATAGATTCATCGATGGGCTGGCCTCCATTCAGCCTTCTCTCTATTACCCATGAGATAGATTCATTGATGGCCTCCACGTACCTTCTCTCTATTGTATGCTCTGTTGTGGGTTTTGCATGTACAGGTGCGGGGCGCTCAAACAGTGCGGGTGAGGTGAGGTGATGGAAGTTGGTTAGACTATAGTACAACGGTGCTGACAGTATAGAGGAAACCCTGTAACCTCTAACTAATACTCAGGCCTGAGATGCCTGAACATTATAAAACATACAAACAAATACTGTGCACTCATCAGATAAACAATTCGGTATCAATGTATTCAGGGACAAACAGAGATGAAGCCGTTGGTTTGGTGATTCCACAGATATAAACTTTATGTGGTTCTTTTTTTGTTGAATATATAAACGCCAGCCGACACGTGTTTCATCAAGCAGGACGAAGCCTGTGAATCATCAGGGCTGTCAATGGCGTAGGAAGTATTCGTGTAAGGTAGAGTTATCGGTGCTGACTATGGAGGGTCGACGTCTAGAAGTAATGCAATGGAGAACGGGTCATTCCGTAGGAACAGTCAGGTACGACTGTGGACGGTAACCTGCGGTCATCGGTTACAGTGCTAATCAGTTCGGGATGTGTCTACGCAGCCTACTCTCTATTACCCATGAGAGAGATTCATTGATGGCCTCCATGCAGCCTTCCCTCTATTACCCATAAGATAGAATTATCGATGGGATGGCCTCCATGCAGCCTTCGCTCTATTACCCACGTTATAGATTCATCGATTGGATGGCCTCCACGCAGCCTTCTCTCTATTACCATTAAGATAGATTCATCGATGGGCTGGCCTCCATTCAGCCTTCTATCTATTACCCACGTGATAGATTCATTGATGGCCTCCACGTACCTTCTCTCTATTACCCATGGGATAGATTCATTGATTGGATGGCCTCCATAGAGCCTTCTCTCTATTACCCATGAGATAGATTCATTGATGGCCTCCACGTACCTTCTCTCTATTACCCATAAGATAGATTCATCGATTGGATGGCTTCCACACAGCCTTCTCTCTATTACCCATGAGATAGATTCTTCGATTGGATGGCCTCCACACAGCCTTCTCTCTATTACCCATGAGACAGATTCTTCGATTGGATGGCCTCCACGCAGCCTTCTCTCTATTACCCATGTGATAGATTCATCAATGCCTCCATGCAGCCTTCCCTCTATTATCCATGAGATAGATTCTTCGATTGAATGGCCTCCACGCAGCCTTCTCTCTATTACCCATTTGATAGATTCATCAATGCCTCCATGCAGCCTTCCCTCTATTACCACGTGATAGGTTTCTCGATGGACTCCATGCAGCCTTCTCTATATTACCCACTAGCAGCCCGCCCCGACGTTGTCCAGGTATGAATTGCTGCCGGCCAGTAGTATATTGTTTTGTAGGATTTCGTTTTGATAGCAAAATTGATAGCATTTCTTATCTGTGACAGGCCAGTGAAACGCTCCAATTCACAGTGCACTGCTGATGCACTTAAGAGTGCACGTTCAGTAGTGTGTGAACTCGAGTTTCCCTACTTTATTTTTCCTTGCAATAATATATAGCGCAAACTCGACAACATGGCATGAGCACAATTTACATTACAGAAGAACACATTCATTTGTGGTAGGCACGGGGAGACAAAGCGATTTGCCTGGAATCACAGGATGTTGATCTGATTCCGAGATTCAAACGTAGCTCCCCAGCTCTAAAGTTCGCAATTCTAGGACTTGTGGTGGGAGGTGTGTCTAAAAGTGTATGTCGGTGCTGGCCATCAATGAGAGAGACATGTGCATTTTTCAAATGGGTGGTGAAAAAATATGAGTATGTTGCTAGAGATGTGGGCCGCCGTGCCACCAATGTACTTACTGGGGGAGGGTAAACACCCGTTATTCCGCAACTTTCTTTCCGCATACCATCACTCTGAATACTTTCATTACGAAAGTACCATGGGCCCGATTCACAGAACGAACTTAAGACAAAATCCTAAACTTACTACTTTTGGTATTCACAGAAGTTAGGATTTTGTCTTAAGTTTGTCTTAAGACAGACTTAAGACAGTCTTAAGACAAACTCCTAACTTAAGTCTGTCTTAAGTCTGTCTTAAGACAGACTTAAGACAAAATCCTAACTTCTGTGAATACCAAAAGTAGTAAGTTTAGGATTTTGTCTTAAGTTCGTTCTGTGAATCGGGCCCCATGACTCCGCAATGCCATTATGACGCATGGCATTACATTTTATATGCTTTTACCACGCATACATTTACAACGAAATTCGTTGTAAATGTATGAATGGTAAAAGAATGTTTTTTTAATGTTTGGATAAGGTAAGTATGGATATAGGGGTATATGTTTTGGGGTACTGAGGTGTATGTTTTGAGGTGTTTGGGTATTTTAAGGGTTCAGATATAGTTTTGGGTTATGGGGTACAGGGGTAGTTTTAGGGTTTAGGGATAGTTATGGGTTTTGGGGTACAGGGGTATTTTTATGGTTCAGGGCTAGGTTTGGGTTTTGGGGTATAGGGGTATTTTCAGGGTTCAGGGGTGGGTTTTGGGGTTCAGGGGTATTTTAAGGGTTCAGGGCTAGGTTTGGGTTTTGGGGTACAGGGGTATTTTTAGGGTTCCGGGCTAAGTTTGGGTTTTGGGGTACAGGGGTGTTTTAGGGTTCAGGGGTAGGTTTGGGTTTCTGGGTACAGGGTTATGTTTAGGGTTCAGGACTAGGTTTAGGTTTTGGGGTACAGGGGTATTTTAAGGGTTCATGGGTAGGTTTGGCTTTTGGGGTACAGGGGTATTTTAAGGGTTCAGGGGTAGGTTTTGGTGTTGGGGTACAGTGGTATTTTTAGGGTTCAGGGTTAGGTTTGGGTTTTGGGGTACAGGGGTATTTTTAGGGTTCAGGGGGTAGGTTTGGGTTTTGAGGTACAGGGGTATTTATAGGGTTCAGGTCTAGGTTTGGGTTTTGGGGTACAGGGGTATTTTTAGGGTTTAGGGATAGGTTTGGGTTTTGGGGTACAGGGTATATTTATAGGGTTAAGATGGGTTAGTGTTTAAGGGTGTTGGGGTATTTTAAGGAGTAAGGGTGGGCTATGATTATGGGGTGCAGGGGTATTTTAAGGTAGCAGGGTGCGATTAGCACACGATATGAGACATGGCATGACGGGCGGAACGTACCACACGTCCCCAGCGTTTGTCACACCCCCAGCACACGCCCACAGCACAACACGGACACGCCCACAAGTGACTACTTTGCTGGCACGGTTCTTTTACCTTTTAAATGTATATGGTGGGCGTCTGCATAGCCTATGTCCTTCTGCTGCAACTGCCCTTTCCAACGCTGTATTGGGTGTTGTGATTGGGGCTGTGGTTCCTGAGATTACCTGCCTCAAAGGTTTGGGCTCTCTCTTTATTATATTAGTACTAGCAGCCCGTCCCGACCTTGTTCGGGAGAAATCAGGCTTCAGGGACCCCGCTCGCCCCGTGAGCGCAACTGCGGCTGCTTCACCTACCTCTGCCGCCGCTCCTCCCTGCCTGTCCGCTGCTTCTCACCGCTCCTCCCCGCCTGTCCGTCGGTCCTCACCGCCTGTCCGCTGCTCCTCACCGCCTGTCCTCTGCTCCTCACCGCCTGTCCTCCGCCGCTCCTCACTGTTCCTGTCCGCCGCTCCTCATCGCTCCTGTCTGCCGCTCCTCACCGCTTCTGTCCGCCGCTCCTCACCGCCTGTCCGCTGCTCCTCACCGCCTGTCCGCTGCTCCTCACCGCCTGTCCGCTGCTCCTCACTGCCTGTCCTTCGCTTCTCCTCACCGCTCCTCCCGGCCTGTCCGCTGCTCCTCCCCGCGCTGATGTCCGTCGCTCCTCCTTGTGCTCGTGTACACCGCTCCTCCCTGCGCTCCTGATGTCAGCACGCAGGGTGCGGCCGGTGCTACTTCCAAGGGACTATTTTTTTTTATCTTAAATTTATTAATTAACGTATTTTATTTTTATTTTATACAGCTTATGTCCATCTGCAGACCCTGAGAATTACAATGATGAATTGGGTGTTTGCATTGGTGCTGTGGTTCCCGAGTTTACCCGCCTCAAAGGTTCCCAGTTCTTACTTTATAATAGTAGTATAGATAGATATATATATAACATGCATTTTTACTAAGAAAGACAGATTTCTGTGGCATTGACATGGATTCTTTCTAGTAAAGGCACAGCAAACTCTCCTCTTTTCTTGTAGCAGATAGCACTGATCTGTCTCCAAGCAAAAACATCTATAACACAGGCACAATGAAGTGTAAGGTTTCGGCGTCCGGTTGTCATCAGCTTTTGGAAGCAGTAATCTGGGCTAGACAAAAGAAAAAAGCTGACCTAGAAACTTTTGCACCCTGCATAACAGGTACTGCAGTTCCATCCTTCACCTCTATAAGCCAAAGGCTGCACTCCTGAAGAACTAACCCGCACCCCCTCTCTAATAAAGTGTAAATGGAATTTCTAAAGGTAGCTGTGACTCCAGCCTTATTTCTGCAGTGTCTGGGCAGGGGCGTAGCCACTATTGGTGCAGCATTTGGAAATGCACTGGGGCCCATTATACATGACAATTGCTGTGCTTTACTATACTAACAGCAGTCGAAGGGACCATTTTCCTTGTCTGACCTAGGGCCCATGATACCTTTGCTACTCCACTGAGTGTCTGGATCTCCACTCTTCAGCCATAAGCATGCATGAAGTACACTTGCACTGTCTGCTGAAGCTGTCCTGATCATCCATTTTGTGCCAGCCCATAACAGGGGCATCCATAATGGACCCCATTGGCTTCAGTTCTCATACTCACACGGTTTTATCATGCATGTACTGCCCAACTGCAGCGCATACACTGTGTGCCTGTACTATCATAACTTTCAACAGGTGCAGTCTGTAGGCCACCCTCTCGCAGATGACAAAACCTGGTATAGTGTTACCACCACTTTACTTACTAAATCCAGTTCAGGGATAAGTGCACACTTGCTGCACTTTCCATGTCGCCGAACGGTCCGAGATCTTGCATTATCGGGGATAGGTTGATTGATGCTTCTTTGCTAGATTAGCATGATATCAGGGCAGGAGGAAGTATCGACACAAGTGGGTGCTCGGGCATGGATGCATGCTAGTGCAACGCGCAGGGGACATTCCGGTCACAGCAGAGATCTTTGTGACAGTTATTTATTTGAAAACTCTTATGTGAATGTATAACTTAAAGTCGCGTAGTAGTTTTAAGCGCAGATCATCCAGGAATGTTGTGAATAAAGTTTCTCCATCAAGTGCAGGTTGGAGTCACAGCTCTGTTATATTACTGATTACTCTGCTCAGTGAAACGGAGGTCGTGTGCTTGGTAAAAGGCCCGCTTTGGGAATGATGCTTGCTTACTTCGGCAACGAAGCTCCCGCTAATAGCGCAACTACCGCTGTTTGTGGAGACTCACTTCAAGGCAGGCAGGGGTCCTTCGAATTCCTCTGTGCACCTAATGTCTGCCGGTCATGCGCCGCGTGGATTATCGGACAAAGGTCGCAGCTCACCGGCTTCAGAGGCGGATGATAATGTGTACCAAAGGCGACCGAGCCCTGGGCGCGCCGTGTGTCCCAGGGATCTGTCATCACTGGCTTGGTTCCGTTATCCGCCCCCTCACCCAGTCTCGTCATGCTGCTCCTCGTTTTAGCTATTGTAGACCTGTACTGCAATGTGTAACCTTCAGCTCAGCGGCAGCCCCTTCCCTAATGCTGCACAGGTGCTGCTGCACCCTCCTCACCCAGCCTCGTCAAGCTGCTCCGCATTTTACCTGCTGGAGCACTTTACAGCATGTTTTTAACCTTCAGCTCAGGGCAGCCCCTTCCCTAATGCTGCGCAGGTGCTGCTGCACATAGGAGCTCCTGTCTCATGCGTCTGCTGGGCATTAAGTGAATTCATTTAGTCTGCTATTACTTTGAGTTAGTGGCCTATTTTCAGATTGTGCAGTTCGGAAGCAATGAGCAAGGTTTCCCTCGTTCTGTGGCTGAGCTGTTAGTACTGTTTGAAAATAAAGCACTAACATGAAGAAATATCGGGTTGAATGAATTCTGATTACAAACGGCAGGCTGATAAAACAGACGTCGGTGCTGCGCCGCGAAAATCCATTTTGATACGGCCCAGAACTGAAGCATACCCCTCGCTGTCTCTGTTTTAGGGGCAAGGCTTCTTTCTAGCAGGGCAGTGGTGTAGTGATGAGTGTTGCCGATAGCGAGAGCATGTCATTTATTGGAGGTTAAGTCAGTGTACGACTTCCGGTTTCTTCGGTCAGTCTGGCAGCACATTACAACTTTCCTTATTTCCGATTGTGCTGCCAACCTACTCTAGAAGATGACAAACTGAAACCGACCTGCGCACGATAATTTTAAAGCTTTGTGCAGAGGCATTTCGACACGTGGAGTCTCCCAGCGGGCTATTGCGAAATGGCTAAAGTCCACAGCCGCTTTTGCACATAGCATTTTGGGAGTTAATTGCTAACCCCGAATATTTTGTTTTATGCATGCAAGGCTCTAATCCTCCGTGTCGCCATGTTTCCAGTCCGCCAAAGTTCCCGGCGCTTGACCTACCTCAGCCTGCTCCAGTCTGCCAAAGTTCACTGCTCCTGTCTGACGCTAATCCCCGTGCTCATGATGATGTCAGCACGCACGTCGTTAGCACACACGGCTGGCGCTACTTCCAAAGGACTACTTTTTTTTTAACATATATTTTAAAGAACTTATATTTTTTTAAGGTATATAGCCTATGTCACTCAGTAGACCCTGACAATTCCAATGATGTATTGGGTGTTTGGATTGGCGTTGTGGTTGCCGAGTTTACCTGCTTCAAAGGTTCCCAGTTCTTGCTTTATAATAGTAGTATAGATGGATGAGATAGATTCCTCGATGGCCTCCATGTAGCCTTTTCTCTATTACCCAAGTGATAGATTAATCAATGGCCTCCATGCAGCCTTCCCTCTATTACCCATGAGACAGATTCTTCGATTGGATGGCCTCCACGCAGCCTTCCCTCTATTATCCATGAGATAGATTCTTTGATTGGATGGCCTCCATGCAGCCTTCCCTCTATTACCCATGAGATAGATTCTTCGATTGGATGCCCTCCACGCAGCCTTCCCTCTATTACCCATGAGATAGATTCTTTGATTGGATGGCCTCCATGCAGCCTTCCCTCTATTACCCATGAGATAGATTCTTCGATTGGATGCCCTCCACGCAGCCTTCCCTCTATTACCCATGAGATAGATTCTTTGATTGGATGCCCTCCACGTAGCCTTCTCTCTATTACCCATGTGTTAGATTCTTCGATTGGATGGCCTACATGCAGCCTTCCCTCTATTACCCATGAGATAGATTCTTCGATTGGATGCCCTCCACACAGCCTTCTCTCTATTACCCATGTATTAGATTCATCAATTCCTCATGCAGCCTTCCCTCTATTACCACGTGATAGGTTCCTCGATGGCCTCCATGTAGCCTTCTCTCTATTACCCATGTGATAGGTTCCTCGATGGCCTCCATGTAGCCTTCTCTCTATTACCCACGTAATAGATTCATCGATTGCATAGCCTCCATGCAGCCTTCCCTCTATTACCCATGAGACAGATTTTTCGATTGGATGGCCTCCACGCAGACTTCCCTCTATTTCTGGTCCTCTCCAAGATCATAACAACCCACGGGTCTTTGCATCTTGACTAGTTCTAGCTCCCTGACATGGTATCTTCCCTTCTTTGCTTTTCTTTCTTTCTTTTACTCCTGGCTTCTCCTCTCTCTGTTTGGTTTTCCTTGCCTCTTTCTGGTCCTATGGGTTTTCAAGCCACCTTCCATGTATATCTTCTACATTACCGTGTCTCCGCTTTCATCATCAACACACAATGGTGCCAAGCGCAACTCGCAAGCTGCAGTAACTGTGGACACCAAAATGTATCAGCTACTAGTATTCTTTGATAGATCAACTAGAATCCGCTCAGTTGCCGAAGGAATATTGATTGAAAACAACTGTTTTAGTCTGGTTGAGTAGATTTCTGTGCTGACTATACTCACTGCTGTATTGTAAGTTGATTGTGGTGTTTGCCTAGTCAGCTGAATTGTGTCTTTCATATGATCCTCTCAACGTCTGTTTTGTAAATGATGAGTAATTGATTAAAACCTTACATCGATATTATATTGAGTACACCTTATAAAAATTTAACAGCACAATATTTGATCAATTGTATAATGCAATATAGTGACTGGTTACTGATAGGACCAGTCACTGTAATAAATGGAACAGAAAGACAAACAAATCCTTCAGTGTTAATTTCGTGCTCGTAGAGTTGGTGCGATGACTCGATAAGAATGCATCAAGGGTGTGTAACTATCCCAGATTTACCTTTGCTTCTACATCACATGAACAGACCCCCTTGGAGTTTCATTCCATCATCAACATTGTAATGCTTCTAGCACTGAGTTTGACTTTTTAAGCAAAATGACACTTCTTCTGGGGGAGCTTCTGAAAGTGGGAGCACTCCCCAGATCCACATGGAAGTGGCTTTATCCCTCCCCCTCCCCCCCCCCCCCCCCCCCCCCCCCACTGACCGGGAGGACCACCCCATGTCGAGACCCCCAGGCCAGGAAGTTGTCCACACTCAGTGAAAACGTGTTTTTAAGAGCAAACTCTACTGCTCCACGCCCTGCGTCCATTGCATCCGTCGCAGTCTGCTCTGGTCATTAGTTCAATTATAAGAAATCTCCTAAAGTGATTCGCAGTAATGGTACAATCTGTCCGGAGAGAAGAGAGCAAGAATGGGGTCTAGAGAGACCCCTAGGATGAGGGACGCATTACGCAGGATGCCAAGAACTCAAGTTAAAAACAAATTGGAAGCAAGAGCTAATCAGCATATTTGATGACATCAAAGGAAGCAGTGTAACCCGTAAATATCAATGACAACACAATAATTGACACCAGTTAAATTCTACAACAATCAAAATGAATGTCAAACTAATAGAACACCAGAACCTCACTTAGATAGACAAATGGCTGACAAAAGATAAAGAAGTGTCTAAAGCAGCTCTTCCTGTCAAGGCAACCTTTCCCTGAAGGCAGTTAGAGGTGAGTTTCTAGCCCTTCCCAGATGTTTGACATTTATCCTGCCATGAGTGAGAGCTGAGACGGACCTTCAAATGTGTGAGTCTCACTCATGTAAATGTGTAAATGTAAATGTGTTGTATTTGTATAGCGCGAACAGTAACCCGTAAGCATCCCGGCACTTGTACTCCTACCACAAGGGAACGCCTCCTGGCTTTCCCTGTGAAGTGTCCACTCCTGGGCATCCCATGGTGAAACCAGGCATCCTTTGTGTATTGGGGGCCGTTGTGGAGACTAAGCAAGCTATTGCCCAGAGTTGCAGCGTGGGGCCCATGCTTAGAATCGGCACTGAGGCGAGAATATCCAGTCAGAGGAATTTAAGCCTGATCCCGCCGAGGCAGGAATCGAACCCTGGTCCCTGGCCAGCGCTCTGCATCAAGGTCTGCCGCTCTAACCATTGATTATAACAAACAATACACTTGCCAGTGCTGAGAAACTTATTGCCCAGGTAGGCGTATACACACACCCACGAATGAATCACAATATGATGAGTGTGTGTGTCTAAATGCAGTGCACTTATAGTTTGTTTTTCCCACTTGTTCCAGCACTCCCCCCAACCCACTTCTTGCATTTTGGAATACAATTGCCTGTTGGAGCCATGACCCAACGCTAGAGGTAGGCTGTTGGTGGTTAGGTTGCGAACAAGGTGTTGATCCCTTAGAACATTAAAATCATGAGTGTTTTCCTTTTCCTTGTAGTTATTGTTTGGTCCTGAGGAGAACCTGCCAGTCACAGGGCTCGAAACGCGTCGACCGACTAGGTCCCAGGTCATTTCCCTGATTTCTCTGAAAACCCTTGGGGAACTCGTATAAAGACTTTTTTGCTTCCCTTATAATTGATACAATTGAGTGTCAGATAGGTTAAAGAACGGACTATTCATTTGTTGAACAAAAAGTTTATTTTGACACTGGGACCAGTGTGTATGTGTTGTATGAATGGATGGCCAAGAATGAGTTGTATGTAAGTTGAGGACTCATTGTACATACCTAATTGTTTGTGTATCTGTATTTTATGTTTGTATATAAATGTACATAGAATGTTTTGTATTCCCATGCACAAAATCAAAAATGATGCAGAACTAAAATAACAGGTAAAAAGCAAAAAGGAAAATAAAAAAGCTGCAATTCATAAAGCGAGTGTTCATGCCATTGTCATGTATACGACATATTTCAACAGTTTGTGAAAAATAAGTTTCTCAGCACTGGCAAGTGTATTGTTTGTTATAGTTTATATTGGCTCAGCCTTGCTGAGTTTAGGAGTCAAGACCCTTTTTGTTTCCTAAGCTCTAACCATTGAGCCACACTTCTCCACTCATAATGAGTGACACTTGAGGTCTCTGTATATCTCTTGGGCATTGGTTATTTTCAAACCTTTGGTACCTGCAGATTGAAAACTGAACCATGAAACACAACTGCAAACGCACAGGTTTGTAAAGCGGATGACCCAGGCTGAGAACCATGGTCGTGTCATGGCATGGACTAGTTTCCATCTGTGGATTTTTAGAATGAACACCTGGGTGGTGAGGCATGACCTCGCCTTGGCACGTGGCCAGTAGTTTCATCCCTGGGCTTACAAATAGAAGGCTTGGTCACTGCCCTGGCACCGGTTTGTACTTTGAAAGGAAAGGCCAGATGTTTTATGGACACTGCGTCCAAGGCTTGTCTCATTTTTTGCCATTTATTTCAGGGCCAGATCCTGCTGGGTGAGTCTGGAGCCGTGATTGGTCAATTGCGTGATATTGTGGCATCCAATGGGATCATCCATGCCTTGGATGGGGTCCTGATTCCTTCGTCCATCCTGCCCATCTTGCCACACCGCTGCCCTGAGGTCGTGCATCAGTTGGTTATAGTGAGTTACCCTTGCACACTACTTCACAGCTCCTGTCCTCTGGGGGAATCCATGATAACAAGGTTGTTATATGGCCTGGTCTTATGTTAGCTGCACAATATGGACTATGAACATATCAAAGTCAGTAGATGTTGAGCGACCGTGGAAAATCTACTCCACAAAGTACGCGCGAATTGACAAAGTGTCGCGAAGTCAATATGGTGTAGTCCATAAGGCTGCAGGTCTATCTACAACTCACTTCAGTGGCTGCTTGAGGGAGGGAGAGCTTTGTTAATGTGCGGGTTGCATGGCAGTGACGTATCTTGTTTAATGTGTGATCATGGTGCTTGGTGCTGGATCACAGTCAGTAATATGGTAGTTAGTTTACGCCATGTTCTGAGTCCCTGTGGGTATTAATTCTGAGTTATATTAGTTAAGATGTCCCATTTGCTAATGTTTTAGTATTCTCTAGAGCATATTTCCTGTCCCATTTAGTTCATAAAGTGATTTTGTATAGGTGTGGTTTGCTGAGATGTGTATGTGTTATGTTGCCATGTGTTTGACTGTGTTACCTTATGAAGTTTAATTCAAGATTGCTGTGTTTTAAATGGCATTCACCTGTCATATGTGGCATTCTGTCCTGTTGTATTGTGCTGCTTTAGGCTGTGGTGTGTTTGGTGATCTTTAATGTTCGATTGTGGTTTGTAATGTGTTTTGGTGTGGTATGTCACGTTTTAGAGCTAGGTTGCATTTTGTAATATATTGTTTGGTGTTATTCTGGGCCCAATCAAAATTAAATAGGGTATAAAACAGCAATCCATACCAGAACAAAACACAAAGGGCCCGATTCACAGAACTAACTTAAGACAAAATCCTAAACCTACTACCATTTTGGTATTCACAGAAGGCACTTACTAATTTCGGTATTCACAGAAGTTAGGAGTCCTAACTTTAGGACTCCTAAATGCCTTCTGTGAATACCGAGAGTCTTAGGGCCCGATTCACAGAACTAACTTAAGACAAAATCCTAAACTTACTACTTTTGGTATTCACAGAAGTTAGGATTTTGTCTTAAGTTTGTCTTAAGTCTGTCTTAACCTTGTCTTAAGACAAAATCCTATCTTCTGTGAATACCAAAAGTAGAAAGTAGTTTAGGATTTTGTCTTAAGTTAGTTCTGTGTATCAGGCCCAAAAAGTTAGAATTTTTCTCAGTTTACAGAAGAATGAAGACGCGTGTAAATGGGCAACCAGAATGGTTAGATTTTTCAAGAACCAGTCAAAGGGGGGAAGCCCAAAACTGTGAAGCTGCTCAGATTGGGAGAAGGTTGGGGTTGCAGGTTGGTCGCAGGTGTGCAAAGTCATTGAAGAGGTGCACCGTGGATGAGGGGTGCAGTGTGAGTGTCAGACTGATCCAAGCATTCCAGTTCACAGTATGACGTAGGGGGGTGCATACGCTGAGGTTCGCGTAGGATCTGGTGGACGAGTCAACCATTCCTCATCAGCAACCCGGGTTTATGAGGGAATGACCCAAACTTGCATGATACGTGTACTTTAACATACATGTAATGTTTCCTTCTCTTCCAGGGCCCCTGTTCACACTGTGACTCGCCGGCAGCATGTCCTGCAAACAGCACTGACCTGGTAAATCTTTTTTAAGTGTTTCCTAACATGTTAGTGTGGCTCAGTTTATCCCTAAATGTCATAAGAATTGAGAGCTGCACCTGGTCTCCAACCTTCCGAAAGGCCTGCCTTCACTGGTGTGACAAACGAATATATGACGTTACAGCACAAACATTTACAATGCATACTTTTACAACGCAGTTTTTACATCGCAATTACCAATACATTGCATTATTTTACAATGTATACCATTACAACGCATTTTTAAAAACTACCATTACAACACATTCCAAACACACCGCATTCCATTACAACGCATACCATTACAATGCTTAATACTTTTAGTGCAACAGTAGGGAAAGTGTTGGATATGTAGCGGTACAAACTACTATTCCCACTCCAGTGAGTGCAACACTGGGAAAAGGGATAGTGTGAGGGTAAAAATTACTATTCCCAACTACCCCAAAACACATACCCTCTCTAAAACTTAAAATTCTCCATTACTTACCTTATAATGCGTTGTGATGACATGCGTTGTAATGGCATGCGTTGTAATGACTGTGTTGTAATGGTATTCGATGTAAAGGCCCTTGCACTGTAAAAGTTGCGTTGTAAAGGCATTGCGATGTAATGACTGCGTTGTAATGGATGTTTTCAGTGACAAACACTGAAGGGCCCCCCAGTGACCCTTGCTTTATCCCTCTGGAGGGAAAGTAGCTCAAACACGGTTTGCATGTAATTGTGAGAAACAGAAATATACAACCAGAATCCTTTTTCCTGATTGAGCAGCTCCAATGTGGTCTCGGCTCAATGAACAGGCTCAAGGTGATGGTTTCAAGGCATGTTAGGGCTTCGCTTGCTGGCGTGTGGGGGGTGCCGCTCTAAGACGTTTCCTGACTCACACGTTTGCCAAATGATCTTTAGTTGACATAAAACATAATGTTTTACTAGGGCCTTTTCGGAGATACCCCCACCTCATACATGAAGACTTATGGGACATGAGATCTCTCAAAGGCTGTGTCCCTTAGTGATCACTATTTACATCTAATGCCTAAAAAGACATTTTCATGTTCAGGAGATTGTGTCAGGGGTATCTCCCGCACTACCTCCAGGATCAAACTGGATCAAACACACTCACGGTCATAACGCTGAAGCATGTTTTAAAGGAAGTCGTCAAGGAGAATACGGAGAGACAAACAGCAACACACGTGTTCCTGACATGTAACGTAAACTACAAAGCTGTGCCGTTCCTCATCAAAGCAGGAAAGAAGAGAGGAAAGCGTTCGGTCAGATGGGGGACTGATCAACTGGATCAGGAGATTCGATTGATCAGAAGCAAGAACCCTCACACACCCGTATGAGTGTCATGCTTCGTCATAGGGCGCTCCTCGTCGGGCCGGCGCTGCAATGCTCGACGGGCCCCTCAACGGGCTCTTAGCTGGAGATCTTTAAAGTAGGATTCTGTGATGGAGACTACTTGTGAGGGTGTAGGTTGGTGAAGTGGGTGATTATAAGTGTCTAAGGGGTACCTAATGAAGTTTAATATATTGGTCCTCTTGACATGAGTTAAAACAAACAGTGGCTGCCCTGGGAACTAAGAACCTCAAAAGCTCACTCAATATTATGAATTAGGGTCAACTCGTTTCTTGCTGTACGCGGTCCAACAGGATCTTAGTTCATCAGGACCAGGATGTAGAACCTATCCCTACACCTGATTGGGAATCAGGATGTGTGTTACTGTAGGTACCCAATCAAAATATCTTTATTGTCCAACCATACCTTCCTCGGTACAAAACACCAAAAAAATGACCCCAATAGAGTTAAGCGTTTGCCCTCAGGATTGGGCAGAGGGCTGTGCTATGCTGCGGAGAAAGAAATAGTCCATGCGGAAAAGTGCTTCCCTACTCTGCCGGCAGATCTTCAAAGCATGACACCCGTCTGGGTGTGTGAGGGCTATTGCTTCTGATCAATCAGATCCCCCAATCAGCCCCTTTCCGACGACAGCTTTCCTCTCTTCTTTCTTCTTGCTCTTATGAGGTACAGACCACCTTTGTGGTTTATATTAAAGAAAGTGATATCACAGAAATGTTAGTGTTTTTATATATTATTATACATTATTTTGCTATTTCTCAACCAGATAAAACGTGTAACCCAAAACCATCCCCGTTTCGTAGTCTCGCAGTGGCGATTCCGTGTAGTGGACGTCGGAGGTAGCCAGGCATGGTTCTCCGCTCTTTGCGGTGTAATGGTTAGTGGGTTAATTCAGTGGAGTTGGTTAGAAGATTCAGGTGTCTTTGTTACCTTTTAATCCCAAGCTATGGCGTTGAGCGTCATTGTCACTCACCAGTGCATCGCGTGATAAAGGATCAGTCTTAGTGGGTAAGATCTGCCCTGTGGCAGATGGTTGGGGTGGACCACTTCAAGGTCTTTAAGTAAGAGTGGAGCAGGCACTCAGCCTTTTCTCAGGTTCTTCCCAAATGTGACTCAATGTGTGCCCTCCACTGCTGTTTTTATAATCTTATATGTGTCTCTTGCCATGAACTGTGGACGGGCATCCGTAGCGCGTGGTGACGAAGTCAAACCAGCAGACACCGCCCCCTTCTGTAGGAGCCATCCAGACAGCCACTAGCAGAAAACACTGCTTTATTTTTGAGGGGGTCTTATTTCATTTATATCTACCTATCTTTGTAAACAGTCCAAAAACACAGGGATATTCAATCACCATAAATGTCTGCCACCTCGAGAAGGATTCATGTAGAAGAGCATTGGCAGATGTTTGCCTTTTTTATGTTTCAAAATCATCTTGCTTTCGTGCTATGACGCAAGCAAATCATTTCTTGAAATTGTTACAGTACAAAGATGTGGTACCAATCATCGACAGCTGTGCGTGACTCCTCCCTGTGCAAACTGTAGTTCTAGTTACCACAGCTGTTTCTCTGCACCTACACTCTGGTGTTTTGAGCGACCGGTGCACAAACACGTGCTGGATGTAAAGTTGTGAGGGAGGAAGTTGGGGTTTGCCACAGTAGAGCTGGCTATGAAGGGGGGGGGCTGTTCACAGTGAAGCTTCAAAAGATGCAGGATAGGATTGAGTACAAAACAAAAGGTGTGTGGGGGAGATCCGTTGGAAGAGGTCCTCTTCGAGCACCAACCTGGAGACCAAGGAGCGGGGTGGGGTTCCTGTCAGTCATGGGCGAGAGGCTTCTCGCAGAGATAGGCTTCCAGCTGCTTTTGAGGTGGAGCGAAGAAGGGTGAGCCTGGACTGTGGCCAGATGTTGTGGTGTCTCCTGTGGACACAGCTTCAAAAGTCCTCTTTTTGGAATCGCTTTAGCCCTATATTCACAGCGGTAGCGGTGGCTCGGACTTGCCCTTCTGGTTTGTCACCATGACAAGAAGAGTGAGGTTGTCCTCAGATTGCAGAGGGACACTAACCTTACCCCAAACAGAGGCAAGTGTGGCTCAATGATTAGAGCGGCAGACCCTGATGCAGAGGTCTAGCCCGGGACCAGGGTTCAATTCCCCGCCTCGGCGGGTCGTGGGCTAAAAATTCCACGGGCCTGATAATTCTCGCCTCGGTGCCTATTCCAATCATGGAGTCCCACTCTGCAACTCTGGGCAATAGCTTGCTTAATCTCCACAACGGCCCCCACAACGCTAAGGATGCCTGGCCTTCACCCTGGGGTGCCCAGGAGTGGACGCCTCACAGGGAAAGCCAGGATGGGTTCCACAGCGGTATTCAGACAAGTGCCTTGAGACCCTTGTGGGTGAGTAGTGCGCTATTCAAGTATCATTTTTTTTTTTTTTAAGTATAAAGACAGAATCCTAAAAGTGAAAGCGCTGTGGTGAGTTAAAGCTGGCGTTAATTAAAAAAAAAAACATAAGTATAACATTTGATACAACTTAGAACCTGTGTTTTTGAAAGAACTAAGGAGCATATTTGCAACAGGCAGAGATCATTATCGCTGACCTTGTACACCGCATTATTTTCTATCGCTGGAATATTTCGCCAGGCTAGCGTTGTATTAACAACGTTTAGCGCCATGGCGATGAATATTCCAGCAATATCGCCCTTTTCCATGGATCATCGCTGTTTTTTCAGCGATGTTCCATGTAAAACGGCGATATGCTTGATGATACGACCATGTGGTCGTATCACATGAATCCACTCCCCATGTTAGGTATGCCTTAGTCAGGAATTTAACAGATGTTAAATTCCTGCGTTAAGGCATACTTAGCGTGATTAAAATAATCCCTTCCCCGCGTTGTCAATATCGCAAAGCTGCCTCCGCGATATTTACCCATGTTGTTTCCACAGACACGCCTACTTTGCATCTCATTAGCGATGCGAAGTTAGGGTTGCTGGAAAAGGGAGCAAAATCAGCAAAACACGTGATAGCATGTCTTTGCTGATGAGGCAATAAAATTATCACTGCTTTTTGGCCGAAAACGGCCGCAAAAGCGGCGATAATTTTATATCGCCGCCTTGTTAATATGCCCCTAAATTACCCAGGTTCATGGAATGTCAATTCCAAGAAAAAATGAACATCTTAGTAAGAAGAATTGGTACAGATTCACTGTTGGAACATTGAGATCCAATAAGCAGTGAAAACTGAAATGAGTAACATGTCCTCAGCGTGAATAGCCTGATGAATCTGGGAACTCTAAACTTTTTTGAGAGTTTTTTAGACAGATGTTCCATTTGTGGCCTTCAAATGTATCGAAAGGAATTTTATCGCCCTTCAATCAACAATATTTCTGAAAATACGACTGATTAAAATTCATAGAAACTCCACTGAAGACCTTTTGTATATTCATAAATATATTTTATGTGATTTGCACAACATGTGCTATGTCTTGTTTGATGTTTAACAACATATAGATTGTTCAGAAAATGTCAAGGACATTGACTGAAATAACTGTGTACTTGCTAAGATTATAAGTGGTATCATTGTACAACGAGTAAGCAAAGGGCCCCCTTCCAATCCATTGTATGTAAATGTATATCATGCATATTATTGATGGAAGTCCTGAACCTTGACTGGGTCTTGCTCTCAAGTATCGTCAATGAACCCTCCTGCCATGGAGGACGCCCATGGATTCATCGGGTCGGGGTTCTTAGTGCTGTTGTCGCTCCAGGTTGTCATGACGATTGCTGTCTTGTTCTTCAATGTGCAGGGCACGGTGCAGATGGGATGCCTCATCGAACTGGACTACAAGACCATTCAACTGGGCTGTGCCCGCTACTGTAACCAGACGATCACTGTGAGTACCTCGGGGTGTTGGACCGTCAAAGAACTCATCATGGTTCACAAATGTGGGACGTGCAACTTAACTTGCGTCCCGTCATCTGCTGGAGGATGTAGAACTAAGGACGGTGGACATCCTCGAGGGTGGGATTACAAGGGAGTATCTAGTGCGGCCACAGACAATGAGTGCATAGAGTAGACAAGGTCTGGTGTTCATGATAGCACTGAGTGTTAATTCCATATGTTTCGGCCATCTTTACCTTGTTCTCTCTCTGCGCTGCTCCCCGTCCCCAAAGTTTCATACCTGGGGCACCAACTATGGGGCATATCAGCAAGGCCAGGCGATAATTATTGCTAAGCGCTCTTAGTGCAAGGATAATTATCGCCGTCTAATGCTGGTTCCTATCGCGGAGATAGCATGTAATCAGCAACACATATCTCCAATGCAATAGGAATCGAAGCATTAGCTGGAAAACTGTGTGATTATCGCTGGAAATCCAGGGATATTCGCACTGCGCTCGGCAAATCCTTGGTGATAGAGCAGGGTGTTCTTAGCCATGTAATCCACCTCCCATTGGATTACATGGCTAAGTCAGATTACAAGCAGGCGTAAGGAAAGTAGCGATAACCCTGGTTAGCACTACTTTTCTTATCGCTCTGCCTGTTTGCGTGCAGCTTGATAATTGGAGAAATGTCAGTTAGCGACATTTCTCCAGTTATTTCGGGGAGGATAGCCCGCTATGCATCTCATTAGAGATGCAAAGCTGGGCGTTGTTGTAACTGGCGCTAAATCAGCAAAACACGCGATAGCGTGTCTTTGCTGATAAGGCAATAAAATCATCGCTGCTTTTCGCACGAAAACGGACACAAAAGCAGCGATAATTTCATAGCGCCAACTTGCTGATATTCCCCTTTGTGGGTTGTGCATGGATTCAGAAGGGATTAGGAAGGCAAAGAGTGGAGCAGCAGAACGCTATGAGCTATGTCTTCTATGCAGCAGATAATCTGTAGATTCATGTTATATGGCGATTACACCAAGTGTCCAGGAAACCTTAATGGCAGTAAATGCAAATAGTAGGTTAAAACTGTCCACTGAGTCGACTGAGAGAGGACTCTGCTCTTATGACTGCTTTAAAGGCCACTGAGTCCAGATCAGACTCCCTTCTCTGGGTTTAGTTGAGGGTCCTCGCCTGGCTGTCCTTACATTTGGAGGTAGATCTGTCCTCAATACAAATCTTGAGCCCCACAAGTATACCCTAAAGTACTTAACACCCACGCTGCAGCAAGAGCTTCCCGCTCAATTACGGAATATTTCCTTTCAACCTGCGTGAGAGTTCTGGAGGCAAAGGCTATTGGTCTTTCCACCTCATGTTGGTTTTGAGATAACACAACGCCAGCACCTGTGAGACTCGCATCGACGGTGAGGTAAGATTTGCACGCAAAATTGAAAGGAGATAAGATGCTTGGATTGCAAATCTCATTTTCGGTATTTAAAAATGATTCTTGTTGTTCCTTATCTCACACATATTTAGTTCCTTTGTGTAATAGCCTCCTCAATGGCTCAGAAATATCAGCAAAACCCCTTACAAATTTAGAATAATATCCTACGAGGCCTAGAAAAGACCTGAGTTGATCTTTGTCCTTGAGACATGGAGCATTTTTTATGGCATCCAACAAATTCCGCTTGGGAGCTTTTCCACCACTAGAAATGGTGTAGCCAAGATATTCAACCTGTTCAGTTAAAAACTCACATTTCTCTTTATTAACCATTAAACCTGCCTGTTCAAGCTTCCACAATACTTGTCTTAGAACAGCATTATGTTCCTCAACTGTTTTCCCTGAAACCATATTGTCATCCTGAAAATATACTACCCCAACTAACCCCTCAAACATGTTGGACATCATTCTCTGAAAAACACTCGCAGCCGACGCTCACCTGAACGGCATACGAGTGAATTGGAAAGTGCCCTCCGCAGTGATGAAGGCAGTGAGTGACTTGAACTCGGGCGTAACTTGATTTGGTGATAAGCACTTCTCAAATCTATCTTGGAGAAGTATTTACCACCACCCACAGATTGTAACAACTCGTTAATGTTGGGCAAGGAAAAGTATCAGTGACAATGTCACAATTGAGCGATCTTAAGTCAATGCAGAATCTCAAACGACCATCCGATTTGAGGTTTAAAACCACTGGAGAAATCCACGAGGAAGCCTCAACAGGTTCAATGACCCCAGACATTAACACATCTTGCAGAAGATCTTCAAGACCTTGCCTCACCGACAGTGGTACATTTCTAAGCTTGTGTTGTACTGGACAAGCATCAAGCTTTAGTATTATCTTATGAAGATAACCCTTCACACACCCTAGTCTATCCTCAAACACCTTCTGTGCATCTTGTAAAAAATGTTCAATCTAGATTTCATGTTCAACTAAACATAATTTGGTTGGGGGACCTCGGATTAATGACAATATGTCGATCGTACAGGTGAATCCAGCCAAGAATTGGTGGGGCATCCCTAGCAACGTAAACTTCCCCTTGGGTGCTCCTGATGCCAAAACTAATAGTACCATACATAAATCCCAAGATGTCAGTCGACTGTCCTTGATAACCAACTTGATTGATGTCCTTGTCAGATAAAGTAACACCCTTCCAAAGTGTTTGAAAAAGAGACTCAGGAATAATAGTGAACATAGAGCCTGAATCCATCTTCGTAAGTCTTGATTGACTTCTCCAAGCACGCAATCAGTGGCCTCTTCTAATTCCAGTACTCTGTTAAGAGGTTGTTTGAGATCAGAACATTTTTGTACAACAATAACTTTAGATTTGTATGTGTCAGAACTGTCAAATTGTTTGCACATGTGTGCATAATGCCCTTTCTGACCACACTTCTTACACACTTGGTCTAAGGCGAAACATTTTTTGGAATCTGCCATGTGATACTGACTGCCCGACCTCAAACACTCCCTGCTTTTGAGTTTAGATATAGCACCAAAAGCATTCACATTCTTTGCAGTTTTTTTAAAACTACATTAACTTCAACATCCTCATCTTTGCAGATGCTTTCTACATTAGCAATTTCAGTTACACCTTTGTCTCTCCTCCCCAACACCTTAATACATTTTTGGGACTCTTCGATCACTTTAGCCAAGTCAACAGCTTTTTTTAGCGAGGGATCTTTGGCAGCCCAAAGTCTTTCCTGAATCTTTCGGTCTCGACATTGGACAATGAGCTGTTTGCGAATTAATTCGTCGGTCATTGTCCCAAAACGACACTTTACTGAAAGTGTTCGTAATCTGGCTACAAATGCACCAATGCTTTCACCTTCAGATTGAGGTTGGGAGTAAAATGTATATCTTCCCATAACTAAGTTGACTTCTTTAGCAAACCTTGTTTCCAGTCTTTTGACAGCCTCTTTATAAACCTCATCCATGGGGGGACCATTAGGACCCATGGCAACTGGAAGGTATTTGAAAATGCATTGACCCTCACTGCCTAAGGCACTGAGTAGTAATGCCTTCTTTCTAGCAGGGGCAAAATTAAGACCGTCAAGTGCAGTGATGTAGTTCTCTAACATTTCCACCCAACCTTCCCAAATAATTGTTGGGTGGATTGCAGAGGTAAAAACATGGGAGACATAATAACATTTGGATGTGAATCACACATGACTGAAGAAATGAAAGGTAAGTGTGTACGAATGTCACAAAGCAACTGCCCAAAAAGTGGAGTACATGCAAATAAGAGCGAATTTGCAGAGACGCAGTCTGATTAATAAAAATGAAAAAATGGCAAAATAGTCTAACAGACAATAGATAAAGCAAAGCAAGGTGTGCAGATCACCGAAGTTATGACTGCACGACAGAGGGGTGAAGATAAGATGCGCCCGATATATAGATCAAAGTAGACTCACCAACGATGCAGCAAAAATAATTTAACAAGGGCCGCTGTTACAGGACACTACCATACTGCTGCTGCCGGATTCAGGATGAAAAGCATCAGAGAGTAAGGTGTCAAACAACTCCCAAAATGGAGGCGAGTACATGACGTGGATGACGTTGCGCACAGTGTACGTTTGACACGCACTGAAAATTCAACGTGGATTTCGCAGTGTGTTCCAGTGAGAAGGCAGATGATTGGAGGGACAGAGATTGGAACGTTGGGCTCGAGAGGCAGCGCGCGGTCCCAACGACAGCGCTGAATCCAAAATTAATAGAAGCTTACACAGTACCTTCAAATAAATGAAGACAATTGAGCCATCGAACACTCCGCCCACAGCGAAGACGCAGTGCGGTCCAGGAACGGCAGGGAGAAGAGAGAAAGTATATCCAAGGATTACCAGGTTGTGCTCACGAACGCCATCAACACAAAGCCACAAGATCATCGCCAACATTGTTGAGATGGGTTCTACACAAACCACAAGGACACCTGGTAAGTTTGAAGAGAAGATTTACTCCAGAGCACAACCTGGCATCCGACCACCTCGACGATCAAGCAGCAACTGACAACCATCTAGTGCTGTCAGCCTCACATGCTAAAGAACACAGGAACATGAACACTCCATACGGAGATAAGATAAACATTGTAAAAGGACAATCTGCTATCACAGTAAAAGGTAAGTAACATCACAACAAGTGACAATAAAAACAACCAATGGGAAGCAATGGGCGGGCTCTAAGGCCATTGTAAACTGACAATAAGTCTAGACAAGACATAAAAACAGCATCAGAAGCAACATCCTACATACAGTGGGCCTTCTGATGCTAAGCGGCATCCTTTGGTGATTCAGGGGCTCGCAAACGGTTTCCAAGGGCAGAGCCAGCGGAACCTCTTCCACGTGAAAATTCCTAGTTCCCCTCATTCTAAATGCAGTAGATGGATGAGCCACAAGAGTGATGGATCATTGCATCTTACGGGTCTGGTGGCTCAGTGGACTAATGCGTCCACTGCAGTGACCTGTGTTCAACCACATTGTGAGAAGTTGGCCTGGTATATGGTGTTCACTATTCTAGTGAGCACCTTGCACCAGTCCAAACGACCCTTATGGTGGTTGGTTGTAAGTCAACCTTATAGACCAGCTATCCTAGTGGTAGCGTGGACAAAGCAATCTTAGGCTAAACTCAAGAGGGCATGTGAAGCCAACTGTTTTACCATATGCAATCCCTTTTAATACCAAATGAAAGGACACCACACAAGTTATATATTACAAAATATATGTATTTATTTCTAGAATAATCCCCTTTACTCTTTATGAGCACAGAAGCACAAGCATTAAATAAAGAACACAGTATAACATACAATAAGATGCACAATTATGGATAGGCCGGGTGGCCACTCAAACCATATATTAAGAAAGTGGTATAAGTACCACGTCACCAACAATGAACAGGCCTAGGGAATCGCTGGGCCTACACTGGACTAACGAAGGTTAGGTCGGGAGAGGCCCTCAGGATACGGGTGCAGAGTCTATAGGCAACCGCGTTTACCATACAAGTCAATGGTGCATAAAAATCAGAAAGTTATAGGTTTCAGAGACTTCCGACTGGACTAGAACTTAGCCACTTAAAACTAGGACACTAGAGGAGGTATCCACTATAGGAGCACCAGAGTTAGATCGTTACCTCACCCACAGGAAGCGGGTGCATTGGTGCCAAAGCGTGTCGGGTTTCGTCGTGAAGTTCTATGGAGCCTGGAGATGTGGATGCTGCAGGTCGGCCAGGAGAGAAGAGTCCGGTCGGATCCAAGGGTGGATCGAAGATGTAGAGTACCTGAAAGCAGAGGGGACAGAGTTCAGGTCACTAGCCAGTGACTAGCGAGGAACCAGGAAGGGACCAGGCGATGTCGGGTTGCAATCAGGTGATGTTGAGGTGTTTGTCTCCGCTGCCACGTGGACCAGGAAGAATCGAGGATGACCAGCTAGTGAACACGAGCGGTCCCACAAAGGCTCTTGCTGTCGACGGTGTCGGTACTCGATTCGGAGTCACCAAGCCTTGGCAAAGGTAACCCACGCAGGACTCGAAGATGTCTTCCTGATCGGACCGGGAGGGTCAGATCGATGGCTCCTTTTCAGGGGAGCTGGGGCCAGTCTGGAGCAACCAGACCAGCAGTGTTGTTTTGAGGTTTCGTCGTCACAGAGGCCACTAGCCAACGGGCAAGCAACTAGACAACGCGTCGAGCAGGAAAAGTGCAAAAGGGCCCCACACAGCACTTGGAGAGTGTGGAGAGGTGATCTTTGGAGCACAGGCTGCTCGAAGCTGGGGTGTCTCAAACCCCAAAGCACAGCGTCGAGGGTACCTCGGGGGCTGCGCTGGAAGCACTTCATTGACTTTTCAAGATGGCCGGTCCCACGACTCTCGTCGCCTCCATGGGTCTAAGCTTTGCTAGGACTGTGGATCGGGCTGTTGGAAAACTGGGAGTCCATGTCTTGTTGGTCTCTGTCGTTCGAGCTCCGGCGGGAGCAACGGCAAAGAAAGTCTTGTCGCGCTGATGGTGCCTGCTTGCACAGGGTGGCCACTCTTTGACCACAAGGGAGATTCTTCAGTCTTCTACGTTGAGTAGGATGTTGAAAGGTCCAGAGTTTCGTTTCAAAGTTTCAGTCAGGATGATCAAAATTGCATTGGCACAGCTCCTACCTTTATTCCGAATCAAGGGGCTGGATCACCTGCTAGGTCCCTCATATGGGTGGGATCCAGGAAGGGGGTGGTTACACCCCTTTCCCTTTGTCCAGTTTCATGCCAGAGCTGGGGCTGGAGTGCCTCAGCACCGGTTTGAACTGGGCTATGCATGGGACGCCTTGTGCGCCCCAGGCAGTGTCTAGTTTCATTCAACCCTCCCTGCTACAATCCACTATCTCCTGTCTGGGGTGGTGTAACACCTCCCTGTGACAGGATACCATTTGTCCAGGCCTCCTCTGCTGGAGTTTCGGTCAGCAGCAGGAGGCCAGACTTGTGTCTGTGGCAGCAGCATCCATTTTGTGATGCTGAGGCTTTGGTTAGATTTAACCGCGTTTAAGCAAAGTAACATGTCTTCTCCCTCTAGAAGGGTGGAATGCTACCCCCGTCGCCAGAACTGGCGAGGGGGTAGTATTCCAAAGCGTATGACACCTTACACGACATGTTTTGATAAAGCCAAACCAAATTTAGCAAGTAACCGCGATGATTATAATGCACTTAAGAGTATATGGTATAGCAATATCCCAGAACAGCTAAGGGAGTTGGTCCTGAAGGCTGCGGACAAGCTCAGCTCATGCTAGAGCACCATCTCACCTAAAATCAAGCCTCCAGGATTGTTAAGGCCTGCCATAGGAGGAAAATAAAAATAAATCACTTATCTGGCTGCACCCCTCTCTCTGGGTGCGATCGTCTTCTTTCCTGCAGCACGGCCCGGCCAACTCCCTTATCGAATCCTGGCGCTGCTGCGAGAGCAGCGCCAGGATTGGATGGCGCGTTCCGGCTGGACGCTCCTTCAGGCTCTGTCGGCCTGTGCTTGGTCTCCATCCAGCTGTCTAAGACATGCACACGTCACTTTGGCCTGCGCAAGACAGCCGGCCAAAGTGGCATGCGCACTTTGGAGCATCCAGCCAGCCTCTGCTCCTGTCCTCAGCTGCCAATCGGCATCAGAGGACACGCCCCGCCTGTCTCTGGGCTCGGGGAAGGCGGGCTGCCGTGCGGGGAGTGCGCATCTCAGAAAAAGAAAATGGCAATTGAATCTTTTCATTGCCATTTTCTTTTTCCTGCCTGACTCCCAGTGGGTAGAGGCGACGATCCCCAGCCCTAGTGAAGAAACCGCTGCGGTGCTTATCACCCGACGGGGTATCCAGGTGCTGTGCTGCGGTGCTTATCACCCGAGGGGGTATCCAGGTGCTGTGCTGCGGTGCTTATCACCCGAGGGGGTATCCAGGCGCAGTGCTGCGGTGCTTATCACCCGAGGGGGTATCCAGGCGCAGTGCTGCAGTGCCTATCACCGGAGGGAGTATCCAGGCGCTGTGCTGCAATGCCTATCACCTGAGGGGGTATCCAGGCGCAGTGCTGCGGTGCTTATCACCCGAGGGGGTATCCAGGCGCTGTGCTGCGGTGCTTATCACCCGAGGGGGTATCCAGGCACTGTGCTGCGGTGCCTATCACCGGAGGGTGTATCCAGGCGCTGTGCTGCAGTGCTTATCACCCGAGGGGGTATCCAGGCGCAGTGCTGCGGTGCTTATCACCCGAGGGGGTATCCAGGCGCTGTGCTGCAATGCCTATCACCTGAGGGGGTATCCAGGAGCTGTGCTGCGGTGCTTATCACCCGAGGGGGTATCCAGGCGCTGTGCTGTGGTGCTTATCACCCGAGGGGGTATCCAGGCGCTGTGCTGCAATGCCTATCACCTGAGGGGGTATCCAGGAGCTGTGCTGCGGTGCTTATCACCCCGGGTGTATCCAGGCGCAGTGCTGCGGTGCCTACCACCCGAGGGGGTATCCAAGTGCATTGCTGCGGTGCCTAAAACCCGAGGGGGTATCCCCGCGCTGTGCTGCGGTGCTTATCACCCCGGGTGTATCCAGGCACAGTGCTGCAGTGCCTACCACCCGAGGGGGTATCCAGGCGCTGTGCTGTGGTGCCTATCACCCGAGGGGGTATCCAAGCACTGTGCTGCGGTGCCTATTACCCGAGGGGGTATCCAGGCGCTGTGCTGTGGTGCCTATCACCCGAGGGGGTATCCAAGCGCTGTGCTGCGGTGCCTATTACCCGAGGGGGTATCCAGGCGCTGTGCTGCGGTACTAGTTGAAGAGCCTGGTCTAGAGTCCCTTCCTGAAGTGAGTCAGTGATGGTGATCCGGGACTTGGCGGCGAGGTGGGAGGAGCATCCTCCGGTGCAGATGTGTGGTACCTGTGCAAGGGTGGGGTGGGGAGAGCGAAGGTTCCTGGGAGGTAGGTGGAAGCTAAGGCTGTGGTTCATGTAGGCGGGTCCTTGGTCGTGGAGGGAGTCTTGTGGGTAGGAACGGTGTTCTTCACTGACCACTGTGTCACAGATGCTTGCAGCTTGGCAATGAATCCACACACTGACCCTTTCAAGCTGGCTCATTCGGCAGTGCCAGAGTGCCCTCCAGGCCAGTCGCAGTTTGGCTCCATGCCCCCCCCCATTCCCTCCCACCCTCCACAAGGCAGCTGCTTCAAGTCACAGGATGCATCAGTCTCAGTCTGACCCTGTCTTCTTTCCTCCTCTCCACAGGAGCCCCCCTCCCCAACCCCCACCAGGCAGCTGCTTCAAGTCACAGGATGCATCAGTCTCAGTCTGACCCTGTCTTCTTTCCTCCTCTCCACAGGAGCCCCCCCCCCAACCCCCACCAGGCAGCTGCCACAAGTCACAGGGTGCATCAGTCTCAGTCTGACCCTGTCTTCTTTCCTTCTCTCCACAGGAGCCCCCCCCCCCCCCCCAACCCCCACCAGGCAGCTGCCACAAGTCACAGGGTGCATCAGTCACAGTCTGACCCTGTCTTCTTTCCTTCTCTCCACAGGAGCCCCCCCCCCCAACCCCCACCAGGCAGCTGCCACAAGTCACAGGGTGCATCAGTCTCAGTCTGACCCTGTCTTCTTTCCTCCTCTCCACAGGAGCCCGGCTGCTGCAAGGGATTCTTTGGACCTGATTGCAGGCAGTGCCCTGCTGGATTCAGCAACCCCTGCTTTGGACGAGGCCTTGTAAGTAGGACCTGAGCTGTTGGATGCGGGGCAGAGCCGGGTAGTTCATCAGAGTAGGACACATCTGGACAGTATGACAAGGAACCGGTAGCAGCTCAGCAGAGACACAGGACAGAGCAGATTAGCAGAGTAAGGAGGGCAGAGAAGCTTAGCACAGCCACGGGACAGAGCAGCTGAGTAAAGCCAGCAGACAAAGTATCTCATCAAAGGAAGACAGGGCTGCTCAGAAGAACAAGTTGGACAAAGCAGCAGGGCAGAGCCAGCAGGACAGAGCAGCACAATAAGGATGGTCCAGGGTAGGATAAAGGAAGGCAGGGATGGGCAGAAAGGGATGAAGCAGGACAGTGAGGAGCAGACTTGAGCAAGCAGAACAGTGCACCTGGGCAGAGCCAGCAGAATAGAGCAACCGAGCAGAGCCAGCAGGATAGAGCAGTGCAGCAGAGTCAGCAGGACAGAGCAGTGCAGCAGAGTCAGCAGGACAGAGCAGTGCAGCAGTCAGCAGGACAGAGCAGCTGAGCAGAGCCAGCAGAACAGAGCAGTGCAGCAGAGTCAGCAGGACAGAGCAGTGCAGCAGAGTCAGCAGGACAGTGTGCAACAGAGTCAGCAGGACAGAGCAGCTGAGCAGAGCCAGCAGGACAGAGCAGTGCAGCAGAGTCAGCAGGACAGAGCAGTGCAACAGAGTCAGCAGGACAGAGCAGTGCAGCAGAGTCAGCAGGGCAGAGCAGCTGAGCAGAGCCAGCAGAACAGAGCAGTGCAGCAGAGTCAGCAGGACAGAGCAGTGCAGCAGTCAGCAGGACAGAGCAGCTGAGCAGAGCCAGCAGAACAGAGCAGTGCAGCAGAGTCAGCAGGACAGAGCAGTGCAGCAGAGTCAGCAGGACAGTGTGCAGCAGAGTCAGCAGGGCAGAGCAGCTGAGCAGAGCCAGCAGAACAGAGCAGTGCAGCAGAGTCAGCAGGACAGAGCAGTGCAGCAGTCAGCAGGACAGAGCAGTGCAACAGAGTCAGCAGGACAGAGCAGTGCAGCAGAGTCAGCAGGGCAGAGCAGCTGAGCAGAGCCAGCAGAACAGAGCAGTGCAGCAGAGTCAGCAGGACAGAGCAGTGCAGCAGTCAGCAGGACAGAGCAGTGCAACAGAGTCAGCAGGACAGAGCAGTGCAGCAGAGTCAGCAGGACAGAGCAGTGCAGCAGTCAGCAGGACAGAGCAGCTGAGCAGAGCCAGCAGAACAGAGCAGTGCAGCAGAGTCAGCAGGACAGAGCAGTGCAGCAGAGTCAGCAGGACAGTGTGCAGCAGAGTCAGCAGGGCAGAGCAGCTGAGCAGAGCCAGCAGGACAGAGCAGTGCAGCAGAGTCAGCAGGACAGAGCAGTGCAGCAGTCAGCAGGACAGAGCAGCTGAGCAGAGCCAGCAGAACAGAGCAGTGCAGCAGAGTCAGCAGGACAGAGCAGTGCAGCAGAGTCAGCAGGACAGTGTGCAGCAGAGTCAGCAGGGCAGAGCAGCTGAGCAGAGCCAGCAGAACAGAGCAGTGCAGCAGAGTCAGCAGGACAGAGCAGTGCAGCAGTCAGCAGGACAGAGCAGTGCAACAGAGTCAGCAGGACAGAGCAGTGCAGCAGAGTCAGCAGGGCAGAGCAGCTGAGCAGAGCCAGCAGAACAGAGCAGTGCAGCAGAGTCAGCAGGACAGAGCAGTGCAGCAGTCAGCAGGACAGAGCAGTGCAACAGAGTCAGCAGGACAGAGCAGTGCAGCAGAGTCAGCAGGACAGAGCAGTGCAGCAGAGTCAGCAGGACAGTGTGCAGCAGAGTCAGCAGGGCAGAGCAGCAGAGCAGAGCCAGCAGAACAGAGCAGTGCAGCAGAGTCAGCAGGACAGAGCAGTGCAGCAGTCAGCAGGACAGAGCAGTGCAACAGAGTCAGCAGGACAGAGCAGTGCAGCAGTCAGCAGGACAGAACAGTGCAACAGAGTCAGCAGGACAGAGCAGTGCAGCAGAGTCAGCGGGACAGAGCAGTGCAGCAGAGTCAGCAGGGCAGAGCAGCTGAGCAGAGCCAGCAGAACAGAGCAGTGCAGCAGAGTCAGCAGGACAGAGCAGTGCAGCAGTCAGCAGGACAGAGCAGCTGAGCAGAGCCAGCAGAACAGAGCAGTGCAGCAGAGTCAGCAGGACAGAGCAGTGCAGCAGAGTCAGCAGGACAGTGTGCAGCAGAGTCAGCAGGGCAGAGCAGCTGAGCAGAGCCAGCAGAACAGAGCAGTGCAGCAGAGTCAGCAGGACAGAGCAGTGCAGCAGTCAGCAGGACAGAGCAGTGCAACAGAGTAGCAGGACAGAGCAGTGCAGCAGAGTCAGCAGGGCAGAGCAGCTGAGCAGAGCCAGCAGAACAGAGCAGTGCAGCAGAGTCAGCAGGACAGAGCAGTGCAGCAGTCAGCAGGACAGAGCAGTGCAACAGAGTCAGCAGGACAGAGCAGTGCAGCAGAGTCAGCAGGACAGAGCAGTGCAGCAGTCAGCAGGACAGAGCAGCTGAGCAGAGCCAGCAGAACAGAGCAGTGCAGCAGAGTCAGCAGGACAGAGCAGTGCAGCAGAGTCAGCAGGACAGTGTGCAGCAGAGTCAGCAGGGCAGAGCAGCTGAGCAGAGCCAGCAGGACAGAGCAGTGCAGCAGAGTCAGCAGGACAGAGCAGTGCAGCAGTCAGCAGGACAGAGCAGCTGAGCAGAGCCAGCAGAACAGAGCAGTGCAGCAGAGTCAGCAGGACAGAGCAGTGCAGCAGAGTCAGCAGGACAGTGTGCAGCAGAGTCAGCAGGGCAGAGCAGCTGAGCAGAGCCAGCAGAACAGAGCAGTGCAGCAGAGTCAGCAGGACAGAGCAGTGCAGCAGTCAGCAGGACAGAGCAGTGCAACAGAGTCAGCAGGACAGAGCAGTGCAGCAGAGTCAGCAGGGCAGAGCAGCTGAGCAGAGCCAGCAGAACAGAGCAGTGCAGCAGAGTCAGCAGGACAGAGCAGTGCAGCAGTCAGCAGGACAGAGCAGTGCAACAGAGTCAGCAGGACAGAGCAGTGCAGCAGAGTCAGCAGGACAGAGCAGTGCAGCAGAGTCAGCAGGACAGTGTGCAGCAGAGTCAGCAGGGCAGAGCAGCTGAGCAGAGCCAGCAGAACAGAGCAGTGCAGCAGAGTCAGCAGGACAGAGCAGTGCAACAGAGTCAGCAGGACAGAGCAGTGCAGCAGAGTCAGCAGGACAGAGCAGTGCAGCAGTCAGCAGGACAGAGCAGTGCAACAGAGTCAGCAGGACAGAGCAGTGCAGCAGAGTCAGCAGGACAGAGCAGTGCAGCAGTCAGCAGGACAGAGCAGTGCAACAGAGTCAGCAGGACAGAGCAGTGCAGCAGAGTCAGCAGGACAGAGCAGTGCAGCAGTCAGCAGGACAGAGCAGTGCAACAGAGTCAGCAGGACAGAGCAGTGCAGCAGAGTCAGCAGGACAGAGCAGTGCAGCAGTCAGCAGGACAGAGCAGTGCAACAGAGTCAGCAGGACAGAGCAGTGCAGCAGTCAGCAGGACAGAACAGTGCAACAGAGTCAGCAGGACAGAGCAGTGCAGCAGAGTCAGCGGGACAGAGCAGTGCAGCAGTCAGCAGGACAGAGCAGTGCAGCAGTCAGCAGGACAGAGCAGTGCAGCAGAGTCAACAGGACAGAGCAGTGCAGCAGTCAGCAGGACAGAGCAGTGCAGCAGAGTCAGCAGGACAGAGCAGTGCAGCAGAGTCAGCAGGACAGTGTGCAGCAGAGTCAGCAGGACAGTGTGCAGCAGAGTCAGCAGGGCAGAGCAGCTGAGCAGAGCCAGCAGAACAGAGCAGTGCAGCAGAGTCAGCAGGACAGAGCAGTGCAGCAGTCAGCAGGACAGAGCAGTGCAACAGAGTCAGCAGGACAGAGCAGTGCAGCAGAGTCAGCAGGACAGAGCAGTGCAGCAGAGTCAGCAGGACAGTGTGCAGCAGAGTCAGCAGGGCAGAGCAGCTGAGCAGAGCCAGCAGAACAGAGCAGTGCAGCAGAGTCAGCAGGACAGAGCAGTGCAGCAGTCAGCAGGACAGAGCAGTGCAACAGAGTCAGCAGGACAGAGCAGTGCAGCAGTCAGCAGGACAGAACAGTGCAACAGAGTCAGCAGGACAGAGCAGTGCAGCAGAGTCAGCGGGACAGAGCAGTGCAGCAGTCAGCAGGACAGAGCAGTGCAACAGAGTCAGCAGGACAGAGCAGTGCAGCAGAGTCAACAGGACAGAGCAGTGCAGCAGTCAGCAGGACAGAGCAGTGCAGCAGAGTCAGCAGGACAGAGCAGTGCAGCAGAGTCAACAGGACAGAGCAGTGCAGCAGTTAGCAGGACAGAGCAGTGCAGCAGAGCCAACAGGGCAGAGCAGCTGAGCAGAGCCAGCAGGGCAGAGCAGCTGAGCAGAGTCAGCAGGACAGAGCAGTGCAGCAGTCAGCAGGACAGAACAGTGCAGCAGAGTCAGCAGGACAGTGTGCCGCAGAGTCAGCAGGACAGTGTGCAGCAGAGTCAGCAGGACAGATTGGCTTGGCTGCTCTTTATTCCCCTTTGTTCCCTCAGAGCTCTCTGATTGGCTGAGCTGTACCCCACCCCTCTGGTGCTCTCTGGGAGTTGTATGATTGGCTTGGCTGCTCTTTACTCCCCTCTGCTCAGAACTGTATGATTGGCTCAGCTGATCCTCACCTCATTGGGGCTCTCTGGGAGGTGTAGGATTGGCTTGCCTGCTATTTACTCCCCTCTGCTCAGAGCTGTATGATTGGATCAGCTGATCCACACCTCCCTGGGGGTCTCTGGGAGGTGTAGGATTGGCTTGCCTGCTCTTTACTCCCCTCTGCTCAGAGCTGTCTGATTGGCTCTCTTGTGCCCCACCCCTTGCACACTGTGTGAGGGGCCTGATTGACTTGCTTGCTCTCTACTCCTCTGGCCTACACCAGAGCTGTCTGATTGGTTCACCAATGCCTCATGCCCCTGCACTCTCATTCATGGAGTATTTCTGTGTCCAGCGCCAGATGGCGCTGCCTCTCACCTCTGTAAGTGTAAGCCAGAGGAGCCAAGGTGTTCCTTCTTCTCTTCTTGCAGTGCAGCGATGGCATCCGCGGGAACGGCAGCTGTATGTGCTTTGAGGACTACAAGGGAATGGCCTGTCACATCTGCTCGAACCCAAACCGTCATGGAGAAAACTGCGAAGAAGGTCAGTTGGGCATGTCTTAGGGGAGGTGGGACTGAAGGTATTAAAGAGAGACTAGCCCAGTGAATATCTAGTGAATGTCCAACAGGCATTTTCTGCTTCACACATAAAAGTGGGACGCTGTTAAAGTAGCAAGCAGTGAATTTCAGTTCATCGTAGGTGTCTCGCCCCTTTCTGTTCTTAGGCCACAGAGAGGGTCCTCAACAGCGCCCCCTGCTGAAAGTGTCACTTATGCACTCACTGAATAGGGGAGTCGCCCTTGGACAAGGGAGCGCACACGTCTTATGCCTTGAATTGCTTTGTTGCATGTGCAGAGAGTCTATTTGAGAGATAGACCCTCAGGTTGTTTTCATTGCCCGCAGGTCACAACACAGTTGTATTTCTAATTGTAACAGCATATGCAGTGCTTGTGTGAGTAGG
Organism: Lissotriton vulgaris; assembly: GCF_964263255.1. Lineage (NCBI taxonomy): Eukaryota > Metazoa > Chordata > Amphibia > Caudata > Salamandridae > Lissotriton > Lissotriton vulgaris. The sequence goes on from NC_141697.1 coordinate 1,240,852,926, forward strand.
AGAGAGATGTGTCTGTGTGAAGGAGAGTAAGAAATAGGTGTTTGTGTGAGCGAGAGGGAGAGATAGGTGTGTGGGAGAGAGAGGGATCTATATATATGTGTGAGAGAGGGCTAGATGTATGTGTGTGAAAGAGGGAGATGAGTGTGAGTGAGTAAGGGGGGTATGTGTGAGTGGGAGATAGGTGTGTATTTGTGTGTGCGAGACAGAGGGAGACTTATATGTGTGTGTTTGTTTAAGAGAAAGGGATAAATGTATATGTGACAATGAGGTAGATGTGTGTGAAAGTGAGGGAAAGATATGTATGTGTATGATAGAGGGAGAGATATGTATGTGTGTTTAAGAGAGGGATAGATGTATGTGGGAGAGCGAGGGAGATATGCATGCATGAGGGAGAGATATGTATGTGTGTGGGTGAGAGAGGAATAGATGTATGTGTGAGACAGAGGGAGATGAGTGAGAGAGATGTGTGTGTGTGAGAGAGAGGGAGAGAGATGGATATGTGTGTTTGATAGCCTTCTCCCCTACTAAATAACCTAATTTTAGGTATTTTCTTTGCCTGTCATTCAGTGTCACTTTAATATCCTGCAGCACAAATTCTAAAACTCCCTGGCTTCATAATCAAGAAGAATCTAGGAACTGAGGGACACATTTATAATAGTGTTGTGTAGCTCTTGTGTCACACAAGGTGACACAAGGGCAACACATCATGTAATGTGACGTAAGGGCAACGCATCACGCATCAAGCAAGGAGATGCTGGGGCAACACAATTCTTAAGTCAGACTTACCAAGCCACGCCCAGCGACCTTGCGCGGTCCTGCACTGCTTGGTAAATCTGGAATCACTGCGTTACGTTACTCTGCCCTGGGAAGGCATTCCATGGGTAGAGCAAGTGGCGTGTTCCTATGCATCCACCCATGGATTCTGGAGGATTCCCACATTTACCAAGACAAGTAAACCTGTGAATGTGTCAAGATGGGGCGCCTTCCCGAAAGAGACGCAATGAGGAGAAATAGCTTTATTTCTCCTCGGGGCCGATTCACAGAACTAACTTAAGACAAAATCCTAAACTTACTACTTTTGGTATTCACAGAAGTTAGGATTTTGCCTTAAGTTTGACTTAAGACAAACTTAAGACAGACTTAAGACAAACTTAAGACAAAATCCTAACTTAAGTCTGTCTTAAGACAAACTTAAGACAAAATCCTAACTTCTGTGAATACCAATAGTAGTAAGTTTAGGATTTTGTCTTAAGTTAGTTCTGTGAATCGGGCTCCTCGTTTTTAGGTCTCGCCTAGCGCAGTACGAATGCGCTGCTCCAGGTGAGGGCCTCTTGGAATCACTTCCGATTTCCAAGAGACTTCTCAGTTTGGGTCTGCCTCCTCCCACACATCTCATTGGCCTCTGCATGTGGCTTTCAATAATGAAAGCACGCAAATGGCCAAAGACGGGTGCATGTCCCGCCTTTCCTCAAAACTTTAACTCCCAAGGCCTAGGGTTCTTGGCAGCGAGCAGCGGCGCGCATTGTGCACGCTGCATTCCTCCCTGATCGTTATCTTGGCTTTTGCGGCAGCGCTTGTTTTTTTAACTTTAAATCTGATTTATTGGAGTGCTTTACACCTACCCCCGCTTCCCATGTGTCTTCAGTAATCGGCAGATGGCGGCCTAGCTGCGTCACTGATTCAGAGTCAATTTCCTGTCATCGCTGTGTTGAAGACAGCCGGGCCCTTGTGTGCACCACTCACTGGCTTGTTTCACGAGGGGCGGGGAGGCCTACCACACCTCCGAGACGTCACAGACCACGTCCTTGCATGTTTGGTCGTGAACATGGTTCAACAAAGACTGCCCAGTGTGCACACCCAGTCGGTGTTCACCACACGCGAAAACTGTGCCACCTCGATGGTGCCTACTCCCCGAATGACCATGCCTCTAAGACTGCTGTCCTCCTAATAATAGTGCCTTCTCTTCAGTGTCTGTCTCCTGAGGAAAATTAAATTTTTGGTCATGTTATGTTCCCTAGCGCGCACCCCACCGACTCCATGTACCGGCTTAAAGTGCATGTAACTTCCCTCCTGTGCCAGCTATGAAGACGCAAATACATTTGCGTCCAACGTTAACTTGTCCTCTTTCAGATCCACCCTGAATGGATTATGTAGTCCGTTCCTAAGTATGCTATGCCACCGTCTTTTTGTAGTACACTTTACATGTTTTTCCTGCTCCTAGCAGAGTAGGCCCTGAATTCCTGCCATTGAGCCTCTTTTCTGGCTTTCGACTCTGACAGATCCTGCCCAGCCTACCTCTGTACCCGTGAACTCTGACTTACTTTCAGCGCGGCCCCTCGCGCTCAGCTCAAGCCTGCTTTCTGCCAAGACTGACTATAACCTTCGAGTTATCTGTTCCGCTCCTTGAGAATGCATTCCTGCCTACTAGATCCTGTAAACATCCTCTCCAGCTGCAGAGCCAAAGGGCCGACCTGTCTCAATGCAAGTAAATCATAGCCTCTGTTGCCATGCTTCAATGGAAGGCCCCGTGCCCCCACGCTTCACATACAGACACTTAGGCGCTTATACACGCATCCACAGTTAGCATAGAATAGCTTCTGCCCTAGAGACCTTTTCGCCCAGATAGTATGGTTCCTAAACATCAGATATCAGATATGATAGTAGTACAAGTTGATCTGACATGCCAGACTTCTGTCTCTTTCCGTCAGTGTAAATGTCAAATCCCCCGCACCCCTTCAATCACACGTCATGCAGCTGCGCGCGCATCCAAGCTTCCGATTTCTGCTGACATTGCAACAATTCTGTTAGCACCACCCCTTGGTGCCACCCACTTGCGTCACCTATCAGTGACGTTTCTAGCACACACCTCTGGTTCACGCCTAGTTTACGCCTCTTGATCACGTACTAGTACCACGTGTATACTGTTATCTTGTCTTCTCTCAGCTGTTACGCCTCTTACATTATTACTTATGATGTGAATTAAGTATATAAGCCATGAAATATCAATAAAGTTTGCTCTATCCCTTCTGACACCCCTGTGGTGGTCAGAACATGATATCCTGGTCGAGACCATTCCTTTATGAGGAATAAAACCCTTAGAAACTCTAACACCACGGACTCTGTCTTTTTTCATTCCGATTGAGTTATTATTGATTAAGTACTTACCTGCATAGAAATTAAGAGAGTAAATTAATTATTTACGTCATTTTGGCGCCCGAATAGGGACCCCTCCCCCACCTCACGCGCCGGTTGGTGCGTTGCAAGCTCTGTCCCCTGCCATCAGTTAGATGGAACATACGCGTACTGGCAGGATTTCCTGCATCTCCCTCTGACCCACGGAGGTGACGAAGACTGCGATCAGTGCCCAGACGAGGCGGTGAGGAGCGCGGAGGATCCCGACCAGAGCCTAGCCGAAAGAAGCAAGGTCCGAGGTGTCAAGAGGCCCACCAGGTTTCCGAAGTTTTCCGAAGTTTTCCGAAGTTTTCCGAAGTTTTCCGAAGTTTTCCGAAGTTTTCCGAAGTACCGAGTCGAGTCCAGTCGAGTTTTCCGAGGCCTTCTGTTTCCGTGCTTCCCGGTGAGTACCATTGCTGGGTCGTATCTAGACGGGTTTGGGTACGCAAGTCCGGTCTGCACTGTTTTTAGGCAGTGTATCTGTACTGTTTAGCAGTATATCTAGTATTCCGAATTTCTGCACTGTTACACCAGTGTATCTGTACTGTTTAGCAGTACATCCAGTATAGGGGGGTAGTCATCTATGTCTTCAATGTTCTTATGTGATTAATGTTGTGGTATGAATGTGACTGTTTAAATGTGTATTATTGTGTTTCTCGTATAACCTAGCTGTCAAGAGTATTAAGGAATAAGGATTGAGCATTCAGTAATAAGTAAGCAAAATGCCGTTTTTCAACAAGTTAAAGCAGATAGGAACTAGGAAAGGGATACTGGAGGAAGAAATTCCTATTCCCCCTAGGGACACTCCCGGCAATTTTATGTACCACAAGCATGGCATAGATGCCATATTATATCTAGATTTATGGGCCGATTACACCAAACACCTAGACGAAAGACACAGATGGCCTGTCACCGGAACATGGGATGCCGAGTGCATCATGAAGGTAGAAGAAGCATTGTGGAAAAAGAAAGCTAGACAATCTCAGAAAGACGCCATAGAATTTTGGCGTAAGGAATCACATAAGCGTGCTGAGAAAGCACTCCGTAGAGAAGACAGACTTAAAGAATCAGAAAAGGCTCAAGAAAACGAATTAGTTATCGAAGGAATCCGAGTAAAAACAGAACAGATAGACCGCGCCCGAAATAATCTTGTAAACGGTATGTATCTTGCAGCAGATGGCACATCTGAAGCCCTATCAGAAATACCGAAAAACTTACCGACACCATTAGTTCCAACTAAAGTAATGCATAAAACTACTAAAGACATATTCCTAAATTCATATTTAGAGGATGTAGCACCAGCTTACACCAATCTGCCTGTTCGTGCCCTGCCTACTGACAGGGATGGGGGTGGCACTACGCCCCCAGATCATGTCCCGCCGGTACCACGACAGACCTCCCCTGTTCCGCCAGCTCCGCCACTTCCCGCACTCAAGATTGACCTACCGAAACCAGTCCTACCTGATCCTACTAAACGACAAATTCCAGTTCAGATCCAGACTCCGCGGAGAGATAATGCCCAAGCGTCCGCCTCAGGAGGTGCGACTGCGGGTCCTCAAACCCCGCCATTGACACACAGATTCAATTTAAGGGACACGCAGAATCCTTTCCAGTCTCCCCACTTGACGCGTCTTGACGCATTAAAGGAAAACATGTCAGTCTGCAGATATGATCCAGTACCCGGAAGAAACGATCTAATGATATTGGCATCCCTACGGTTAAGATCTGCCACTGATAACTTGCTATGCTATGTAGGAATGAAGGAACGTCTCGACAGACTATATGAGTTTATACAGACAGGGAAAGACCCTGACAGTGTCAAAGATGCCATGCATAAACAGAAAGTTGACATTCAAGCACAGATATTACGATTTTTCATAAATTGTCTAATAAGAGAACGAGACAGGCCCGAGACAGATCAAAGTGAATTAGACGGATTAAACAAGTGGGGTCAAAATATAGCCGAAGGAAAACATGATAGGGGGGCTTGCATAGCCAGTATGTCCCAGAAAATTAGAAAGGCAGTATTAACTGCACACCGGGAAGAGAATGATAAAGCTTCCTCCGAGGAGGAAGAAGAACATGAAGCACCAGGAAGGTCTACAGATACTATAGCGTATGTAGGTAAGGGAAACTACCTTAGGAAAGGTATCCGTCCGGAAAGCAAGAGAGTTCTTTTCTCTGCTTTAACAAATCCGAATTCTTCTGAACATCAGTTCCAGGAAACTGATAAAAGGCTTCGAGACCGAATGGGGTACCATGTACTCAATTCTATGGATGAACAGGAACTAGCCCGGTCAGCCATGTTATGGGCCGAAAACCCAGACATATATAATGATGATACGTTAGTGCAGACATTCTTGAACCTTTCCCCAGAAGAGCAGAAAATAGCAGGTGTATACATGATTCAGCACCTCCTCATCAAGTTCAGAAACCATCATTCCGATCCAGGTCCCTTACACGAAACATTAGAAGCACTACTCATGGATAGATGGAGAGGTTTCAGTACCAAATTAATACAAATAATTCTAGAACAACGACGTAAATATAACACCTTCATAAGCTCTGAATATGTTCCCGCCCCGCCTCCAGAAAGAAAAACGTACCACATGCAATGCCTGAGTGGCATTGAAAGTCAGAACCCCTTACGAGAAGTACACCCAGTTATGGGTTCGGATCAAGTTTTGAAGCGTGTATATGTTCACACACCACTGACTAAGTTAGAACTGTTAGAAATGAAGAAATTAGTCCCGTGTCACGATAAAGACCCTGCAGGCTTTCACAGAGAGCTCAAAGACATGTTACTCATGGGGGATTACACGTATGATGATATTATGAAAATGTTAAAAGTACTGTTGCCCACGGGCATTTACGAGAAATTAAAGGAAAAAGATTGGGAGGTGGGGGAGGCAAAGATAGCATGGGCAGAAATAGAAGACGAAGAAAGTAAACGAATACCAGGGTTAGGCCTTGGGGATAAGACTAAAGCATTACCAGGTTTAATAGTACAGGTTTTGCCAAGATTATTGACAACTAGAAAGGAGGATTGGGACGCAATCTCGTCCTGTAAACAGAAACAAGATGAAGATACTAGTGACTTCTATTCCAGATTCGAGAAATGTTTCATTATAAATAGTGGCCTACAACCTAGTAGCGAGTCATATCCACACCTTTTTGTATCAAAATTAGTCGAGAATTCCCTACCATTAGTCAAAAATAGAGTATACAAAGTTGAAAGTACTTGGCAGGCAAATACGCCATCCCAGATGTTACAAATGTTACAATATCACCAGAACAGAATTAGGGAAGAACAAGATCAGGAACAGAAACGTATGAAAGACACGAAAATGAAAATGTTAGTAGCTCAGACGGTCCCAGCCGACGGTCAAAGAAAAGGTGGGGCCCAGACCAATCATTCTGCAGCTCCCGTTAAAGGGACATGTAATTACTGCAAGCAGCCAGGTCATTACGTACATGAATGTCCAGTCCTGAAACACAACATCGCGACAGGTAAAACTAAAGAAAGACCGCATCCGCCTAGACATGAACATGGTCATCAACAGACCTCGCAGAACGAACAGCCAATGCAGAATATGCAGCCTACGCATGCTCCATCCCACACAGCACAGACCGTAGCAGTACCGCAGCCACAGCCCATTGCCGCGACTCAGCAAGTCTCACAACAGATGTACCAGTATGCCCAATCTGCATATCCAGATTACCCCCGATATACATGAAACAGCCTGGAGAGGGAAAGTGATTTGCCTCTTATTGAAATTCCTGTAGATCAAGAAGGTCCTTATGTACACAGTCACGTATTGGGAAAAGACAGAAAGTTTTTAATTGACACAGGGGCAAGTCGCACTACGATCAGTCATAATGAAGTCCCAGGGGCACCCCTCTCAGGCTCACAGAATGTTTCCCTTGGTTTTTCAGGACAGCCTATTGTAAATGAAGTATCGGAACCAGTACCATTAGCTGTGGGTCCATTATCCCGAGTTACAGATTTGTTACTTACAAAATCATGTCCAGAAAATCTGTTAGGAATTAAAACACTGAAGGCTCTAGGAGCTATAATATGCTGTTCCCCGGAGGGAGTCAGACTCTTTCTACGGGATTTCAAGGGTCATTATGTTTTACGTGATTTTGATGTCAGACTGAAAAATGTACCAGATCACTTATGGGCAAAAGGCCCAGCTGATGTAGGTTGTATGCATATCACTCCATACCGTGTTACACTCAAGACAGGAGTTGTTCTACCCAGAATCAGACAATACAAGTTACCACCCGATGCTGTAGTGGCTTTACTGAAAATCATTGAAGAGCTTATTGCCCAGGGGGTGGTCGTAGAGACCAACTCCAATATCTGTAATTCACCCATCATTCCAATTCTTAAACGTACAGACCCCAATGCACCGCCAGTATATCGGCTGGTGATTGATCTTCGAGAGCTGAACAAATGCATTGTACCACAGTATCCTGTGGTCCCCGATATCTCCTCCCTGTTAACTGCTATTGATTCAGAAGCAACGTTCTTTACTGTAATTGATCTCAAGAACGCTTTCTTCAGTGTACCTATTGATCCGGCGAGCCAATATCTCTTCGGATTCAGTTTAAATGGACGAAGTTTCAAATTTTCCCGCGCACCTCAAGGATTTACAGAAAGCCCCAGCATCTATAGTCAAGCACTGAAAAGACAACTAGATTGTATTCAAATGCCAGTTAATACCGCTTTACTGCAATACGTCGATGATCTACTGATCACCGCACGAAGTGAGCCCGAATGTGAACAAGCATCATTGACAGTTTTGCATTTCCTGGCCGACAAGGGACACAAGGTGTCTCCTTCGAAGCTACAATTCTGTGTTCAGCAAGTTGTGTACTTGGGTCACTTGCTGTCCAAAGTGGGGAGACAGCTCACTCCCGATCGCATTCAGTTAATTGTAAATATGCCACGACCCCAGACACAAAAGGAAGTGCGGGCCTTCATAGGCCTCACCTCGTACTGCAGACAATGGATTCCTCAATATGCATTTCTAGCTAAACCACTCATCCAGTTAACGACGCAGGAGGTAGCAACTTCGACTGCCCTCCCTTGGACTCAGGAACACACACAAGCCTTTGAGGAATTAAAGAAAGCATTATGCCAAGCACCAGTTTTAGCGACACCATGTTACAGCAAACCGTTTACACTTTTGCTGTATGGTTTAAAATAATTAATTCTTTAGATCCTGATATTGCTGTTTTCGATGGGGGTTGGATTTGGGGAAACATGAACTTGGTCCTGCTCGACGTCTGTTACCCAGATAAGGAGGGACTTCCCACTAGAATAGGAACTGATCTAGAAAATGAAGTATATGGATTAGGTAATTATACAATTAGCCTTATGATTCTCACTGTCGAATCCGAAGCCACACCAGTTCTACCCATTATGTCAGTATTGCCAGTCACTGGTGAATTATGTATCAAGAAGAAAGGTTCAGTACACTTAGGTCATAGTAAATGCACTACTGTGGTCGAATTCAGTGATCATGGAAAATCGTCCTTCAAAGCTATCAGTCATTCTTACTTTGTTTGTGGTCATACCGCATACATACGTCTACCTCCAGATTGGGATGGTACCTGTTACATTGCATTCCTTCTGCCACCTGTTTTTCTAGCTCCTCCTGATTACCATAGAAATACCAATCTAGTAAAGAATAGACCCAGAAGAGATATCCCACTTGTCGACTACACAGAAAAGGCATGGGAACAGTACACTGATTTTAATAAAGGATTCTTTTTCTTTTTAGGACCTGTCCAGAATAGTAAATTAATACGCAGATTAACTAGAACACTTGAAGCAGTAGTAAATGAAACTGCCTCCGCCTTAGGTAACTTAACAGAAGAGCAGTCCGCCATGCGGGTTGTTGTCCTTCAGAACCGTCTTGTAATTGACGTCATCTGGCTTTCGACTCTGACAGATCCTGCCCAGCCTACCTCTGTACCAGTGAACTATGACTTACTTTCAGCGCGGCCCCTCACGCTCAGCTCAAGCCTGCTTTCTGCCAAGACTGACTATAACTATAACTATAATAATTTATTATATATTCACTGAAAAAACCATAGGTTATAGACCATATATAGTTAGGAATTAGCATTTACAAAACCTTGAAAATTCACTGAAAAAACCATAGGTTATAGACCATACAGAGTTAGGAATTAGCATTTACAAAACCTTATTTTACTCACACAAAACCATTGAAATTCGCATATATAGTTAGTTGCACTAACTATATATCGCGCACCCGCAATCCACTGCTGATCATGTCACATATTACATCATTCATGACATGGTCAGTGACATCACTGATGACATCACTGATGGCATCTCAAATGACATCACTGATGGCATCTCAAATGACATCACTGATGACATCACTAATGACATCTCAAATGACATCACTGATGACATCACTGATGACATCACTGATGACATCTCATTTGACATTACTGATCACATCACTGATGACATCATTCATGTGATTATACGATGAACCTCTTCAGACTCTAATATAACCTTCGATACACTCAGTGTAAACAGACACTCACAGACTGTCACTCATCCATGGAGTTACTCACACACCTAGTCAGTCATGCAAAGAATCAATCACACCTCCATTTCCTCAACTATACAGAGTTACACACCTTACTTATTCAAACATATACTAACACATATTTACTCTCTTATACAATCCCGATACAAGTTCACAATGATCCATACAGCCACTCACACATTCACTGGCTCTTATGCACAGTTATTTATATATGTCAACTCTCACATGTACTGTGCTTTACATATGTACTTACTTTGACATGTAGCACTGAGATATCCATTCACTCACCAATACACTCATGCACACAGTCAACCGCCCATACAGCTGTTTCCACATGCACTTTTGAACCCATACATCTAGTGAATCAACTGCTCACACATCTATGCACAGAGTCATACACCTCCCAGCCACCCACACACACACTCAGTCTCCCATACAAATACTTGGGCAACCAATCAATAACCCATATAGTTACTCATATAGCTACTGATCAACACAAGCAGCAGTTTACAGAACAACAGACATAATGATGCACAAATTAAGACAGTTTAGTCACTAACCCATGCACTCAGTGAGACACATTTAATCACTCACTCATACAGTCAGTCATGCACCTACTAAATCCTTCATCCAGATACTTATACATCCACTCATTCTTCAATTTTTGTACTTTGAAAGCACTCTGGAACCGTGCCTCGATAATTTTAAACAGAAGTTGCGCAAAAGCACTTTTAAGCATTTTGAAAGCTTTTTTACTCTGTGTACTGCTTATTTTGCACTGACCTTTGTGCTCCCTTCTGCTTCCCGGTTGTGGCCCCGGTCCACCGCGGCAAGTGCCGTTTGTGTGGAGGGCGTTCTGACCGTGGGCACGCCCCCTGAGGGTGTCACTCTGCACCAGAGGCGGGGCGGTGCCTATATAGATTCCTTCACCTTCTCCCACGCAGCGGACGGGCGGCGGGTAGCCAGCGGGGCGCCAAAGGCGAGCCCGTCTGCGCCCATCCGCGCCAGACCGCGGCCCGCTGCCCAAAAACTCTGGTTGCTCGTCTAGCGATGGCGCCATATTGCCGGGAAGAGCTTCTCTCTCTTAGATATCGGTCTGACTGTCTGGCTCATACATGGTATCCTAACTCCCCCATTTTTCAATGTAATCTGTGTGGCTTCAATATCTCTACGGCCTGCTTATCGTTACCTTCTGCTTCCTCAGTGACCACTGGCTCTTCTAAACTACATATATTGAGCCTGAATTGAAGATCCCTTGTGAAACATCACAAGGACATCCACAAGCTCCTCTCCGATAAATCCCCTGACGTCCTGTTTCTAACAGAAACCTGGTTAACCGAAGATTCCTCGGCCAATTTAGCCCTGGCGCTTCCCCCAGGTTATTGCATTTGTGCTCAAACAGACCTATAGGCAGGGGAGGTGGAATAGCGGTGATTTACAAGTCCAAATTCTTCTGCACTTCTGAACCCATTAATATAGCAAACAGTGAATGTGCATTATTCAAGATAAAGGTCTCTGAAACTTACACCTTCTCAGGGCTTCTGGTCTACCGTCCCCCAGGACCAGCGAGTGCATTCCAAGAGTCGTTGGTATCAATGATTTTATTATTAGCGCTCCAATCAGCCATTTTTAGCGTATTTGGAGACTTTAATCTCCATCTCGAACGCCAAGACTCTTCTGCTATATCAAAGTTTCTGGGTGACTTGGAGGCATGTCAGCCCCACCAGCTGATTGTGGGTCCCTCTCATCAGGCAGGCCACCTTTTGGATCCTGTCTTTACCAACATAGAGGAAGCCACGGATGAACCCACTAGTCCTCTCAGCTGGACCGATCACTTCTTGGTCTCTGTTTCAGTTGAGACCCGAGTAAGCCGCAAGGAGAATCCTCCCCCTCCCATATGGAGGCGCCCCTGGAATAGCCTAGATAATGCTGTATTAGAAATCAAACTGATCCAGTCACGCCCTGTTTGGTCGAAAAATATGGAGGAGGCAGACTCTGCATACAGAGAGTAGATAAACACCTCTCTGGATCATCTCATCCCCATAAAATGCTCAAGGCCCAAACGAGACTACTCTCATCCTTGGTACTCGGAGATGCTTGCTGATACCAAAAAACAATGTAAACGGCTAGAACGTATTTGGAGACGTTCGTACGAGCCGCTGGCCAAAAGCGAGTTTAGGCTGGCCACTAAAGCATACCACAAACTTATAAGAAAAAACAAAGCCACATACTACACTGATCTGATCACGTCTAGTACCAAACGCTCCAAAACTATCTTCTCCCTGGTAAAAGAAATGACCAAGACCCCGGACGGTATGGGCAACCCGATAGTGTCAGATACACAGTGTGAGGAACTATCCTGCTTCTTTATTAATAAGGTCAAAGGTATATACGACTCACTACAACTAGATGGCCCCCTAGGGCTTTCCAATCCTACTAGTGATCAAGCTATTCTCTCTCACTCCCTCTCTATTATACCATCTTTAGAGTGGACAGAGATGGAACATCTTACACTTAGAGTAAAATCAGGATCCCGAGACGACCCTATTAAACCTGAACTGGTCAGATCTCTACGTGATTCCGCCCTGCAGGCTGGACGAGACTTGATCAATAAATCCTTTCAGCTAGCCTCGATTCCTAAATCATGGAAGCATGCCAAAGTGGTGCCTCTCTTGAAGAAACCATCTTTAGACATCTCCCGGCCTGACAGCTACCGCCCCATATCACTGCTTCCCTACCTTGCAAAAGTGGCAGCAGCACATGTCAACCACACCTTGACTACCTACCTGGAGTCCAATGGGATCCTGGATGAGTCCCAAAATGGGTTCCGTGCGAACCATAGCACGGAATCGGCCTTGCTAACAGCTACAGAACATCTAAAAGCTTCATTGGATATGGGCGCAACCTCCATTCTGATTCTGCTGGATTTGAGTGCGGCTTTCGACACGGTCTCCCACAGGATCCTGCTTGAGAGACTGTGGGAGATAGGAGTCAGGGAAACAGCCCTGGATTGGTTCGTGTCATTTCTATCTGACCGTTCCTTCCAGGTGCACGCCCTCCCGTACTCATCCAGTAGGCTCCCCCTTGAATGTGGGGTGCCTCAGGGGTCTGCGCTCAGTCCCACATTGTTTAATGTGTACGTCCGCCCCCTGGCCATGCTGGCCCGGGAACGTAAGATACAATTAATATCATATGCGGACGATACACAACTTATCTTTAACTTCTCCAACAACAATGTGACAGACCAAATGAAGTTTCAAGAATACATTTTGGCCATTTCTAAATGGCTATCTAACAACTGTCTTCAATTAAACTCCTCCAAAACAGAGGTACTTCTGATTGGCAATGGCACACCGACATGGGATGAGCACTGGTGGCCTCCTGCGCTGGGACCAGCTCCCATACCCAAGGAGCTGGTAAAAAATCTAGGAGTGATGCTTGACAACTCGCTCAATTTGGACTCCCATGCCAAAAAAGTGGCGGGCATCTGCTACGGGCGCCTGCGCTCTCTCAGACCCATCTTGGGGTTCTTCGAACCCCCAACTCGTCAACTCATAGTCCAGGCGTCAGTCCTTTCTCACCTGGACTATTGCAATTCTCTCATGCTAGGATCCAACACGACTACAATAAATAGGATGCAAAGAGCGCAAAATGCCGCTGCTCGTGTTTTATTTGCTCTGCCCAAAACCTGTCACACTTCCCCTTTTCTTTGGCGATTACATTGGTTGCCTATAAAGCAACGCATTCAATTCAAAACCCTCTGTCTTACCCATAAAATCTTGTATAGTGCCGGCCCCCAAACTCTTCAAGGACTATGCTCCTTTTATACCTCTACGCGCGCACTTCGCTCAGCGGACCTTTTCTTAGCACGTACCATTAAGATACGGAGGAGCAGAGCTGGTGGCCGCTCCTTCAGGTATTTGGCCCCTAAACTTTGGAATTCCATCCCCTTAAAAGCTCGAGCCACCTCAAATCATCTGTTATTTCGCAAACGTATAAAAACTTGGTTGTTTGCATCCATCTAATACACCCTCTGTCGCATTAGTGGTAGGCATGTCCGCAAGCGCTGGGACGCCCCGTTGCTGGGGTAGCCATGCGCTATACAAGATTCCGTAACATAACTTTACATAACATAATATGTAAGACATATTTTAACTTTACAGAAACATACAGTCACTGGATGTTGTCATCAGTGATGTCATCAGTGATGTCATTTGAGATGTCATCAGTGATGTCATCAGTGATGTCACTGACCATCTCATGAATGATGTAATATGTGACATGATCAGCAGTAGATTGCGGGTGCGCGATATATAGTTAGTGCAACTAACTATATATGCGAATTTCAATGGTTTTGTGTGAGGAAAATAAGGTTTTGTAAATGCTAATTCCTAACTATATATGGTCTATAACCGATGGTTTTTTCAGAGAATATATATATATATATATATATATATATATATATATTTTTTTTTTTTTTTTTTTTTTTATTTATTTTTTTTTTTTTTATATATATTGTATATTTTTCCATCGCAGGTGAACACGCCCACTGCTTGAAATGTAACCAATCAAATGTGTCCGTCGTTTGTGTATGAGCACTTTAAATTTCTTGCAACTCTCTCAGTGCGCCATGTGACCAAGGCCTCTGTGTAGGCCGAAACGTTATGCTGCCGTGGTGTGCTGAAGAATAAAGAAACTCACCTGCACTCTGGGTCTTCCGTGTTTTTTCCCTGTTTGATGGTCGAGAATTCGAGTCTGTCGCAGAAAAAAGCGCAAGTGCGGTCCGGTGCCCAACTAACACACTCAAGGGAAAACAAACAAGGGAATTTATAGTCAAATTGTGGCGGTCTGAATATCATAAATCATACACAGACAATACAAATTATACACATATGCAAATAGTAAATCACAGAATAGTTATGCATTAGTGTATTAAGGTCAGCGACGTTTCGAACCCAATTAAAATACAAGGTTCATCCTCAGGACAACAATAAATTGCCTAATGAACACTGATATAGATAGTGCCCACACAGGGGACGCCGAATTAGGCTCCGTAGTTAAAATAATAAATGGTGGCAATATACCAATCCTATGGGGAAACCAGACAAGGAATTTAGGAATAGAGCGAGGGGTATGATGATACCAGCATGCGTGCTCAAGGGAATGTTTGCTTACCCGGGAACCCGCTGTTGCGGTATCACAATATCGGGCAATTCGTATCTAGTAGGGGCACAGGTCCTCAATCGGGGTCCTTGTGAGTCGTGGGAAAAACCTCCCAATCAAAGGTGACCACATGATATAGAACTATTTAGTCTATATTTATTTGGATTCATTGTTTCTTGTCTAGGGACCACTGTCTCTGTTGATGCATTGATCTGTTTTGTCATGGTGAGCTTGCTGTCCAAGCGAGAAAACACGAGGAAAAATCAAGAGGAAAAAACATGGAGAAATAAAGATATTTGTCCTTGCTACGCCTCCCAGGGGGATGCGTAGCGTTCCGATGCATTCCCAGGTCTACCACTAACGGAAAATCTGGGAATGGGCCAAGATCCATGGGTGGATTTGTGGGAGTAGCCACGCTGCACACATGGAACGCCTCCCTGGGACAGAGACGGACACCTCTCCTCTCCAACTCCCCTCCTCGGGGAGAGGAGTTGGCCTAACGGCTAGGACGGTCGACCTTGAATCTGGGGAACCAGGTTCAAGTCTCGGCAATGACACTGAACATCCTGTGATTCTGGGCAAATTACTAAATCTCCCCGTGCCTAATCACAAAAATGAATGTTTCCTCATGTAATGCAACTGGTGCTATGTAAAGCGCTCTGATACCCAATTTGGGTCCATTTTGCGCTATATAACACTCTGTAAAAAAAAAGCGCAAGGGCGTGCGCTGCCATGCATTACTCTGAATTTAGCAAGCCCCCCAGGGCCTTGTACAGTGGCCTTGCATGGCTTCGTAAATCTAACTTAAGAGTGGCCCCCTAGTGTGGCGCGTGAAGAAAGCAACTCGTTGAGAAGTCTGGCCTTTTGTTACCCATTGCAGTGATTAAAGCTACTGGTGGTAAATCTGCAGCTATCCCTTTCTGCCCTTTTACATCAGAAGGAAGCAAAATGGAGCCGTGCCGGGTATGAGGAATAACGTCGATATTAACCCCTCCGATGCTCATGACGGAACGGTTCCGTCATGAGCATCGGTCGAGCTGTGCTCATGACGGAACCGTTCCGTCATGACCACACCCATTAACATTGGGGCCCAGCACAGGGGGTAAATCGTGGCAGCATGGATGTGGTTAAAGCAATGCGTAAATAAGGGCAGGGATATTTCCCCCGGACTCTTTGCATCCTGCATGTCGTCCGAGCTCGTGCTTTTAAATATGTTGTATTAGAGACATTCCCAATGATGGGTCCCGCGGTAGGAAAAGTGGAAATATAAGAGCACAAAGATGGAAGAGGCAAACCTGGGGGATGCCTAAGTGGCATTCTTAAGTGCTAAAAACAACCCAGGTATGTTTAGGCTTTGGAGAGGTGGTCTCAGCAGTAACAACACTTGTAATTATACCAGGAAGGAGACGAAATGTACGTCACTTCCGGTCTTTAGAGGTGTTAGTGAACAAGCACCGCCGTTTATTTTCCTGCTGTCTTCTCTGCTTCCGTCAGGCGTTCACCAGGCACTAAATGGAATCGGCGTTTTATTATATGATCAGATTAATTAGGATAATGGAGCAGAATTAATTAAACAAATTGTTATTTAATTTCTTACTTGAAAGGTTGACAAACATAGCAGTGCCTCATGTTGTGAGAAACACACATGCACAAACCCACACCCCTTACCCCATCACCATTCTGGGCCACAGATACCGCTTTAACATGATTTGGACTCCTTCTCTTGAAGAGCGCACAAAAGACTCACAAAGATTGTAGGAATCCCAGAAGCAGCTGAAAGTGTGTCAGAAAGTCTATGTAACACAACATCCTGGTCTGATGTGGCCATGACGGGGTAGCATACGTCAGGTGAGGACATTGACACATTTGGCCACATGTCATGACATTTCCCATTCCTCACACAGAGTGCAAGTGTGTCCATGGGATCTGCGACAACCGTCCGGGCAGTGGGGGTGTGTGCCAGACCCGCTCCTGCAAAGAAGGCTACACCGGGCTGCTGTGTGACCAGAAGGTAGTGCCCTGCGGACCCTCAGGATTATCACTGGAATGCCATCATAACGCTGTCTGCGAACTGAAGGCCCGCGTCACCAGGTAACTCCCTGCTCTGCACCTACCACTCATAGGAAGCCACCCACGTCCCATCAACCTCTATAATGTAAGCCAATGTCTCCTGCTTAATGTCACAAACCCTGGAACACTAGATGACCATCATAGTGACCTTCAGATGAACCCTGACTTTGATGTGTCCGTATGCACTTTAAATATTCGTAATGTATTCCAACCACCTTACACCCAGCCCCTTTTCCTCTGGATGTGTGGTAAGCCTTTCCGATGTATGAGGCCAAGCCCACGTGCTGTCCTTTTATCCTGATCCCACTAACCACAGATTGCCACAGCCCCAGGTCCATCCCCGCACAGTGTCACAGTCTCAGCTGCTGCCCGGATTCTGCACATTCACAGAACTATGCGCAGGAAGACGGGACCTCGGTGTATAGAGGCTGAGCCTTCCTACCGCCTCAGAACCCAAAATCCCAGAAACCACTAGCTATAGGGTCTCATTTGCTCTCTTACATATTCACGAAGCTGCAGATTATTATTATTATTATGTTTCTTATATAGCGCCAGAATCGACCCTCGAAGGGGTATCTCCGCGCTTGCCTTGGGAACCCGTCCTGGCTTTTCCCTGTGAGATAGCCCCTACAGGGCATCCCCAAGGTGAAAGCCAGGCATCCCGCCGCGGGGGGCCGTTGTGGAGATTAAGCAAGCTTAATGCCCAGAGTTGCAGAGTGTGAACCCATGATTAGGTCAGGCACCGAAGCGAGAATTATCGAGTCCATGGACATTTGAGCTCAAGACCCTGCCGCGTCGGGAATTGAACCCTGGTCCCGGGTCTGACCTCTGCTTCAGGGTCTGCCTGCTCTAACCAGTGAGCCACACTTCTCCACATCTCCACAGATGATTAGACAACCCAGAACACAACACTCCGACTCTCTCAGGAATTGGGGTAGCAACACTTACCCTTTTGATTACTCTCTCGTACTTGTCCACAATAAGAATTGACAGAGTCACTGTTATAGTTCAAAATGTGTATTTTAACTAGCGTGCTCTATAATGCAGTATACAAGCCACTACCAGCAGCAAAACCCATAAACATAAAACAGTCAGCATTGTAGCAAGTCCATAGATTATAAAGGGGAATGTCATTGTATATAGACAGTGGATAAAGGACTATAATTCCTAACCACCCTCCCCTTGGTGAAATAAGTTTTATTATATAAAAGAAGATCTCTGGGCTTTGTCAACAGACCCCATACCTTAGATCCTAGATGGTATATCTACATCCTAGGAACCGCGTGGCTCTTCCTCCTGGAAAGGTCCCTCTCCAAGTGTGTGTTAAACCAACATGCATTCCCATAATATCAAAGCACAATTATTCAGCAGCCGCAGCTGTGTTAGCGTGTTTTGTCTAGGTGCTAGAGACTGACCAGAACAGAATAACAAGGGGCATTGTTTATCGACCTTGCACGTCGTGTTCAGACTAAACTCCAGGAACAGCAGAGAACGCAGAAGGCAGACAGTTCGCATGTGAAAGGCACAAACAGAGTCTTGCAAAATAAAGTCATGTGGTAACTTGCGCAAAAGCAGCATCAGGGCAGCAGAGCTCAGGCTAACTTAGAAATGTCGACAATGACCCTAATGGCCATATGACACAGGCAACACCCCTAGACAATGTCACATGCCAAGGCCACACCCCACACACTGCCATAGACTGAGACCACACCCCCACACACTATCAACGTCTGAGGCCCCACACATTGTCATTTTCTAAGACAACACCCCCTCACACTGTCACAGCCCCAGGCCCACCCTCCACACAATCACTGGCCCAGACTCTACCTCCCCACACACGCTGTCATAGCCCCAGGCTCTCCACACGAGGCTCGCCATACAAGGCTCGCCACACGCACTGTCATAAACCCAGGTCCTCCCACATTGTCTTCAGCCCATGTCCACCTCCCCACTCAAACTGTCACTGCCCCAAAGGCCACCCTCTGCGCAATCACTGGCCCAGACTCTACCCCCTGACATACACTGTCCTATCCC
Source organism: Lissotriton vulgaris (assembly GCF_964263255.1). Classification (NCBI taxonomy): domain Eukaryota; kingdom Metazoa; phylum Chordata; class Amphibia; order Caudata; family Salamandridae; genus Lissotriton; species Lissotriton vulgaris. Next base: position 1,240,871,960 of record NC_141697.1, read on the forward strand.
TTGGCCCCTCACACTGTCACAGCCCCAGGCCCACCATCCACACAATCGCTTGCCCACCTCCCCACAGTGCCCGATTCACAAAGGACCTCCGCAATAATTTCAAAGATTACACCATACGTGCGCAGACTCCCTCACGACTGCGGGCCTCCACCACGAGTGCAGAGACTCCCCCATGACTGCGGGTCCTCTACCACGAGTGCAGAGACTCCCCCATGGCTGCGGGGCCTCCACCACGAGTGCAGAGACTCCCCCATGGCTGCGGGGCCTCTGCCATGAGTGCAGAGACTCCCCCATGGCTGCGGGGCCTCCACCACGAGTGCAGAGACTCCCCCATGGCTGCGGGGCCTCTGCCATGAGTGCAGAGACTCCCCCATGACTGCGGGGCCTCCGCCACGAGTTTCGAGACTCCCCCATGACTGCAGGGCCTCCACCACGAGTTTAGAGACTCCCCCACGACTGTGGGTCCTCCGCCACGAGTTTAGAGACTCCCCCATGACTGTGGGTCCTCTACCACGAGTGCAGAGACTCCCCCATGACTGCGGGGCCTCCACCACGAGTGAGGAGACCCCCCCACGACTGCGGGTCCTCCACCACGAGTCCAGAGACTCCCCCATGACTGCGGGGCCTCCACCACGAGTGCAGAGACTCCCCCATGACTGCAGGGCCTCCACCACGAGTGCCGAGGCTCCCCCCATGACTGCGGGGCCACTGCCACGAGTGCAGAGACTCCCCCATGACTGCAGGGCCTCCACCACGAGTTTAGAGACTCCCCCATGACTGCGGGTCCTCCGCCACGAGTGCAGAGACCCCCCCATGACTGCGGGGCCTCCACCACGAGTTTAGAGACTCCCCCATGACTGCGGGTCCTCCGCCACAAGTGCAGAGACCCCCCCATGACTGTGGGTCCTCTATCACGAGTGCAGAGACTCCCCCATGACTGCGGGGCCTCCACCACGAGTGAGGAGACCCCCCCACGACTGCGGGTCCTCCACCACGAGTCCAGAGACCCCCCCATGACTGCGGGTCCTCTGCCACGAGTTTAGAGACTCCCCCATGACTGCGGGTCCTCCGCCACGAGTTTAGAGACTCCCCCATGACTGTGGGTCCTCTACCACGAGTGCAGAGACTCCCCCATGACTGCGGGGCCTCCACCACGAGTGAGGAGACCCCCCCACGACTGCGGGTCCTCCACCACGAGTCCAGAGACTCCCCCATGACTGCGGGTCCTCTACCACGAGTGCAGAGACTCCCCCATGACTGCGGGTCCTCCACCACGAGTGCAGAGACTCCCCCATGACTGCAGGGCCTCCACCACGAGTTTAGAGACTCCCCCATGACTGCGGGTCCTCCGCCACGAGTTTAGAGACTCCCCCATGACTGTGGGTCCTCTACCACGAGTGCAGAGACTCCCCCATGACTGCGGGGCCTCCACCACGAGTGCCGAGGCTCCCCCCATGACTGTGGGGCCACTGCCACTAGTACAGAGACGCCCCCATGACTGCAGGGCCTCCACCACGAGTTTAGAGACTCCCCCATGACTTCGGGTCCTCCACCACGAGTGCAGAGACTCCCCCATGGCTGCGGGGCCTCCACCACGAGTTTAGAGACTCCCCCACGAATGTGGGTCCTCCGCCACGAGTTTAGAGACTCCCCCATGACTGCGGGTCCTCCACCACGAGTCCAGAGACTCCCCCATGACTGCGGGGCCTCCGCCACGAGTGCAGAGACTCCCCCATGGCTGCGGGGCCTCCACCACGAGTGCAGAGACTCCCCCATGGCTGCGGGGCCTCTGCCATGAGTGCAGAGACTCCCCCATGGCTGCGGGGCCTCCACCACGAGTGCAGAGACTCCCCCATGGCTGCGGGGCCTCTGCCATGAGTGCAGAGACTCCCCCATGACTGCGGGGCCTCCGCCACGAGTTTCGAGACTCCCCCATGACTGCAGGGCCTCCACCACGAGTTTAGAGACTCCCCCACGACTGTGGGTCCTCCGCCACGAGTTTAGAGACTCCCCCATGACTGTGGGTCCTCTACCACGAGTGCAGAGACTCCCCCATGACTGCGGGGCCTCCACCACGAGTGAGGAGACCCCCCCACGACTGCGGGTCCTCCACCACGAGTCCAGAGACTCCCCCATGACTGCGGGGCCTCCACCACGAGTGCAGAGACTCCCCCATGACTGCAGGGCCTCCACCACGAGTGCCGAGGCTCCCCCCATGACTGCGGGGCCACTGCCACGAGTGCAGAGACTCCCCCATGACTGCAGGGCCTCCACCACGAGTTTAGAGACTCCCCCATGACTGCGGGTCCTCTGCCACGAGTGCAGAGACCCCCCCATGACTGCGGGGCCTCCACCACGAGTTTAGAGACTCCCCCATGACTGCGGGTCCTCCGCCACAAGTGCAGAGACCCCCCCATGACTGTGGGTCCTCTATCACGAGTGCAGAGACTCCCCCATGACTGCGGGGCCTCCACCACGAGTGAGGAGACCCACCCACAACTGCGGGTCCTCCACCACGAGTCCAGAGACCCCCCCATGACTGCGGGTCCTCTGCCACGAGTTTAGAGACTCCCCCATGACTGCGGGTCCTCCGCCACGAGTTTAGAGACTCCCCCATGACTGTGGGTCCTCTACCACGAGTGCAGAGACTCCCCCATGACTGCGGGGCCTCCACCACGAGTGAGGAGACCCCCCCACGACTGCGGGTCCTCCACCACGAGTCCAGAGACTCCCCCATGACTGCGGGTCCTCTACCACGAGTGCAGAGACTCCCCCATGACTGCGGGTCCTCCACCACGAGTGCAGAGACTCCCCCATGACTGCAGGGCCTCCACCACGAGTTTAGAGACTCCCCCATGACTGCGGGTCCTCCGCCACGAGTTTAGAGACTCCCCCATGACTGTGGGTCCTCTACCACGAGTGCAGAGACTCCCCCATGACTGCGGGGCCTCCACCACGAGTGAGGAGACCCCCCCACGACTGCGGGTCCTCCACCACGAGTCCAGAGACTCCCCCATGACTGCGGGTCCTCTACCACGAGTGCAGAGACTCCCCCATGACTGCGGGTCCTCCACCACGAGTGCAGAGACTCCCCCATGACTGCGGGTCCTCTACCACGAGTGCAGAGACTCCCCCATGACTGCGGGTCCTCCACCACGAGTCCAGAGACTCCCCCATGACTGTGGGTCCTCTACCACGAGTGCAGAGACTCCCCCATGACTGCGGGGCCTCCACCACGAGTGAGGAGACCCCCCCACGACTGCGGGTCCTCCACCACGAGTCCAGAGACTCCCCCATGACTGCGGGTCCTCTACCACGAGTGCAGAGACTCCCCCATGACTGCGGGTCCTCCACCACGAGTGCAGAGACTCCCCCATGACTGCAGGGCCTCCACCACGAGTTTAGAGACTCCCCCATGACTGCGGGTCCTCCTCCACAAGTGCAGAGACTCCCCATGACTGCGGGTCTTCCACCACGAGTGCGGAGACTCCCCCATGACTGCAGGGCCTCCACCACGAGTTTAGAGACTCCCCCATGACTGCGGGTCCTCCACCACGAGTGCTGAGACTCCCCCACGACTGCGGGCCGCCTCCTCCACAAGTGCAGAGACTCCCCATGACTGCGGGTCTTCCTCCACAAGTGCAGAGACTCCCCTATGACTGCGGGTCTTCCACCATGAGGGCGGAGACCCCCCCACGACTGCGGGCCGCCTCCACAAGTGCAGAGACTCCCCCATGACTGCGGGTCTTCCACCACGAGTGCGGAGACTTCCCCATGACTGCAGGGCCTCCACCACGAGTTTAGAGACTCCCCCATGACTGTGGGCCCTCCGCCACGAGTACAGAGACTCCCTTATGACTGCGGGTCCTCCACCACGAGTGCAGAGACTGCCCCATGACTGCAGGGCCTCCACCACGAGTTTAGAGACTCCCCCATGACTGCGGGTCCTCCACCACGAGTGCGGAGACTCCCCCACGACTGCGGGCCGCCTCCACCACGAGGGCGGAGACCCCCCCATGACTGCGGGTCTTCCACCACGAGTATGGAGACTTCCCCATGACTGTGGGCCCTCCGCCAAGGCTGCTGCCCACCCATCCACCTCTGCACTGCCACCTCACCCAGCTCCTGCCCACCCTTCCTCATCTGCACTGCCACTATCATTTACCTGAAGAAGATGCTAGAGCAATCAGGAGCCTGTGCTCGTTATTTATGGCATGCTTTAATCCTCTCTTTGATCTCCTCTTTTCTTCCAGATGTGTGTGTGCGGATGGGTATGAAGGCGACGGGTTTTCGTGCCAGCCCGTGGACCTGTGCATTCAGCCTGAGCGGGGAGGCTGCTCTGAGAATGTGAGTAGCAAAGGCCCTTAGAGCAAATACTTGAACAGCCGGTACCACAGCAGGGGTCTGCATCCTCCCCCACAAGGAGAGCTGCGTCCGGTCAGTTACAATGGTCCTGGGTTAATGATGGCTGAACCATGGCCGCAGTCGTGATCACCCCAGATGTGTCACACTAGTGACCACGGCCGCAGTCGTGATCACCCCAGATGCGTCACACTAGTGACCACGGCCGCAGTCGTGATCACCCCAGATGCGTCACACTAGTGACCACAGCCCCAGTCGTGATCACCCCAGATGTGTCACACTAGTGACCACGGCCGCAGTCGTGATCACCCCAGATGTGTCACACTAGTGACCACGGCCGCAGTCGTGATCACCCCAGATGTGTCACACTGGTGACCACGGCCGCAGTCGTGATCACCCCAGATGTGTCACACTAGTGACCACGGCCGCAGTCGTGATCACCCCAGATGCGTCACACTAGTGACCACGGCCGCAGTCGTGATCACCCCAGATGCGTCACACTAGTGACCACGGCCGCAGTCGTGATCACCCCAGATGCGTCACACTAGTGACCACAGCCCCAGTCGTGATCACCCCAGATGTGTCACACTAGTGACCACGGCCGCAGTCGTGATCACCCCAGATGTGTCACACTAGTGACCACGGCCGCAGTCGTGATCACCCCAGATGTGTCACACTGGTGACCACGGCCGCAGTTGTGATCACCCCAGATGCGTCACACTAGTGACCACGGCCGCAGTCGTGATCTCCCCAGATGCGTCACACTAGTGACCATGTGTGCTCTGGCACAGAGGGAACACTCACAGCTAGGGATCTCCAACTTGGTGTGCACTGTCATTCAAACCGAAGCTTGAAATCTGTTTTTTCCATTCTAACATCCACATATGAGTTTCTCAAAATATATGTTTTGTGTCAAATATGCACTTTCCATTTGGGGTCAAGGCACTTCAAGATGGTGTCTCCTACTGAAAATTAATCAATTTCTGCCTCAAACAGCAGTTTTCATGCAAACTTAGCATCTGATTCCCCAGTGCAAACACATCACGCCTGCCCGTGTGTTACCGCCACATGCAAGGGATGCCCATGTCAAGGCCACACAAGTGCCCCCCATAATGCTAAGTACCCCCACATCATGTCGGGCGAGGATATTATTTGGCTGTCCTGTTTCTAATGCTTATTTTATGTGGATTTCAGTGTTGTTTTCTCAGTATTTCCCAAACTTTGTCAAATCACTTATTATCAGTGTTTATTCCGCTGTCTACTCCATAAACAGTAAAGAGACGGTGTTTTTCCAGTGTATCCAAAACATTTTTTTTCAGTGACTGTTACAAAGCACATATTTAATTAAAGAAGAAGTAACACAGGATATGTAGTGTCTTCTGATTCGTAGTGTTTCCAATTGACTCATGATCGGTTACTTTAAGCATAGAAAGTCTGTGTATTGCACTCTCACTCACACTCATTACCTCTTACACTCTGTCAGGTTTCTGGTTCAGAAGACTATTAATGGATTTAAAAAGTAAGATTGCTATATTCAAATGGTTTAATAAACAAATTCCTAGACACAGTGGGGGGCCAGTCACCCACTCCTCATTGAATTTTATGGCTTTGTAGGAGTGGTCAGCCCTGCCAACAACTTAGTACCTTCTGAAATCTTTAACATTTCAAATTATACCAGATTGATTTGTAACCTTGCATTCTAAGGAACATGAAGCGCTTTACTGTACGGTTACGAGTGCACAGGGGCCCGGTGATACCGGAATGAGTTCGGCATCGCGAAGGTGGCCACAAGGCCAGTAAACCTCAATGAGCGTTGAGGTGCCCCTTTGCAGGTCCGGTGTGTGCAACAGCTTCACAGCTCACATCGGTCCCGAGCAGTATCGTTCCTTTGCCTCTGAAACGCAAAGAATACTGTGTAAGTGTCCGTACAATTAGGACTTGCCCCTTCCTTTCCAACAACGTATCAGTATCCTAGATTTCCTGACATGGGGTGTCAGTGCTGGAGTTCGACCCCTCCCACAGGACTCGTTTTCCCTAGCGTTGTCAAGGCGGTTGACCATTCACTGGAATTCCATACCGGGGACCCATTTGTCATTAAAAAGGCAACTCCAAATATGTTAAGAACCATCAAGGGACCACAAACAGAAGCGGGGCAGGCTCATCTGCACACCGGGGTGGTGGTTTTGCTACCTCTAAGAACCTCTTTTCTACAAAGTCTCAGGACCAAACAGTGTCCTCCCCTACAGTGCCCCGTCCGCGCAGCCTGTCTACCTGTTTGAATGCCGCTACGTTCAGTAAAAAGGTGCAGTGCGGTGGGATTTTCAATCAATCAATCAATCAATGATACTTATAAAGCGCGCTACATAACCGTAGGGTGTCAAGGCGCCGTGGGGGGGGGGGCTTATGGGGGGGGGGGTGCCGCTACTGCTCGAACAGCCAGGTCTTCAGCTTCTTCCTGAAGGAGAGGTGGTCTTGGGTCAGGCGCAGGTCGGTCGGGAGGGAGTTCCAGGTCTTGGCGGCCAGGTAGGAGAAGGACCTTCCTCCTGTAGTCGCTCTTCGGATGCGGGGGACGGCGGCGAGGGCGTGGTTGGCTGATCGGAGGTGGCGTTTGGGAGCGTAGAAGTTGACTCGGCTGTTGAGGTAGCTCGGGCCTTGGTCGTGTAGGGCTTTGTGTGCGTGGGTGAGGAGGCGGAAGGTGATTCTTTTGTTGACGGGGAGCCAGTGAAGGTCTCTCAGATGTCCGGAGATGTGGCTGGTTCGTGGGATGTCGAGGATGAGGCTGGCTGAGGCGTTCTGGATCCGCTGGAGTCTCTTCTGGAGCTTGGCGTTGGTACCGGCGTAGAGGGCGTTGCCGTAGTCCAGTCGGCTGGTGACGAGGGCCTGGGTGACGGTCTTCCTGGTCTCGGTGGGGATCCACCAGAAGATCTTCCGTAGCATGCGTAGGATGTTGAAGCACGCCGAGGAGACGTTGTTGACTTGCCTGGTCATGGAGAGGGAGGAGTCCAGGATGAAGCCCAGGTTTCGTGCATGGTCTGTCGGTTTGGGTGCGGTGCCCAGGGCGGGAGGCCACCAGGAGTCGTCCCAGGCGGAGGGTGAGGAGCCCAGGATGAGGACCTCCGTCTTGTCCGAGTTCAGTTTCAAGCGGCTGGTCGTCATCCACTCGGCTACCTCTTTCATCCCTTCGTGCATGTTGGCTCTGGCGGCGGCGGGGTCGTTGGTCAGGGAGAGGATCAGCTGGGTGTCGTCGGCGTAGGAGATTATGCTGAGGTTGTGTTTGCGTACGATGGCCGCGAGGGGGCTCATGTAGACGTTGAAGAGGGTGGGGCTCAGAGATGATCCTTGGGGGACGCCGCAGATGACTTCGGAGGCCTCTGACTTGTGCGGTGGTAGGCGGACTCTCTGTGTTCTTCCGTCGAGGAAGGAGATGATCCATTCCAGCGCCTTGTCCTGGATGCCGATGTTGCTGAGGCGCCGTACTAGGGTGCGGTGGCAGACCGTGTCGAATGCCGCGGAGAGGTCTAGGAGGATGAGGGCCGCTGTTTCTCCATTGTCCATCAGGGCTGGGATGTCATCGGTGGCGGCGATGAGGGCGGTCTCGGTGCTGTGGTTGGCTCGGAAGCCGGACTGTGAGGTGTCGAGGGATCCGTTCGTCTCGAGGAAGGCGGCCATCTGCTTGTTGACGGTCTTCTCAATGACTTTGGCTGGAAACGGGAGGAGCGAGATGGGGCGGTAGTTCTTGAGTTCGGTGGGGTCCGCTGTGGGTTTCTTGAGTAGAGCGCTGAGTTCGGCGTGCTTCCAGCTCTCAGGGAAGGTGGCGGTGTCGAAGGATGTGTTGATGATGTCTCGCAGGTGGGGTGCGATGACAGCGTCGGCCTTGTTGAAGACGTGGTGAGGGCAGGGGTCGGTCGGTGATCCGGAGTGGATGGAGTTCATCGTGCGGATGGTGTCTTCGGTGCTGATCGGGGTCCAGGCGTGGAGGGTGGTGGTGGGGGGTGGTTGTTCGGTCATGGTGTGCGTTGGTTGGTTGTTGAAGCTGTTGTGTATGTCCGCGATCTTGTTGTGGAAGTATGAAGCGAGGGAGTTGCAGAGGTCTTGCGATGGGGTGATGTCGTTGTTTCCTGCGCTGGGGTTGGAAAGCTCTTTCACGATGTTGAAGAGTTCCTTGCAGTTGTGTGCGTTGTTGTCCAACCGGTCCTTGAATGCTGTTTTCTTGGCGGCGCGGATCAGCTGGTGGTGTTTCCGGGTGGCAAGTTTGAAGGAGGTCCTGTTGTCCGGTGTCGGTTCCCTTCTCCAGACTTTCTCGAGGGCTCGGCAGTTCTTCTTGGAGCTCTTGAGTTCGTCGGTGAACCATGGGGCCTTCTTGCTGCCGGGTCTGCTAGGCGGGGTCCTCAGTGGGGCGAGTTCGTCCGTGCAGTTGCTGATCCACTTCGTGAGGTTGTCGGCGGCCTGGCTGGGGTTCGCTGAGCTGGCAGGAGGGTGCTGGCTCAGGGAGGTGGCGAGCTGGTCTGCTGTGATCTTGTTCCAGCTTCTGCGGGCGGCCTGTTGCTGGTGGTGGTGGGTCGTCGTTCTCTTGAAGGTGAAGTGGACGCAGCTGTGGTCCGTCCATTGAAGCTCAGTGGCGTGGCTGAAGTCGATGTCTGTGCTGGAAGAGAAGACTGCATCGAGTGTGTGTCCGGCGAGGTGGGTGGGGGTGGACACCAGTTGCTTGAGTCCCAGGTTGGCGAGGTTGTCGAGCAGGGTGCTGGTGTTGCGGTCGTTGTTGTTCTCCAGATGGAAGTTGAGGTCTTCCAGGAGGATGTAGTCAGCGGAGGGGAGGGCATGCGGGCTGACGAAGTCGGCGATGTCCTCGCTGAATTGCGTGCGTGGTCCAGGGGGTCGGTAGATCAGGGTGCCTCTGAGGGTGGTGTTCGGGTTGGTGTGGATCTGGAAATGCAGGTGTTCGGCGCTGGTCAGGGTGTTGTCGGTGCTGGTCGTGAGACGGATGGTGCTCCTGTGGACGATGGCGATGCCTCCTCCCATCTGGTTGGCGTTTCGGTCCCTCCGGACGATCTTGTAGCCCTCTGGGATAGCGATGGCGATGTCGGGAGCTGAAGAGGCGTTCATCCAGGTCTCCGTGAGGAAGGCAACGTCAGGGGCTGTGGCGTCTAGGAGGTTCCAGAGTTCGATGGCGTGTCTGTGGACGGAGCGGGTGTTGAGCAGGATGCACTTGAGGTGGGTGCTGCTGGTGTTTGACTTGGCGGGTGTTGGTGCGAGGCAGGTCCGGATGCAGGAGAACTTGCAGGCGTGGCAGCTGAAGGGTCCGTGGGTGCGTCGTGGTGTGGCTTGGTGGCACTCTGGGCGTCGGCCGGTGTTGAGTGCGCTGAGGGTGGCGGCTGAGTACGTCCTGCGGGTCGGTCGGGGTCTTCGAGGTCCAGGGGTCCTGGCACTGGGCGCGGTCCAGGCGTGGACGGGCGTAGACGGGCTTACCTTTGGCGCGCCTTTGGCGCACAATCGGCGCGCCCGCTGCGCGTGACCGCTGTGCGTTCGCACGGTCGCCATTTAAGGCGAAGTGCGCGGGTGGGCGGAGCAGCTGGGAGGCGGGAGCGGGGAGGGTTACAGAAGAGAAAAAAGGGGCGGGGACAAGCGGCGGTGGCGGGAAGGGAGGGCGGAGGGCGGCGAGGTAGGCGGACAACAAGGAAGGAAAGCCAAAACACGGGCCAAATGAAATTAAGCAAAACAGGCACAAATATTCGACAAAACAAGGGAAAAAAAGAAGTTACGCAAAACAGGCACAAATAATCGACAAAACAAGGCAAAAACAATCCCCGCAGCGGAGGCAGCCGGCAACCGGCAAACGAGGCAGCAGCGAGGCAGAGGGCAGGCAAGGGGCACACGCAGCAGCTGGTGGCCGTGCGGCGCGGGGGTGTCCCACAAGTGGGTCACCTATTATTGGGAGATGTTTACTACTGCTTTATGTGGCTCTACTGTACTAGGTTGTATCTTGGCCCTAATCGTACAGAGATACAGGTGGATGAGACATTTGACTTTCTCTAGGCCTATCTCTTGGAGTAAGTAAAGTCTGACGCCCCACTGGCTCAGAGCCAGCAGCTGAAAAATAAAACAATATGAGCCAGCGCTGTAGAGAGGGGCGGGCCCGGGGCCATGGGAGGGGGGAGGAGGACTGGTTCCTGCACTGTAAGTGCGCATGTGTGTTTGGTCGGTGTAGGAGAGTAGGGTCTGCTTCCTATTGTGCAAGCGATTTATCGCACTTTTCCCACCGACCTGAAGAATCCAGAACCACTCAGCTGCTCCTTGGATGGTGGTGTGGACTTGGACACTCTACCCCCCCTGTCTGTTGAGGTATTTGATTCTCTGAGCCAGAAAATTAAGGTGGGCTCCCCTGCGGATCCACTTTAACCTGTTCAGCTTAGGAACATGCTGCCGGTATGTCGTACCCCAGGGCTAGCTCTTATTAACTTGTCGCTGGCCTCAGGGACTGTGCCCACTAGGTGGAAACAGGCTGTAGTCACACCCATCTTAAAGAAGGCTACCCTGGATCCTCTAAAACCTGAGAACTACCGCCCCATTTCGCTGCTGCCTTGGGCCACTAAAGTCGCCGAGGCTCATGTGAACGGGATCCTGGCTGACCATCTTGCCAGAGCTAACATCTTAGACCCCACCCAAAATGGGTTTCGTGCGGGCCACAGCACGGAGACTGCCCTACTTTTTATGGTCGAACATCTGCGCTCCGTGCTGGATACTGGTCGGACTGCGGCACTCCTGTTATTAGATCTGAGTGCCGCGTTCGACGCGGTTTCGCACGGAATCCTTCTGCAGCGACTTGAGGAAGTGGGAGTTAGGGGGTCCGCTCTCTGCTGGTTTCGGTCCTTCCTTACGGACAGATCATTCCAGGTTGCTATTCCACCCGGCAAATCTAAATCTTACCCGCTGACACTAGGGGTCCCACAGGGATCATCTCCCACTTTATTCAACCTGTACGTTAGACCGTTGGCTGCGGTCGTCAAATGCTGGGGCCTGACAATGGTCTCGTATGCGGATGACACGCAGCTGGCGGTCACGTTGAGTGGGGACTCTGATGTGGAGGCCCTTAGGTTTCGCGACGGTATACGTGCCGTGGTCGATTGGAGGAATCTGAACTGTCTCCAATTGAATACTAAGAAGACAGAGGTCATGGTGGTGGGAAAGCAGGTGGGGCTGTGGAATGACAATTGGTGACCCCCGGAACTGGGGTTGACCCCTTCTCCTGTAATGGAAATAAAAAACCTTGGGGTCTGATTGGACCCGGCTCTCAGTTTCACCTGCCATACCAAGAGAGTGGCAGCCTCTTGCTATGGCATTATCAGAGGACTTAGGCCAATACTTAAATTTTTTGATGCTCCCACCAGACAGCTGGTGGTTCAGGCATCAGTGCTATCCAGGCTGGATTATGCCAGTGCGCTTTTGGCCGGGATTAACCAGACAGAACTCACTCGACTGCAGCGAGTGCAAAACGCTGCAGCCGGAGTGGTGGTGGGTTTGCCTAGGCGGTGCTCGGTTTCTAAAACACTGCACTCGCTACATTGGCTTCCTGTGAGCCAGAGGATTAAATTCAAGGTGCTTTGCCTGGCTTTTAAAATCCTCAAAGGTATGACTCCACAAATTCTGGCGAACCTCCTAACTCCTTATGTCCCCTCGCGATCCTTGAGATCCTTGGGCCAGAACTTGTCGGTGGTCCCACGCTTCAGGCTAAGTAGAACTGGCGGCCGCTCCTTTCGAGTGGTGGCCGCGAAGTTGTGGAACTCCCTTCCTGTTGAGATACGGGCAATAGAGGATCTACTTCAGTTCAGACGGGCCATTAAAACTTTTCTGTTTGCCTAATTCCTGACTGAGTCTGTTCCATTCTTGATGTTGTGTTGTGTTTACCTTCTCAGTGCGCCAGGACGCCCCTTTGCTGGGGCAGCTGTGCGCGGTACAAAAACAAATAACATAACATAACATAACATATGGTCACCCCCACTTTTTGCTGTGATTCTCTGGTTTTTCGACTTTAGTGTGGCTGTGGGCCTGCTAATCAGACCCACAGCCCAGCTGTTCTCTCTCTAAATTGATACCATGTACTTTAGGTACATACCTGATTGGGTATTGGGTCGCCTTTGTGAGCCCCTGTATAGTGTACCATAGGTACCCAGGGCATAGGTGCATCCAAGGCCTACCAGGACCTGCAGCATGTATTATGCCACCCCCGGCTGGCCATCCAAATTGACACCACAGGCTGAACACTCAGCTTGGGCAAGGTGGTGTAATCACCCCTTGCTTAGATATAGTAGTCCTATATCTACCCTTATATATAGACACATATATACCTATAAGTCACTCCTATGGCAGGCCTTGACAATCCTGGAGGCAGAGTGCTTGGTTTTATGTGAGAAGGTGCCCTAGCATGAGCTGAGCCCGTCTATGATATAGCCATCCCATATACTCTTAAGTGCATTATAATCCTCGCTGTTAATTCTAACTTTGGTTTGGCGTTATCGAAACATGTTGTGTAAGGTGTCAAACACTTTGGAATACTACCCCCCCCCCCCCCCGGCCAGTTCTGGCAGCGGGGGTAGCATTCCCCCCTTCTAGAGGGAGAAGACATGTAGTCACTTCTTTACCCGGTTAAGGTTAAACAGAGCCTCAACATCACAAAATGGATGCTGCTGCCACAGACACGAGTCTGACCTCCTGCAGCTGGACGAAACTCCGGCAAGGGAGACCTGGACAATAGGCTCAATAACTCCCAACTCCAACATCTTTTGGACCTCTGTCCTGCTACAGTCCCTAACATGGTCAGGTTGCCTGTAGATTTTACTCTTCACAGGCAGACTGTCACCAGTGTCTACCTCATGGGTACACCAGTTTGTCTGACTTGGAGTCAGTAAAAACATATGTCTATAGGACTGTAGAACTTGTCTGCTGTCCTGCTGCTGTTGGTCAGTGAGGCTGCCTGCCAAGGCTACACCATCAACTGAGCCATCATCAGGGTTCTGAGAAAGCAGGTCTGGGAGAGGGTCACTCTCCTCCTCCTGTCCCTCATCTGTAGCCATGAGCAAGCCCATGTCTGCCCTGTCAACATATGCCTTCAGTCTGTTGACATGAAGCACCCTGTGGGGGCTCCTGTGAGTTCCTAGGTCAACCAAGTAGGTTACCTCTCCCTTTTGCTCAACAATAGTGTGGGGTCCAGACCATTTGTCTTGGAGTGCTGCTGGGCCACTGGCTCCAACACCCACACTTTCTGTCCTGGCTGTTACACAGTCAGCACAGCCTTTTGGTCATGCCAGGCTTTTTGAAGTTCCTGGCTAGTCTCAAGGTTTTTAGAAGCCTTTTTCATGTATTCGGCCATCCTGGAGCGGAGACCAAGTACATAGTCCACTATGTCTTGCTTAGGCTTTTTGAGAGGTAACTCCCATCCTTCCTTCACCAGACAAAGGGGTCTCCTTACAGGATGCCCAAATAGAAGTTCAAAAGGGCTGTAGCCAACCCCCTTCTGTGGGACGTCTCTGTAAGCAAACTAAAGGCAGGGCAGGAGGATGTCCCAACTTCTCCTAAGCTTTTCAGGTAAACCCTTGATCATGCCCTTTAAGGTCTTGTTAAATCTTTCAACCAGACCATTGCACTGTGGATGGTAGGGTGTGGTGAACTTGTAGTTCACTCCACACTCTTTTCACATAGCAGTTAGGTACCCAGACATAAAGTTTGCACCTCTGTCTGAGACAACCTCATTCGGAAAACCCACTCTGGAGAAAACTTCCAGGAGGGCTCTTGCCACAACAGGGGCTGTTGTGGTCCTTAGGGGAATAGCTTCTGGGTATCTGGTGGCATGATCCACTACCATCAGAATAAACCTGTGCCCAGATGCTGTTTTGGGATCCATTGGTCCAACAATGTCTATCCCAACTCTCTCAAAGGGAACCCCCACCACAAGTAGTGATATTAGGGGGGCCTTTGTGGTGCCACCTGATTTGGCACTGGCATGGCAGGTGTCACAGGAGCGACAAAACTCCTTGGTATCTTCTGACTTGTGGGGCCAGTGAAAGTGAGGGAAAAGCCTGTCCCAAGTCTTGTTCTGGCCAAGATGTTCTGCTAAGGGAATATCATGGGCTATGGTAAGAAGGAAGCCCCTGAATGCCACAGGTATGACCAACCTCCTGGAAGCACCAGGCTTGGGGCCCCTAGCCTCTGAATAAAGGAGCCCTTCATCCCAATACACTCTATGGGTACCTGTAGCATTCCCAGCAGCCTCAGCAGCAGCTTGCTGTCTGAGGGGTTCAAGAGAGGGGCAGTCCAATTGCACCTGCCTCAGGTCTGCCCTTGAAGGTCCCCCTGTCCCAAGAAACTCAACCTGAGCAGGCACAAGCTCTTCTAGGACAGTTCCTTCTTGGGTCTCACACTCAGCTTCCTGGGAAGACTGATCCTCATCCTGAGGCAAGGGGAAGGCACTGCCTTAACCCTTCTGCTCTTTCTATTGGAAGGGAGCTGGTCCATAGTGTCAGGATCCAGTGCCTGTTCAGTTTGGCACTTTTTGACCTGTGACCTGGTCACAGCAAGGACATGTGCTGATATGCCCAGCATCTCTGCATGAGTCCTATACTCCACTTCAGACCAGACTGAAGATTCTAGATCATTGCCCAACAGACATTCTACAGGGAGGTCTGAACTTACAACACCTCTTTTGAGGCCAGTTACCCCTCCCCAGGAGAAATTAACAATTGTCATACTATTGGTGGTAGTGACATTGCTAGCATTGGTCACTATGTAATTATCACCTAGTATGATCTTTCCAGGGTCCACAAAGTTAGGCATCACCATGGGGACACTGGCACATGTGCCCCTGTAGGCCTGAGCCACTTTATTATTGATTAAAGGTGTCTGTCTGTACTTGCCCAGGTTACTGGGCTCACAGTAGAGGACATAGCCATGTCCACTTCACAGACAAGGACAGCTTGAGTTAGCACTCTGACTAGGCCAGAGTCCATCTCAGTTCCCAGGGTTAACCCTGATACACCCTTCTGTTGAGAACCACCACTATTAGCTGTACTAGGGGGAACAGTTGCCTTAGGGGCAATGGTGGCTGGAGCTGTCTCCTTTTTGGTGCAATCACTGGTCCAGTGAGTTTTACTTTTACAAAAATTGCACCAGGGTTTATTTGGGCCTTCTTTCTTCTTGGATTTCTTTGAACCCCCCTCTTTAGAAGCTTTTTGGGGACCTGGTGAAGACTTCTGGTCTTTTGCTTTCTGATCCCCACCCTTTTGATATAGTCATTAACCTTACTGCCCAGCAACCAGCCTTCCAGAGCCTTAGTGGCACAATCAACAAAGTCAGTCCAGTCCTGAGTCTGTGTCTTCTGGGTGTCTCTGAACATCAACCTATACTGCTCAGTGGTTAAGCCAAACCCATCTATCAGAGCACTCTTCAGGACTTTGTAGTTGTCAGCATCCTCATCATTAACTGTGAGGAGCTTATCTCTGCCTTTGTCTGAAAAGGAGAGCCAAAGTATAGCTGACCACTGACTCTGGGGTACCTGCTGTACTTTGCAGGCCCTCTCCAAAGCAGTTATCCATTTGTGGATGTCATCCCCACTCTTGTAGGGAGGGACAATCTTACTTAGGTTTCTATGGTCATATGACCCTTCCCTATGTCTAAGGATATTGCTGCCACCAGTGGACTCTAGTCCACACAATTTTCTCTCTCTCTCAAGAGCCAGGGTCTATTTCTCAAGGGCAATTTCTTGCCTCCTGATTCTAAGCTTGGTTTCTCTCATCCTCGCCTCATGCTCTCTTCTCTCAGGGGAAGTCATTCTCCTGAGAGCAGAGGCATCCTATTGAGTCACCAGAGTGTTGAGATTCCCTGGAAAAGGATCTCCTTCGTCAGGGCTCATTGTTAAGCCTACTCGGGGGTCTGGATGGGTTTCTGCCCTCTCCATTCCCATGTAGGCTTAGGTTGATCTGGTTAAGTTCTGCTACTTGGACCTGATCAGTGTCATCATCATCATCATCATCAGTTTCCCCTAGATTTTCATCAGGGAGATCTTCTGTTGATGGATGACCCTCCACTGTACTGCCTGAAGGACCTGGGTTAGATGCTTTATTAGCATCATATTCCTCTTGCATTTCTATCAGGTGCTTGAGGGTAGGATTTGACACTTGTCTCAACCTTCTAGTTGTACATAAGCTTCTCAGCTCATGGAAGATAAAGGTGTCATATCTAGAAGGTGCCCTGGGAGGGTCACCTTCTGTGGGTGTAGGCACACTAGGCTCTCCAACCAATGACATTCTCTAGTGAGGTGTGGTGTGTGCACCTACCTACACTAAGTGTTACCTACTAAACCTCTCTAGGAGTTGTAGTCAGGGTGTGCTAAGCCCTTTGCTCTACAACAACCAAGTTCAGTAGAACTTAGGTATTTAAGACTTAATTTATATGTACCTCTAGGTACCTTAATGTGATCTGTCAAATGATATCTCAAGATTATATGGTAAAACAAACAGCAAGCTCTTATCCCAACCTCTGCACACCAATGTGAGAAAACGGCCTGGTGTATGATGTCCACTATTCTAGTGGGCACCCTGTACCAGTCCAAACAACACTTATGGTGATGGTTGTAAAGTCAACCTTATAGACCAGCTATCCTAGTGGTAGCATGGACAAAGCAGTCTTAGGCTAAAACTTCAGAGAGCATGTGAAGCCAGCATTTTTACCAATTATAATCCCTTGAATACCAAATGAAAGGACACCACACAAGGTATATATCAAATATATATGTATTTATTACTAACACAACCCCTCTGGACTCTTTATGAGGTCAGAGTTCGAGATATGTTACAAGTTACTCATTAAGCATACTATAAGTTGCACAAATACAATTCTGCCCTAGGGGCCTCACAAACTATATACTAAGTAAATGGTATAAGAACCACTTCAGGAATAGTGAATAGGCCTAAGGCCTAGGGAATTGCTGAGGCTACACTGAACAACCAAGGGATTGGAAGTAGGAGGCCCACGGGAGGCGTGTGCAGTGTCTAAACACACACGCGAGTTACCATAGAGTTAGAATGGGAACGTAAAGGTAACAAAGTAGTAGATTTCGGACACTTACGGATGGACTGCGGAAGAACCCTGTTAAACTAGGACACTTGGATAGTTAATACCCACGAGAGCACCGGAGTACTTGAGTTACCTCACCCAGGGAAGCCGGGTGCATAGGTGTTCTTTCGTGTCGAGTTTCATCGCTGTTTCCTATGGAGAGCTGCAAGAAAGTGCTGCCGGCGACCAGGAGAAAAGTGTCCGGATGGATCCAAGGGTGGATCGGAGTTGAGAAGAACCTGAAAGCAGAGGGTACAGAGTCTGGGTCACTAGCCAGTGAATAGGAAGGAACCAGGAAGGAACCAGGCCATGTCGAGAAGCAATCAGGTGAAGAGGTGAAGCTTGTCTCTGCAGCCACGAGGACCAGGAGGCGTGGACGACAACCAGGCGCTGGATTCGAGCTGTCCCACAAAGGATCTTGTTGACTGCGGTGTCGGTATCCGGATTGGAACCAACAAGCCTTGGCAAACACAATCCATGCAGGATGGGAAGATTGGCTGCAGGTCAAACCAGCAAGGTCTGGAGAGCTTTTCCTTCGCAGGAAAGCTGGAGCAAGCCCGGAGCAACAAGGCAAGTGGTTTCATTTTAAAAGGAAGTCTTCGTAGGGCTCACTAGTCAACGGGCTAGCAACCGGGAAGACCCGCCGAGCTGAAATGCAGGCGCCGGCCCCACGCGGCACTCGTGGAGTGTGAAAGACTGAGCTTTGGTTCAAATGCTGCTCGGGTCTAGGGCTTCTCAAACCTCAATGCACAACTTCGAGGGTACCTCAGAAGCTGCACGGTTAACAAAGAGCAGGTAGTCCAGAGTGTCTGGTCCCACGTCTCTTGTGTCCGCCACGGGTCTCAGCTTTGCTGTGGATGTGGATCGGAGTCGGAGAAGTCTGGAAGTCGAGTTTCTGAGTCGCTGAGTCTTCGGGTTCTGGCGGGAGCGTCGACAAAGGGATTATAATTGGTAAAACAGTTGGCTTTACATGCTCTCTGAAGTTTTAGCCGAAGACTGCTTTGTCCATGCTACCACTAGGATAGCTGGTCTATAAGGTTGACTTTACAACCATCACCATAAGGGTTGTTTGGACTGGTACAGGGTGCCCACTAGAATAGTGGACATTATACACCAGGCCAACTTCTCACAGTCAGCTGTCTAGGGCCGGCCAGACACACATGCGCACTTAGGTTTCTCCAACCCAGCTGTATTGAACAGCCAGTTGGAGAAACAGCTCAAACTCCCTGTCCTGAGCGGAGCGTCAAAGCAGCCCGCTCAGGCCAATCCCCACGCTTCTCTCATAGCATGAGAGCAATACGGGCTTGCACAGGGTGTCTGGTGCCACCTAAGTGTCTGCTGGGATAAGGATGTATGAAGAGGACCAGCGAAGTGCGATGCAGGAGGTGTTGGCAGCTTCAGGTAAGTCTTTTTTTTCATTTGAATAATTATTAAGCCTCCCCACGCTCTCCCCCCAAAACTCCCCCCTCTGTGCCCCCTCCACCTGCGTCACCATATTTTGAATGTGGCGGCCGCCACTGCCATACAGCGTGGGGTATCAGTGAGCATATGTAACATGACCTGCTCATGGTTTGCCGTGCCCACAGTGGTCAAGTGTTTATACCATATGTTGTGTAGGAGCGCCCTATGTAGTGCTAGAGTTGGGTTCAGTGTATGTGTACGCGCGGTGCGCGCGGTGCAAGAGGTCTCTGCACATGCGTTGCAAGAATTGTAAAGCGGGTTTCATGGAACTAGGCACATTTCAGGAATCGACGTGATGCATGAGCACCCCGGCTACGTAGACTGTGTACAAATATACAGGGGTACATAACTTAAAACACATTTGTCTGCTGTAGGATGTCTTCAGGGGAGAAGTCTGTCGTCTGAGCACCCAGAAGTGTCTTGTATTGTCTTGGTGAAGAGCAAAAGGAGAGTTTGTTATAAAAAAAAGCTGTAAAGTCAATTTGTGGTCTCTGCTCTTGAGCAGTTGACTTATGGAAGTACCTTTTGGAGGCTGTGATCAAAATTTAATTTGGAGGTTTCGGCTGAAGAGGTGGATGTTGCCGCAGTGATGGTGCACATATGGTTACATCATCTCCCTGTAGGATAAGATCTGTGGGTTGTTTGTTAGCTTGGAAAAAACACACTGTTAGACAGTTTTTAGAACACTTCCTGGTTTTCTTTATACAAGTATATTCTATGGCTCAACTGAAGCATGAAGCTACCTACCTCTGTGCTGAAGAATGGTTGTAGCACTTTTAGGAAATGGTGAGGTTTAAGTTTGTTCTAGTTTTTTTGTACTTTTGCTCCCCCCTCTGCTTGCTACAGTGGGGACAGTATTTTCCTCTGTTGACTGCTCCGTAAAAAGGTGTTATTTTACTCTGTACGGGTTGTCCTTTCGAGCTGTATGGGCTGTGTGCAATGTTGAGAAGCAGAGGAGTCATAATTGTTTGGTGACCTGTCTGTTGACATGTGAGCATTTCTCTGGTCTCTGCACGTGGCACACAATGAGGTTCTCTTCAAACGGGCTTGGTTTATTGAGGTATACTTTCTTTCTGGAAGTTTTGAGAATGTTGGGCTGTTTCTAGGCTGTCTATGGGGGGTCCAGTGGGCGTTTACTTGTCTGGGTGTTGCTGCTTTTAACCAGGAATACTAGAGGTCTCTGGAGGGTCTCCGTAGACCCCCGTAGGGCCCTTGTTTCTTATTGGACAAGCTGTGCTCGGTTGTGAGCATCCCATGCACCTTGTGTGGGGGCTGCGATGGTCATCTATCGAAACCTTCTCCCTTCCGCCCCCCTCTCCCTTGGATCCAGGATGGTTTGGGTCTGTCACACTGGGTGGGAATCAGGGACTTCCTACCCGGTGAAACACTACTCCCGCTGCTTTGTAGGGGCATGAGCAGACTTTGCATTTATTTGGAAGCCTTAGGAGAGAGGAGGAGGCAGAATGACCTGCTTATGATGGGAGTTGGGTGCGTGGCTGGGACTTGGCCTGTTGTGAGTAATGAACTAAAATGGCTGAATGCCTGGGTGAATAACCCTATTGACTTGATGCCAAATCTGTGCATGATCTAGAGAGTTCTGTGGGGCATGTCAACACCCCACGTGCACAGGAAACCTGGCTTCAGCACTGGAGCGTTGCCTTATTTTAGAACTAAAAAGGGGGCCTTCATTTGCTCTAGGCCTAAAAATGTTAACAAATGGGTCCCTTTTGATCTGGGGCTCATCCTAGTCACTGGGCAAAGAGACCTAGGTGCCTGCTTTTTACGCATTGGTCGGGGGCCGCCCTGCCCCCTCATCAGACTGCCCTCCCCCCGGGGCATGGCCAGCTAACCCTGCCCTAGGGGACGAGCACCAGAGGGGGGCCTAGGCCCCTGCAGGCTCCCAAAATGGCGGATTTAGCATGGATTCCCTATTGACTGAACATTTGGAGGTCTACACAACTGTTGCGGATGTAGGTAAGGAAATGTATCTGCACAATGGTGTGAGGGGGATACATCCTGTTGGAGTGATCTTATGAATCTGTGTCTTTGTATTTTGTAATTGTGTAAAGACGTTGCCTCCCTAACAGCTACCTCTCCATGCTGGTTCCCCAGCCCTTGCTGGGCTCCCCATCTGCGGTGCCTATTGCAGCTGTCCGGCCCCTGCTGTGGTGGGGCCCCGGTTGCCTGATTTCCCTGGGGCTATGTAGATGATGCAAGGCGTTGCCTGAGCTTGATTTTGTGGATGGGTATTCTGTGCGGTCTGTCATGGGATTATGTCTTTTTGTTTGTGGTATGCTTTTAGGCGGTAATAGTCGGTCCTGCGGTTTTTCTGGTAGCAATACTGACATTCTCTGGGATCTGGGGGCTGCCCCCTCGTTGCCCTCTGGTGCCGGCACTCTGTTGAATCCTTCTGGTGGTCTGTGGCAGAGTCCTCTTCCAGCCAGGTGCCAGTTGCAAGCTCGTGGATGCTGTGATCTTTTGGAGGGTGACCTCACCTGGTCACCCCAAGGGGACCACTGCATGGGTAGTGGAGCTTGTAGCTCCCTGCTGTGGGCCCTGGAGCTTTTCTCGTGTGGCAGGTGAGGATACCTCCTTGGGGTGTCGTCTTGCCAGTCAGGTGTGCCAGACTTCTTCCTGGGGTTGTTTGCCAGGATACCACATTAGATAGCAGGTAGGGGGCCTCCAATGCAAGGGACGCGCCACTCAACACGGGCCACCTTGTCTGTAGCACTTCTCAACTCGGGGAAGTGTCGGGTGGGACCAGAGGCCGGATCGGACAACCCGAGGAGCATGCACAGTCTGGTTACTACCTCCATTGTCCCTATACAGTTTGGGCTGGCTCCCCGTAGCCCTGGGGGGCTCAGTGGGCATGCGTGTGTCGTGGTTATACATTTCCTGATCCTTGTGCCCTTTGCATGCTATTCTGTTGGCCGTTCCCACCAAGAAAGAGGTGGTGAGCGCGGCTTGCCCACTGCTGAGCTAAATCATATAGCTCTAAGAGGCTTCCTGTATGACCCAGGACTGTCCCCTTCAAGGAAGCTCAACAGACCAGGATCGCCCTGGCTGGTGTCCTTGTAATGTGGGAGCCGTCATCTGGCTTGTGCACTAAGGGAGAGTTTCCAGGGGAGGAGCAGGCTATAGTCCCATTCTCTGCGAACTAAAGGGTCTCTGTGAGGAGGACCACATGCACAGAACCCAATATGCCCTGTATTTTGGCAGTAGTCTTTTATATAGGGCCTGCTTCTTCCCACAAGCATGACCTTGCCTCTCTGTATCCACTAGAAAGTGGTACAGTGTTTCCTCTAATAACATCATGACTAGGGGGCCCGCCTGAGGGCAGCCCGGGGCGGACAATGTGGTGAGCACTGTTTTAAGTGCCTGGGTGATCCCTGGCAGGTGCCCCCTGCTTCCCCGCTGGTTGGTGGGCCCCACTTGCACTTTTACCCTCGCTATTGGACCCTGAGGAGCTAGAGCAGGTTTCCCAGATGTCACCAGCTGTGTGGGTATGTAGGTTGCAAGATGGGGTCATCTTGCTGGTGTCCCATAGTTCAAGTAGGGCTTCTTATTTATCCCTGTTCTGGCCTGTATACCTGGTCTGTATGTGTGTCTCTATGTGCTCTATGATGTTGGTGTTGAATCTTCCCCCCCCTCAGGCCAGGGGAATGTGTATGCTTTGGTATTGGTGTGTCACTCGTGGCAATGTTTTCCTAATTTTCAGACCTGTATGAGGAGCCTCACTTGCATGTGGCCTAGTGGAGTCTCCATGATGAACCGGTGAACCTTGCTTGCATGTGGTCGAGTAGAGTCTCCATGATGGATCGGGGGACTTCGCTTGCATGTGGTCGAGTAGAGTCTCCATGATGGATTAGGGATCCTTGCTTGCAATGATCGATTGGAGTCTCCATGATGGATCAGGAAACATTAATGTCAAGGTATTTGTAGAGCACACTGCCACCAAGCGGTTTCCTGGCGCTATTACTCATACCGCTGTGGAACCCTTCCTGGCTTTCCCTGTGAAGTGTCCACTCCTGGGCACCCCCAGGGTGAAGCCAGGCATCCTAGCGCTGTTGGGGCCGGTGTGGAGGTTAAGCAAGCTATTGCCCAGAGTTGCAGCGTGAGGCCCATGATTAGACTAGGCACCGAGGCGAGAATTGTCAGGTCCGAGAAAATTGAGCCCAACCCTGGTCCCGGGCCAGACCTCTGCATCAGGGTCTGCCGCTCTAACCATTGAGCCACACTCCAGTGGATTCTACAGGATGGATTAGGGAACCTCACTTTCATGTGGTTAAGTGGAGTCTCCATGATGGATTAGAGAACCTTGCTTGCATGTGGTTGAGTGGAGTCTCCATTATGGATTAGGGAACCTCGCTTGCATGTGGTCGAGTGGAGTCTCCATGATTGATTAGGGAACCTCGCTTGCATGTGGTCAAGTGGAGTATCCATGATGGATTAGGGAAAATTTGCTTGCATGTGGTCGAGTGGAGTCTCCATGATGGATTTCAGAACCTCGCTTGCATAGGGTCGAGTGGAGTCTCCATGATGGATTAGGGAACCTTGCTTGCATATGGTCGAGTGGAGTGTCCATGATGGATTAGGGATTCTTGCTTGCATATGATCGAGTGGAGTCTCCATGATGGATCAGGAAACATTGCTTGCATGTGGTCGAATGGAGTCTCCATGATGGATCAGGTTACCTCGCCTACATGTGGTCGAGTGGAGTCTCCATGATGGATTAGAGAACCTCGCTTGCATATGGTCGAGTGGATTCTACAGGATGGATTAGGGAACCTCACTTTCATGTGGTCAAGTGGAGTCTCCATGATGGATTAGAGAACCTTGCTTGCATGTGGTTGAGTGGAGTCTCCATTATGGATTCGGGAACCTCGCTTGCATGTGGTCGAGTGGAGTCTCCATGATTTATTTATTATTTATTTATTTATTATAGTGTTTTGTATAGCGCGAACGTGACCCGTGGGTATCAGAGCGCTTTACAATAAGTGGTAGGTTAAAGATTAACAAATATAGAAACATTTAAGAGCAAACAGATATGTGGTAGATAATTATAAGGCTTTAGGAGGAGAGTATCTATATATATATATACATAACATGAGCGTTAACATTATGAGATAGGTTAAAGGATAACAAATATAGAAGACGATTTAAAAGCAAACAAATAAGAGGTAGGTAATTATAAGGCATTCGGGCGGTGAATATATAAATAAAAATATTCATATTATCATGAGGTAGCAGTGAGGGTACAACTAGGTCCCAAGGAGTGACTCCTGTCCCGAGTCATCATAAAATATTAGTGTATGATCAAGTCGGCGTCTTTCCCTTCTAGCGACGTAGATGCTCTGTATCAGGGCAACAAGATCCTATCTGTGCTCAGCAGTCTTCACTATGTAAGGTATTTACTCATCAAGATGCTTTTCACTTCCCTCTTAAATGTAGCTGTATTTTGAATCTTTCTAATGTTAGGAGGGAGTGAATTCCAGATTCTGGGGGCTGCTCCCGAGAATGCTCGGTCGTAAGTTTTTTTTTCCGGAAAATGGCTGGCCGCAGCAGCAGCTCCTTGGCACTCCTGGCTGGTCTGTTTCCTCCTGATAGTTCAATTTTCCCGGCTAGGTATCTTGGTGTGTTGTAGTGGAGCGCTTTATGGGTGATACACGCTATTTTTAGTTGAATTCTGGCTTCATAGGGTAGCCAGTTTAATGCTTTCAGGTGAGGAGAGAAATGGTCGAATTTCCTCGATCCAGTGATAAGTCTTGCCGCTGCGTTGAGACATGCTTTTAGTGGTGCTATAGATGTTTTTGGTAGACTGTCTAAAGTGGTGCATCCATACTCGATCCTTGAGATAACTAAGGATTGGACTGTAAGTTTTAGATCTGCCTCTGAGATGAATGGTTTCAGTTTTCTTATGTAGTTCAAGTGGAAACGGGCACTTTTAGCCATTGATTTAATGTGGGCTTGCATGTCGAGGTTCTCATCTAATGTGATTCCCAGCGATTTCGCTGAGTTGACTAGGGTTGGGGTGCAGTTTAACGCTGTCACCAGCTTGGTCCATTCCTTCATTTCCGTATGGCTCCTTGGAGGTGCAATTAATAGGAACTCAGTTTTGTGAACATTCAGCTTCAGATGATTGGTTGTTAACCATTGCAATGTCATTTTTAACGTCTCATTCATTAGTTCAATGTCTTCCAGGGACGCGATCTTTATGTATATTTGCGTGTCATCCGCATACATGTGATAAGATATCTGTGACTTTCGGAGAATTTCTGTAAGAGGTTCGACATACAAGTTAAACAGATCTGGGGATTATGTCGATCCTTGAGGGACTCCGATTGAGTTAGGGTATGATGGTGAGAGTGCTTGGTTGACCAGGAATCTCTGTGTTCTGTTTCGCAGGAATGATTCGAACCAATTCAGCACATTACCAGATATTCCCATCCTGTCCTGCAGCCTGGACAGTAATGCTTCGTGGTTTACAGTGTCAAATGCAGAAGATAGGTCCAGGAGAATCAGTAGGCATGCTCGATTTTGATCTAGGGCCTGTAGAGCGTCGTCAATATTATGGAGGATCGCTGTTTCCGTACTATGTCCTGCTCTGAATCCTGATTGGTAATCGTCTAGTAGGTAGAAGTTGGTGATGTGTTGGTTCAGTTGGCCTTGCACGCATTTCTCAATTAGTTTGGCAAGTAAAGGTATGTTGGTCACTGGGCGAAAATTATTCGGATCTGTTGCATCCGCTGTCGGTTTTTTGAGTATGGGGACGACTTGTCCTGTTTTTAGGCAGTCTGGGAGGATCCCTTGTGAAAGCGATGCATTTATAATTTTAGTCCAGATTGGAACAACAATATGGCTGATTTATTTTACGCATTTCGCGGGTAGAGGGTCGTGATAGTGGTTATTAGGTTTGATATCCGAGAGCGTTTTAGCGACGGTATTATGGTCATATAATTTGAAGGTATCCCAGTGAGCCTTGTTTTTGATCTTGTTACAATCTGTTTTCAAGTTGGTGTCGATCGTAGATACTGGTTGGGTGGGTAGATTATCCGCAGCGCTTTTAAGCTCTTTCTCTAGCGAGTTGGCCTTCTCCGTGAAGAATGTCGAGAATTCTTCGCAGCTTAGTAGAGTTTTCGTGT
Organism: Lissotriton vulgaris; assembly: GCF_964263255.1. NCBI lineage: Eukaryota > Metazoa > Chordata > Amphibia > Caudata > Salamandridae > Lissotriton > Lissotriton vulgaris. The sequence continues at coordinate 1,240,898,026 of NC_141697.1, forward strand.
TCTCTTGGGCAGATTTTGCTAGTTTATTTGATTGTTGCTTTAAGATATCAAATAATTTCCTTGGTCTGTTTTTGGCATTATCAAGTTCAGATCTTATAAATTCCTTTTTGGAATTGATGATCTTTTTGTTATATTGGTTTCTAATTTTCCTGAGGGATTTCAGCTCGGGGGATGATGGATGTTGTCTCCATTTTCTTTCAGCTTTTCTCAGTTTTCGTCTTTCTTCGTTCAGTGACCCATTAAACCATGGATTTTTTATCTTCTCTGAGACTCTTTTCATTTTTAATGGCATGGTGTTGTTGACAATTTTCGAAATTGATGTTGTGTAGTGATCTGTCATATCATTTACATTCTGCAGGTTGCTAGGAAGCTTTAGGTCTCTCTCACAGCAATCTATTAGTAACTCAATATTCTCCTCTTTTGTGTCTCGAGTCCATTTTTTGAGCTTGACGGGTTGCGAGGTCTTGCTCTTTTTCAATGTGGGTATCAAAAATGTTATGTCATGATGATCGGACCAGTCACACGGGTCAATTGAGAGGATTGATGTGTCTTTGTTTCTTGAGATTATCCAGTCTAACGTTGCTCCTTTAGAGTGTGTAGATTGCGTGCATGCTTGAGTGAGGTTGAGCTCCGAGAGGAAATCTTTGAGCGTGTTGACTAATTTGTCATTGCAGTCATCCCAGTGTAAGTTGAAATCGCCGAAGAAAATGTTATTGGCGTCGGTGTTAGAGTTGGCCATTATGATCTCCATTAACTGGTCAGTGAACTTGGCGTTCTCTCCGGGTGGGTAGTAAAGCGCATGCAGGTTGCATCTCTGATTGTCTGCTGATCTTATATTAAGACCTAGGTATTCACAAGATTCTAGTGGGTCGGATTGTATTTGGTTGATCTCAATATCCGATCGGTGAATGCAGGCTAAACCTCCTCCTATCTTCTTTATTCTATCTAGTCTTACAATGTTGTACTGAGGAGGTACTAGCAAATCCATTGTTGGAGATGATGACTCCGATAACCACGTTTCTGTAAGGATTGCCAAATCGATTTCCTTGTTGATGATGAGGTCTGCTATGTCTGATGCGTGTTTGGTTGCAGAGCGACAGTTGAGTAGAAGGCATATCATAGGTTTCATTGAGTTACTAGGGTTCAGATTTTTCGATTCGGCTGTTAGCTGAACTTGTTGTAAATTATTGAGGTTGAGTTTTCTTTCATTCTGTCTGGATGTTCTATTGTGATCGATTGGTACTGTTTTGATTATCTCCCCTTTCTTGTGGTTCAATGGTTCATATGATCGGAGTAGGGCAAGGGTCTCCTCCTTCGACCAGGAATTCGTCCTAATTGGTCGGTTGTGTCTATTTGATAGTGGCATGGCTGTCTCGTTGCTCTTTCTTTGTGAGGAGTGTACCAGATTTTGGATATGTGTGACCTTGGAGTGGGTGCTTACCGTCATTTCTAATATTTTTTTCATCGCTTGTCGAGTACTAAGTGTGTCTTGTGCCATGTTCCCAATTATTTTCTGAAGCTCTTTGATATCTTTCTGATTTTGGAGTGATCTCTTAGGGATGAGTAGGCTTTCTGTTCGTGATTTGCATTTCGCTATTCTCTGTTTCTGAACAGTTCTTTTAGCCGAGATCCTTTTCTTTTTATACTCGGTGTGGATGTCAGTACCGATTCTGATTGCGATGAGGGATGTGTTGTCTATATTTTGTGATGTTACGAATGCATTTGTGGGTGATGTTCTAAGTGTCTCTTGAGTTGTACCAGAGAGAGGTAAGGAATGGTTGGTACCTTCTATTCTATTGGTTTCCTGGTTATCATTGATTGGCTCACTCGCAGGAGAAGTTCGCACTAAATGAGGTGTCTCTTCATTTGGGAGCAGCGGCGATTCCTCCCTTTGGATTTGGTTCTGTTCGTTGTTCGAATGTTTTGAAGACCGCTTTGACCTTTGTGTCTTCTTCTCAGAAGTTGTAACTCCAATTATAGTTTTGTCTCTTGTTCTTGTAGCTTGATCCCGAAGTCCTCCATTTCGTTTAGCGACTCTAGTAATAGTGTTGTTAATATCAGGATTGTCTTCTGGAGGGGTCCGGTGTAGTTTATATCTTGAACCCTCTAATGGAGTCTCTACATTTGGGGGCGGCGTCAAATCTTCAATTTGGATTTGGTCCTGTTCTTTGTTCGCATGACTTGTAGTCCTCTCTGTCCTTTCTGTCCCATTCTCAGATGTTGTCATTCCTATTTCAGTTTTAATATGTTCTCCTAGTCTTGTAGCTTGATCCTGATGTCCTCTATTTCGATTGTCGCCTCTGTTAATAGTATTGTTATTGACTGGATTGCCTTCTGATGGGGTCCGGTGTAGTTGACATCTTGCCCTCTCTAATGATTCCTTTAAGGTCGGAAATATATTGTCGAACTTATTCAGTTCGCTGTTGGCTGCTTGTATCAGCACTATTCCAGTTTTATACATGGTAATGCATAGGTCCGCTTTGCATCTGATTAGGGAACCTCGCTTGCATGTGGTCAAGTGGAGTATCCATGATGAATTAGGGAACCTTGCTTGCAAATGGTCGAGTGGAGTCTCCATGATGGATCGGTGAATCTCTCTTGCATATGGTCGAGTGGAGTCTCCATGATGGATCGGGCAGACTTGCTTGCATATGGTCGAATGGAGTCTCCATGATTGATTAGGGAACCTCGCTTGCATGTGGTCGAGTGGAGTATCCATGATGGATTAGGGAAAATTTGCTTGCATGTGGTCGAGTGGAGTCTCCATGATGGATTAGGGAACCTCGCTTGAGTATTTTCGAGTGGAGTCTCCAGGATGGATTACAGAACCTCGCTTCCATGTGGTCGAGTGTAGTCTCCATGATGGATTAGGGAACCTCGCTTGCATATGGTCGAGTGGAGTCTCCAGGATGGAATAGAGAACCTAGCTAGCATGTGGTAGAGTGGAGTCTCCATGATGGATTTCAGAACCTTGCTTGCATAGGGTCGAATGGAGTCTCCATGATGAATCAGGGAACCTTGCTTGCATACGGTCGAGTGGAGTCTCCATGATGGATCAGTGAACCTCTCTTGCATATGGTCGAGTGGAGTCTCCATGATGGATCTGGAGACTCGCTTGCATATGGTCGAGTGGAGTCTCCATGGTGGATTAGAGTACTTGTTTTTAAAGGATTAAAAACTTTTGGTTTTAAGATTTTAAATAATAACAGATTCTCCCTTAAATTGTGGAGGAAACTGTGTACACTGGGTTGTACCAGAAACAATCAACTGGTTAGAAGTTCTAAAGAAGCACTGGCATAGCCAATAGGTCTCGCCTTTGTGGTGGGGCTTGCACCCGTGTTTGGCCATTTGCGTGCTTTCATTATTGAAAACCACTTGCAAAGGCCAATAGAATGTGTGGTAGTTACCAAACTCACACGGAGAAGTTTAGAATGCTCACAAGAAGCCTCCCATAGAGCAGCGCATGCGCGCTGTGCTAGGCTCGACCTTAAAACGAATGCATCAACAGACTTTTAACAGTTTGACAAATGACAAATGCAATAAAAAAAATAACATCCTGCAACAAAGTGTAACGGTTAGTTCAAAACAATATGAGTTGACTTTTAGCAGAGAAATAGCAAATCTGGAATTTTGATTTGTAGAAAAAATAATTATTAATTCATGAAACTCATAAACGTATTTAACATGACACAACATTTAACATTAAGCACAATTTGCAAAATTTCAACAGTACTTCAACTACAATAATGCATAAAATGGGAAAATCTAAAAAAGACTAGAAGAGAAAAGATTTGACAGAAAAAACTGTTATTTTGTCCAAAAAAACATAGTCCCTTCCCAGTCCCTCACCTTCCCGTCCCTACAGCCAGAGGTGAGGAATGCTCCTTGTACCACACGGAACTAAGGGAGCTCCATAGTCTGTCAATATTGGCTCGGCGGACAAAAATAGCAACGATTTGTGCAGAGAAAAAAGGGACAGCTGCCAACTCTTGGCCCTCTGTGGCCAGGCACAAGCTATACCTTATTCTCCAAGCTACAAATTTTCCCGACTGTCCAAATTACACCCTATGTCACACCCAGGGGTCATGCTTACAGGCTGCGTCATGCCTAGCGACCCAAGTGAATAACACCTCTCACTTCTTTCAGATACTTTCAGTGTTAAGAAACTGATAGCACTAACAAAGCTCCTTTAGACAAAAAATAAGACAAAGATGCTGGCTCCATATCACACCCAGAGCCTCTGCATACTGTCTGTGTCCGAATGGTCCAAGCGGTCCCTGTATCACACCCAGAGACAAGCGTACCCTTTGTCTCATGCCCAGTGGTCCAAGCAATACAACTGTAGCTGTCTTCGCCTTCTCTAGCGTGCTGACTAAGGGAAAAGCAAAAGTGATCTACGTGCTTATCCCAGTTTGCCACACTCCGCATACTGGGACTGCGGATCATATGTAGTCTCTTGCCCTGGGACGGCTGTCTCTGGATGAACCTCTGACTCATGGATTCAGCCGAACCTCTAATCAATGATGGCATCTGCTCACCGATCTCGTTGCGCAGAGGTGCCATCCGTTCGGTCCAGGGTCCATACTTTGACAGCATTTGGGCTTGATGAACCAATCTCTCCTATCTGGCTCACCAAAATGTTTTGCAAACATGATTTTAACTTAAATAAATGAAAAGACAAGAGGCATTTGGCAAAACAGGAACAAGTTGGTTTAGTTAAACACAGCAGCCGGGAGAGTATCGACAGAGGTGGGTCTGAGCACAGTCTCAAGCAACAGAAGTTTTTACCACACATATACACATATATAAATTTTTTGTGTACAATAAAACACTTCAGTATTCTTTGAAAAGCATCATAGTCATAAATAACAAGAAAAAAGATCTGATAAGGGGGACACAGATGACTCTCGACCTCGGGAGAGCTAGTGTGGGCCAGTGTGTGAGAGTCCAGATGTCTGGTGTGGTACACGTATGATCACCCCATGCGGCATTTATGTTGTGTCCTGATTGGCTGAGTGTTCCTAACTACATATGGCATCTAACTTTGTGGTATTTTGGGAACGCGCACCTTTGGCCAAACGTGTTTTATTGGGGCCACTCTCCTCTGGCCTGTTTGTGGTGTGACTACCTGTCTGTGGGATTGATCTGGGTTTTCCCTGGGTGCGCGTTTGTCTTTGGGCTAAGTGTAACCCCACCCGTGACCTGTCAATCGGTAGGCTTGGGTTTGGGAGGTCTTCTCGGATGAATCAGACAGCAATGACACACATTTATGAGTGTGTGTACTTGTAACATGGTGGTCATTGATATCATATTTACCGATATTCTCATTATTATACGTACAGTGGATACATCATACATCAATATTGCATTCACTGATATTGACGGCATAATGTAGTGTACATCGACATTGGATTTAAAGGAAATTGACATAACTGTGCATGCATTGGTTACAGCAGACATTGCTATTGCCTTTGCTGGTATTGATGATCGTGTGTGTGCGTGTAGTACAGCGTTCATTGGTGTTGCATTTATTGGTACTGCCGCTGCTATGCATGCATACATCAGGGTGTATATTGCTATCGTATTTATTGATCTCAACATGTAGCCTGTGAACTCAGTGCTTTCATAGACACATCCTATATGATGTCACTCATTGATCTCTTGTATGAGCGTGGGTATTAAAGGGCCCTCATAGTTGTGGCATTTTTAAGACTTTTATTTGCAAGGTCCAGTTGAAATGGCATTTATGTGCTCTATATATTTATGTTATGTGGTCATTTTGTTTGCAGGCCGTCTGCAATAGCACTGGTCCTGGTACCGCCACCTGTCAGTGTAACCCCGGCTGGACGGGTGATGGCAGAGTCTGCCTGCCCATCGACAACTGCCAGCTGGAGAGCAGAGGAGGGTGCCACATCAACGCAGACTGCACCTTCTTGGAACCAGGAGAGGTATCGTAAATATGTTGACCAGAGGTGCCTTTTTACTCTATATGCCTTCAGCTTGAACTCTCTTCTGGTGCTGGCCTGGCCCCTCCCTCATGAGTCTCTGAATCTATCTTATACTTCCTGTTCTGTCTGCTCGAAGGAAGCTCTCGCCACCATCTTGAGTTTCAGTTTCATACACTAGTTCATTGCTCTATAGCAAGGACTTTACATCAAGCTTTACTAGATCACATCCTTAAAGTGTGAAGTTTGTGTTGCACATCTTACATTCACATTGTCTGTCCATTCTGTCCACAGAACACGTGCTCGTGCAAACGAGGGTACGCGGGGGACGGGTATCTTTGTGACCTGCTGAACCCATGTCTGGAAAACAACGGCAACTGTCACGATATGGTAAGTGAGACATCTCTAGGAAGCCACACCTTCTCATGAATCACTGAAGTGACTGACATTTGATGACCAGCCTCTGTGCTCAGAGAGGGATGAACAGGGTCTTCTGTCTCCAGATGCGAAAGAGGACGGTTTAGGGTAGGAAAATAAATCTAGGTCTTTCTGTACCATGGAAGGTTCCAGTGAGTGGAGGTCACTTTTCACTCTCCTTTGTCCTTCGGTGCTTCAGACCTGGGAAAGGTTCTGAAGATGGAAACATTATGCTGGTTGCTCATATTCTTACCAGTGCCTCTTTGAACATGAAGGTCCTCATGGCACTCGGAGGATGCCATACTGGCCCCTGGTGGGAACAGACATGCAGCTCCAACCCTGGGGCTTGTCTCACCGCACATTAATTCCACATACCGTGTTGGAGAGCGGTCACCGAGGACTAAGGATTGAACCAGAGCCATGAGATACAGCTCTAGTACCCCTTACCGGGGCCAGTAAGGACTTTCCTGCTTATCTTGGTGAAGTGCTTCTTTGCGGCTGTGAGGACCCTACAGCCAGAATTAAACTGTGTGGCCGAAAGCAGTGACGTTTGATTGACTCCTCTAGAAGGAAAGCAGCATTTGTGTGGCAGGGGAGGTTGTACCAATCACTAATGCTACCTGGCCCACTGGGTCGGAATCATTTTCACATTTTGTCCATGAGAATCATCTTCCCTTTTCAATAACCCAACTAATCCTGAGGACATCATTCAGAGCTCAGTGGACAATAGTTCATCACTTCGCTCAGAGGTGAGAACCACCTGGATCTGATGGGAGAGCATCAGCCGGCTCCTCCATCGAAGCCCAATCACTGGGATTCCTTCCTTCACCACACTGCCGACTCCTCCATCGGAGACCTTTCACTAGAATTAATTCCTTCACCAAGCTACTGACTTCCTTTCACAAGGATCCATTCCTTCACCATGCTGCCTGCTCCTCTATCAGAGACCTTTCACTAGGATCCATTCCTTCACCACGCTGCCGACTCCTCTGTCAGAGACCTTTCCCTAGGATCCATTCATTCACCACACTGCCGGCTCCTCCATCAGAGTCCTTTCACAAGGATCCATTCCTTCACCACGCTGCCTGCTCCTCTATCAGAGACCTTTCACTAGGATCCATTCCTTCACCACGCTGCCGGCTCCTCCATCAGAGACCTTTCACTAGGATCCATTCCTTCACCACGCTGCCGGCTCCTCTGTCAGAGACCTTTCACTAAGGTCCATTCCTTCACCACACTGCCGGCTCCTCCATCGGAGACCTTTCACTGGGATCCATTCCTTCACCACGCTGCCGACTCCTCCATCGGAGACCTTTCACTAGAATTAATTCCTTCACCAAGCTACTGACTTCCTTTCATTAGGATCCATTCCTTCACCACGCTGCCTACTCCTCTATCAGAGACCATTCACTAGGATCCATTCCTTCACCACGCTGCCTGGTCCTCCATCTGAGACCTTTCGGCGGTAAGGGGTAGTGGCAGTACCTGTAACCGCTTGCTCGCCCAGGCTATAGCGCTGAGCCTGCGCTTGTTTCTCTGTTGTTTTGAAACATTTTAAACTGTTTTATTTACTTGTACTCAAAACGGAACTTTTTTAAAATTGAGCTCCGCATTGCCCTCACTCACCACTTCAACACCCTGCTGATTGGTGCAAGCCAGCAGAGGACACGCTTCTGATTCGCTCTCTCGCGGAAGCTAGAGGGAGGACACCACTTCCTGTTCCCACACTGCTGGGCGGTTAGCGCTCTAGCAGCTGGGGCTCTCGGGGCTACTTAGGCGGAGCGTGACTTCCTGGCGCTGCGGTAAGGGGTAGTGGCAGTACCTGTAACCGCTTGCTCGCCCAGGCTATAGCGCTGAGCCTGCGCTTGTTTCTCTGTTGTTTTGAAACATTTTAAACTGTTTTATTTACTTGTACTCAAAACGGAACCTTTTTAAAATTGAGCTCCGCATTGCCCTCACTCACCACTTCAACACCCTGCTGATTGGTGCAAGCCAGCAGAGGACACGCTTCTGATTCGCTCTCTCGCGGAAGCTAGAGGGAGGACACCACTTCCTGTTCCCACACTGCTGGGCGGTTAGCGCTCTAGCAGCTGGGGCTCTCGGGGCAACTTAGCCCTCGCCTTCCCCTGAGCGCGCAGCGATCGCGCGCAGTGGAGCCGAAGCTACGCCGAAGAGTAGCCAAAGAGTAGCCCGTCTGCGCCCGTCCGCGACTGGACGGGACCAGGGGCCACCCACCCTGCCTACATGCCCTCCCACCCCCCCCTTCCCCGGTCTCCCCTACAGACCCTCTCATCAGGTACTCTTCTGATTTTCTACACTCGCTTCGCCCACATGATCTCTACCAATGCTTACATAGTGGCTGGCCCTACCCAGAAGGACCATTCTCATGTGATAAGTGTGGTTTTCACACCACTTGTAATACACTGATACCAGGGCACGCTCCTACTCCTAAAGCCACTCATAAAGGCTGGAAAAGTTTCTTGCTTAATGTTCGATCCCTTCCACGCCACTGCATTGAAATATGGGATACCATTAGCTGCCACCAACCGGAAATATGTTTCCTAACGGAAACCTGGCTAAAACCCCACACTATTCCATCTGTTATGACAGGAATCCCCACAGGATATAAAATCCTGAGGCAAGACCGCCCGATAAAAACAGGTGGCGGCACTGCCATAATACATAAAGACAGTTTCCATATCTCCATATTAGAACAAGCTCTTCTTCCCTCTATGGAAATCATGATCTTTAAAATAAATACCAGTAATAAACATCACTGGAAAGGCGCTTTAGTCTACCGCCCCCCAGGAACTGACACCAGTTTCACCCTGGCCCTCACTGAAATTCTTGCCCCTCATATGAAAGCCAAAGAGCATTTCATCCTACTTGGTGATTTTAATATCCATGTAGACATACCAGAGGACCCTGATGCCAAACTCCTACTGGAGGACCTTGCCCTACTTGGCCTACACCTACGAAATAGTGGTCCCACCCACAGAGGAGGCCACACCTTAGATCTCATTTTTACTAATGATCCCTCAATTCACTGTCATCCCCCCAAATCAGTATATTGGACTGACCATAGCATGCTGGAGTTCTCCCTCATGCAACTCACCAAACCTCCCGAACCTTCTGCCTCCAGGAGCATTAAACGTAGACCTTGGCACAAGATATCCCCGGAAGCATTTGTAGAAACATGGAAAACTCCTACCTTTTCCGACTCTGATACCCCTGATCTGGCCCTGGCCAAACTTAACGACTCCCTCCTCGATACAATAAACCTCTTAGCTCCTCAAAAACTGGTCAAACTACCAACCACCAATAACAAAAAAGAAATCTGGTACACTGAAGCTCTAAAAACTGAGAAACAAAAGTGTAGAAAGCTTGAGAAACAATGGAGGAAGAACCACTCCAGCGAAAGTAAAGAGCTTTATCAGCAAGCTGCCTCCTCCTACTACAATAACATAAAAAAGGCAAGGAAAACTAGCTTACAGTCCCAAATAGACGAAGCAGACAACTCTACCAGAGAACTTTATAAAATCCTAAGAAGTTTCACCAACCCCACAGCCTGCGAAAGTCCTGACACTTTTTCGCAGGATCTGTGCAACAAAATATCCCTATTTTTTGAGGAAAAAATTGATATCATCTATAAAAAAATACTGGCCAAACACCCCAACAGACGCCTGACGCCTGACGCTCCCTGTCCACAAACCAATACTGAAACTTTCATTAAGATTCCGGAAATTTCTAAGGACGAGATAAAATCCTTATTAAATACCACAAAAACAGGGTCCCCTCTCGACCTTCTTCCCCCCAGAGTGATGAACATGCTCTGCACCGACCTCTGTCCCTCTATCCAGAGAGTTTTGAACCTCTCCTATACAGAAGGCAAACTCCCCCAACAATGGAAAGAGGCAGTGGTGAATCCTATTCGTAAAAATGCCACCTCCCCATGGACAGAACTCTCTAACCTCCGTCCCATCTCCTTGTTGCCCCTCCTGAGTAAATTGGCCGAAAAACATGTTAACATCCACTTGTCCAGGTTCATTGAGGCGACAGGGGGCCTGGACCACTCCCAATCTGGGTTCAGGCCCAACTACAGCACCGAATCTGCTCTCCTCACCGTGACCGATAACATCAAGATGTCACAGGACAGAGGAGGCTCAATGATTCTGGTGCTGTTAGACCTGTCGGCCGCATTTGATACTGTGTCCCATAAGATCCTCACGAGCCGTTTACAGGGAGTGGGCATAGGAGGTCAAGCCCTCTCTTGGCTGGAGAGTTTTCTGTCCGGGCGCTCACAATCCGTCAGCCTGGGACCATATCGCTCTGCTTCCAGGGTGCTCACGAAGGGGGTGCCACAGGGCTCATGCCTAAGCCCCACATTGTTTAATGTGTACGTGGCCCCCCTCGCTGAGATTGTGAGAAAATATGGATTCACCCCGGTGTCTTACGCTGACGACACCCAGCTTCTCTACCCTTTCCATTCCTTCAACTCCAACGTTAGGGACAACTTTGCAGAAGGAATGAGGGCCATCTCCAATTGGATGGCTGTCAACCGCCTCCAATGCAACGTTGGAAAAACGGAGCTAATGCTTTTTGGAAAAGCATCCTTACTGTGGTCCCCCGACTGGTGGCCCCTTGACTTGGGACCAGTACCCACCCCTAAACTTACAGTAAAAAATCTAGGGGTGAAGCTGGATCGGGACCTTACCATGAAGGAACACGTGAATGCAGTCGCTGGGGCATGCTTTCACACCATTGGTCTGTTAAGAAGAGTCTTCCCCTACCTTTCTGACAGCTATAGAAAGACCCTAGTGCAGACTATGGTGATCAGCAAAATTGATTACTGTAATGGACTCCTTATTCAAGCCAATGAGAGTGCTATTAATCGCCTCCAAGTAGTCCAAAACACTGCAGCAAGACTGGTTCTGAATGCCCCCCCCAGAACTCCCTCTAAACCCCTGCTGCGTGAACTGCATTGGCTGCCAATAAGACAACGCACCAAATTCAAGATCTGTTGCATTGTCCACAAGTGCTTGTTCGGGAAAGGTCCTGACTACCTGCTCCAAAAGCTACCTGTCTATAAACCTGACAGAGCCTTACGGTCAAGCAATCAATTGCTACTCAAAACCCCTCTTGTCAAAAAAACCAGACAAGGGGGCAGAGCATTCTCTTTGGTAGGGCCCAAGCTCTGGAACAATCTTCCAACTGACCTCAGACAAACCCACAATCACTCTTCTTTCAGGAAGAAACTAAAAACCGTATTATTCCAGGAAGATTAAATATTCCCAAACATCAGTGTTCATCCACATTCTCTGTTCTATAGCAACTAATCCATCTTGCGAGCAAAGCGCGGAGATACCTCGTAAGGGGTCGATTCTTGCGCTATACAAGAACATAAAATAAATAAAATAAAATTTCACTAGGATCCATTCCTTATCCACGCTGCCAGCTCCTCCATCAGAGACCTTTCACAAGGATCCCTTCCTTCACCACACTGCTGGATCCTCCATTGGAAACCGTCCACTAGGATCCAATCCTTCACCCCGCTGCTGAATCCTCCTTTGGAGACCTTTCCCAAGGGTCGATTCCTGAACCATGCTGACGGATCTTCCATCCTAGACCTTTCTCTGGGATCCATTCCTTCACCATGCTGCTGGCTCCACAATCGGAGACCTTTCACTGGGATCCATTCCTTCAACACGCTGCTGGCTCCACCATCGGAGACCTTTCACTAGGATCCATTCCTTATCCACGCTGCCAGCTTCCCCATAACAGACCTTTCACAAGGATCCATTCCTTCACCGCGCTGCCGGCTCCTCCATCGGAGACCTTTCACTGGAATCCATTCCTTCAGCACGCAGCCAGCTCCTCCATCGGAGACCTTTCACTGGGATCCATTCCTTCACCGCGCTGACTGCTCCTCCATCGGAGACCTTTCACTAGGATATATTTCTACACGATGCTGCCAGCTCCTCCATCGGAGACCTTTCACTGGAATCCATTCCTTCACCGCGCTGCCAGCTCCTCCATCAGAGACCTTTCATTAGGATCCATTCCTTCACCACGCCGCCGACTCCTCCATCAGAGACCTTTCACTAGGATCTATTTCTTCACGATGCTGCCAGCTCCTCCATCGGAGACCTTTCACTGGAATCCATTCCTTCACCGCGCTGCCAGCTCCTCCATCAGAGACCTTTCACTAGGATCTATTTCTTCATGATGCTGGCGGCTCCTGCATCGGAGACCTTTCACTAGGATCTATTCCTTCACCACGCCGCCAACTCCTCCATCAGAGACCTTTCACTAGGATCTATTTCTTCACGATGCTGCCAGCTCCTCCATCGGAGACCTTTCACTAGGATCTATTTCTTCACGATGCTGCCAGCTCCTGCATCGGAGACCTTTCACTGGAATCCATTCCTTCACCGCGCTGCCAGCTCCTGCATCGGAGACCTTTCACTAGGATCTATTCCTTCACCACATTGGCGGCTCCTGCATCGGAGACCTTTCACTAGGATCTATTCCTTCACCACGCCGCCAACTCCTCCATCAGAGACCTTTCACTAGGATCTATTTCTTCACGATGCTGCCAGCTCCTCCATCGGAGACCTTTCACTAGGATCTATTTCTTCACGATGCTGCCAGCTCCTGCATCGGAGACCTTTCACTGGAATCCATTCCTTCACCGCGCTGCCAGCTCCTGCATCGGAGACCTTTCACTAGGATCTATTCCTTCACCACATTGGCGGCTCCTGCATCGGAGACCTTTCACTAGGATCTATTCCTTCACCACGCCGCCAACTCCTCCATCAGAGACCTTTCACTAGGATCTATTTCTTCACGATGCTGCCAGCTCCTCCATCGGAGACCTATCACTGGGATCCATTCCTTCACCACGCTGCTGGTCTGCTCGAGGATAGTGGTGTTAGAATTGTATCTTGGAAATCACGGATAGCAGTTACTTCTGACTTTTTGTCATTTGTACTGAATAAGGAAATGAAGTGTTAGGTTCAGGTCCATCTTTGTCTCTGCAAAGTGTTGCCATAATCCTTTAACATAGAGCAGAAACAGTGAAATAACACTTTATGATGGAAACGGTTGAGTCACTTTCAGAACAGCTCCTGATGTTCTTCAATGTGTTCGAGTGTTCAGGGTTTGCAGTTGTTGTTCACAGGATGTGGAGCAGACCCCTTGAACGTGGCCCTCTCTGCCAAAGTGTGCTGTGTACTCACCTCTTGGTGCTTTTCTCTACAGGCTGAATGCCGGCCTCTTGGCGCTGGGGAGCGGACCTGCATATGCCCAGAAAACTTTGCAGGCGATGGAATGTCGTGCTACGGGGATGTTTTATACGTAAGTTCACATCATTATAATTCTTACATCTTTAGTGCTGCAAAGTATTTTCCAGCGGAACCAGTTAAGGAAGGAGGCGATCGCTCGATCTAGCCGCATCTCCAGCTCCTGATTATTCTTGGCAGGAGCCCAGGGCCTGATACCTGAGCAGTAAAGAATGACCCTCTCAAGGTGAGAGGAATTGTCATGCTATCTCTTCTGAACACCTGAGCAAGACTTCAAACCATCATGATACAATGTGAACAGTCTTCAAAATAGGACTCTACACCCCTTTAGACTACCAAGGTACAACATAAACAGAGCTCAACACTCATTTACCAAGTAAAGGGAAATATTTATACAGCAAGTTCTCATATATCAAGTAGCAATAATGCACATGTGAATTAAATGCATATAATGAATGTATATACACAAGAATAAATGCGTAGAAAGATAACTGCATGTACACAAGAATGAGTAATTTAAACTATACATCACCTGCTGTTTGTTTAGTATCATCTCTGCCAGCACGACTGGGGAACTCGTTGACAGTCTCAGGCGGGGAGATGTCCAACCGGGCACATTAGCCCTGGGCAGTGCATCCACTCCGCGGGAGAGTTTCTGTCAAAGCGCCAAGAGGTACTCTTACTACCACAGAGAGAGGCTTCTAGAAGCTCCCCCTCCCTTCATCTGCGCTGTGGGTGCTGGCTGCAGTCTCTGCGTCTAGGTCACTCAAGGGAGCTGGCCAGGCTCCGATGAGAGCGGAGGCAGATTTCTTCACTTTTTCATCCTTGGGCCTTATACGCTGCCCACACGTGTCTGTTCTAGCAATTTACCTCTCCCGCTCGCTGAAGTGAAAACCATAAACATTTCTGTGTGTGCGCAAGTAACCTGGGGCCTGCCTGTGTTTGCAGCTGAAAGGCAGGACAGACAGACATAAGATGAAACCGTACTCACAACTTGTAAAATAAATCAACATGAAGTCAATGGTCAACACATGATCTCACAATATCTATAAATGCCTGTAGCATTACACTCCACCCCTTGACCATTGATTAATAATTAGAAAAGTCTTAGTTCTAGAATGAAACAAAGATGTAATTTAGGCACACATTGCATTCAGCAACACATAGAAATCAAAATACAAAGTATAATGAAAATGACAGTTAAAATATAATCAAGTTGCCCAAAATCAGGCGACCATCCAAATGACCAGTCCCCACACCCTGTGTCCACATCTTGCTTTACCCCTTTGAGTAATTCATGTAAGGCATTAGGATGTGAATGGATGGACGTGGAATGGTCAAACAATCCTTCGAAATCTGCACTGCCAGGGTTATGTTTTAAAAGCAAATAGTCAATAGTAGCCCTGTGTTGTAAGGCAGCTTTCCTTGTTCCCTGAACACCCAATAGCAATACAGCTAAAGCAGTAGAAGGTTCATTCATATTTTTCACCATCAAACATGAAAGCTTGTTTATTATCCTAGTATTCTATATAGTTAACCCTGGAATGCCTACTATGGACATAGCTAGAGTGATTATTCAGTTTTGGTTTTGAATAACAAGGTCATTCCAGAATCACACTGTTTAGACAAATGAAATGTGTCTCGAGCATAGGGAGAACGTAAAGCTGAATGCAAAGGAAACATCATAAGTCCTGATCGTGTTAAAGCACATGGTCCTCCAGTCAGGGTTCCTGGAATGTAGGTACAGGACGCATTGCCAGACTAAAAACCATCCTTTGGGTAAATGAACATGAATTTGATGCTGGAGGTTGAGTTCCTTTGCTGTGGGTATCCCTGGACCCTCCTAGTCCCCTCCGGACACGCCCAAACACATCCCACACCGGACAACCAGGACATAAACCCACCATGCTGGGATCTAGAAGAACAGATAACAAACAATATTTGAATAACTTTATTCAGTAAGTTTAAAAAATGCCATAAAAGTACAATAAAAACACGATAAAACAATATACAAAGTTTCACAATAAAATTCCAATTCATGCTTTAAAAATGGTCATATAAGAAGCCAGATGATTCATTCATTTAAAATTAAATGTATTAAATCAATTAATCACGACAAGGTGCCTAAGACAACCTAGATCCTAGAACCTAGAACATAGAAGCCTGAGATGTCCTTCAAAGCTCCAAGCCTGAGCTGTGCCCCAAAGCTCCAAGCCTGAGCTGTGCCCCAAAACTCCAAGCCTGAGCTGTGCCCCAACGCTCCAAGCCTGAGCTGTGCCCCAACGCTCCAAGCCTGAGCTGTGCCCCAACGCTCCAAGCCTGAGCTGTGCCCCAAAGCTCCAAGCCTGAGCTGTGCCCCAAAGCTCCAAGCCTGAGCTGTGCCCCAAAGCTCCAAGCCTGAGCTGAGCCCCAACGCTCCAAGCCTGAGCTGTGCCCCAAAGCTCCAAGCCTGAGCTGTGCCCCAAAGCTCCAAGCCTGAGCTGTGCCCCAACGCTCCAAGCCTGAGCTGTGTTCCAACGCTCCAAGCCTGAGCTGTGTTCCAACGCTCCAAGCCTGAGCTGTGCCCCAACGCTCCAAGCCTGAACTGTGCTCCAAAGCTCCAAGCCTGAGCTGTGCTCCATGGCTCCAAGTTTGAGCTGTGCCCCAAAGCTCCAAGCCTGAGCTGTGCCCCAAAGCTCCAAGCCTGAGCTGTCCCCCCAAACTCCAAGCCTGAGCTGTGCCCCATAGCTCCAAGCCTGAGCTGTGCCCCCAAACTCCAAGCCTGAGCTGTGTTCCAAAGCTCCAAGTCTGAGCTGTGCCCCAAAGCTCCAAGCCTGAGCTGTGCCCCAAAGCTCCAAGCCTGAGCTGTGCCCCAAAGCTCCAAGCCTGAGCTGTGCCCCAACGCTCCAAGCCTGAGCTGTGCCCCAAAGCTCCAAACCTGAGCTGTGCCCCAACGCTCCAAGCCTGAGCTGTGCCCCAACGCTCCAAGCCTGAGCTGTGCCCCAAAGCTCCAAGCCTGAGCTGTGCCCCAAAGCTCCAAGCCTGAGCTGTGCCCCAAAGCTCCAAGCCTGAGCTGAGCCCCAACGCTCCAAGCCTGAGCTGTGCCCCAAAGCTCCAAGCCTGAGCTGTGCCCCAAAGCTCCAAGCCTGAGCTGTGCCCCAACGCTCCAAGCCTGAGCTGTGTTCCAACGCTCCAAGCCTGAGCTGTGTTCCAACGCTCCAAGCCTGAGCTGTGCCCCAACGCTCCAAGCCTGAACTGTGCTCCAAAGCTCCAAGCCTGAGCTGTGCTCCATGGCTCCAAGTTTGAGCTGTGCCCCAAAGCTCCAAGCCTGAGCTGTGCCCCAAAGCTCCAAGCCTGAGCTGTCCCCCCAAACTCCAAGCCTGAGCTGTGCCCCATAGCTCCAAGCCTGAGCTGTGCCCCAAAACTCCAAGCCTGAGCTGTGCCCCAACGCTCCAAGCCTGAGCTGTGCCCCAACGCTCCAAGCCTGAGCTGTGCCCCAACGCTCCAAGCCTGAGCTGTGCCCCAAAGCTCCAAGCCTGAGCTGTGCCCCAAAGCTCCAAGCCTGAGCTGTGCCCCAAAGCTCCAAGCCTGAGCTGAGCCCCAACGCTCCAAGCCTGAGCTGTGCCCCAAAGCTCCAAGCCTGAGCTGTGCCCCAAAGCTCCAAGCCTGAGCTGTGCCCCAACGCTCCAAGCCTGAGCTGTGTTCCAACGCTCCAAGCCTGAGCTGTGTTCCAACGCTCCAAGCCTGAGCTGTGCCCCAACGCTCCAAGCCTGAACTGTGCTCCAAAGCTCCAAGCCTGAGCTGTGCTCCATGGCTCCAAGTTTGAGCTGTGCCCCAAAGCTCCAAGCCTGAGCTGTGCCCCAAAGCTCCAAGCCTGAGCTGTCCCCCCAAACTCCAAGCCTGAGCTGTGCCCCATAGCTCCAAGCCTGAGCTGTGCCCCCAAACTCCAAGCCTGAGCTGTGTTCCAAAGCTCCAAGTCTGAGCTGTGCCCCAAAGCTCCAAGCCTGAGCTGTGCCCCAAAGCTCCAAGCCTGAGCTGTGCCCCAAAGCTCCAAGCCTGAGCTGTGCCCCAACGCTCCAAGCCTGAGCTGTGCCCCAAAGCTCCAAACCTGAGCTGTGCCCCAACGCTCCAAGCCTGAGCTGTGCCCCAACGCTCCAAGCCTGAGCTGTGCCCCAAAGCTCCAAGCCTGAGCTGTGCCCCAAAGCTCCAAGCCTGAGCTGTGCCCCAAAGCTCCAAGCCTGAGCTGAGCCCCAACGCTCCAAGCCTGAGCTGTGCCCCAAAGCTCCAAGCCTGAGCTGTGCCCCAAAGCTCCAAGCCTGAGCTGTGCCCCAACGCTCCAAGCCTGAGCTGTGTTCCAACGCTCCAAGCCTGAGCTGTGTTCCAACGCTCCAAGCCTGAGCTGTGCCCCAACGCTCCAAGCCTGAACTGTGCTCCAAAGCTCCAAGCCTGAGCTGTGCTCCATGGCTCCAAGTTTGAGCTGTGCCCCAAAGCTCCAAGCCTGAGCTGTGCCCCAAAGCTCCAAGCCTGAGCTGTCCCCCCAAACTCCAAGCCTGAGCTGTGCCCCATAGCTCCAAGCCTGAGCTGTGCCCCCAAACTCCAAGCCTGAGCTGTGTTCCAAAGCTCCAAGTCTGAGCTGTGCCCCAAAGCTCCAAGCCTGAGCTGTGCCCCAAAGCTCCAAGCCTGAGCTGTGCCCCAAAGCTCCAAGCCTGAGCTGTGCCCCAAAGCTCCAAGCCTGAGCTGTGCCCCAACGCTCCAAGCCTGAGCTGTGCCCCAAAGCTCCAAGCCTGAGCTGTGCCCCAACGCTCCAAGCCTGAGCTGTGCCCCAAAGCTCCAAGCCTGAGCTGTGTTCCAACGCTCCAAGCCTGAGCTGTGCCCCAACGCTCCAAGCCTGAGCTGTGCCCCAACGCTCCAAGCCTGAACTGTGCTCCAAAGCTCCAAGCCTGAGCTGTGCCCCAAAGCTCCAAGCCTGAGCTGTGCCCCAAAGCTCCAAGCCTGAGCTGTGCCCCAAAGCTCCAAGCCTGAGCTGTGCCCCAAAGCTCCAAGCCTGAGCTGTGCCCCAACGCTCCAAGCCTGAGCTGTGCCCCAAAGCTCCAAACCTGAGCTGTGCCTCAAAGCTCCAAGCCTGAGCTGTGTTCCAACGCTCCAAGCCTGAGCTGTGCCCCAAAGCTCCAAGCCTGAGCTGTGTTCCAAAGCTCCAAGCTTGAGCTGTGCTCCAAACCTCCAAGCCTGAGCTGTCCCCCCAAAGCTCCAAGCCTGAGCTGTGCCCCAAAACTCCAAGCCTGAGCTGTGCCCCAACGCTCCAAGCCTGAGCTGTGCCCCAACGCTCCAAGCCTGAGCTGTGCCCCAACGCTCCAAGCCTGAGCTGTGCCCCAAAGCTCCAAGCCTGAGCTGTGCCCCAAAGCTCCAAGCCTGAGCTGTGCCCCAAAGCTCCAAGCCTGAGCTGAGCCCCAACGCTCCAAGCCTGAGCTGTGCCCCAAAGCTCCAAGCCTGAGCTGTGCCCCAAAGCTCCAAGCCTGAGCTGTGCCCCAACGCTCCAAGCCTGAGCTGTGTTCCAACGCTCCAAGCCTGAGCTGTGTTCCAACGCTCCAAGCCTGAGCTGTGCCCCAACGCTCCAAGCCTGAACTGTGCTCCAAAGCTCCAAGCCTGAGCTGTGCTCCATGGCTCCAAGTTTGAGCTGTGCCCCAAAGCTCCAAGCCTGAGCTGTGCCCCAAAGCTCCAAGCCTGAGCTGTCCCCCCAAACTCCAAGCCTGAGCTGTGCCCCATAGCTCCAAGCCTGAGCTGTGCCCCCAAACTCCAAGCCTGAGCTGTGTTCCAAAGCTCCAAGTCTGAGCTGTGCCCCAAAGCTCCAAGCCTGAGCTGTGCCCCAAAGCTCCAAGCCTGAGCTGTGCCCCAAAGCTCCAAGCCTGAGCTGTGCCCCAAAGCTCCAAGCCTGAGCTGTGCCCCAACGCTCCAAGCCTGAGCTGTGCCCCAAAGCTCCAAGCCTGAGCTGTGCCCCAACGCTCCAAGCCTGAGCTGTGCCCCAAAGCTCCAAGCCTGAGCTGTGTTCCAACGCTCCAAGCCTGAGCTGTGCCCCAACGCTCCAAGCCTGAGCTGTGCCCCAACGCTCCAAGCCTGAACTGTGCTCCAAAGCTCCAAGCCTGAGCTGTGCCCCAAAGCTCCAAGCCTGAGCTGTGCCCCAAAGCTCCAAGCCTGAGCTGTGCCCCAAAGCTCCAAGCCTGAGCTGTGCCCCAAAGCTCCAAGCCTGAGCTGTGCCCCAACGCTCCAAGCCTGAGCTGTGCCCCAAAGCTCCAAACCTGAGCTGTGCCTCAAAGCTCCAAGCCTGAGCTGTGTTCCAACGCTCCAAGCCTGAGCTGTGCCCCAAAGCTCCAAGCCTGAGCTGTGTTCCAAAGCTCCAAGCTTGAGCTGTGCTCCAAACCTCCAAGCCTGAGCTGTGCCCCAAAGCTCCAAGCCTGAGCTGAGCCCCAACGCTCCAAGCCTGAGCTGTGCCCCAAAGCTCCAAGCCTGAGCTGTGCCCCAAAGCTCCAAGCCTGAGCTGTGCCCCAACGCTCCAAGCCTGAGCTGTGTTCCAACGCTCCAAGCCTGAGCTGTGTTCCAACGCTCCAAGCCTGAGCTGTGCCCCAACGCTCCAAGCCTGAACTGTGCTCCAAAGCTCCAAGCCTGAGCTGTGCTCCATGGCTCCAAGTCTGAGCTGTGCCCCAAAGCTCCAAGCCTGAGCTGTGCCCCAAAGCTCCAAGCCTGAGCTGTCCCCCCAAACTCCAAGCCTGAGCTGTGCCCCATAGCTCCAAGCCTGAGCTGTGCCCCCAAACTCCAAGCCTGAGCTGTGTTCCAAAGCTCCAAGTCTGAGCTGTGCCCCAAAGCTCCAAGCCTGAGCTGTGCCCCAAAGCTCCAAGCCTGAGCTGTGCCCCAAAGCTCCAAGCCTGAGCTGTGCCCCAAAGCTCCAAGCCTGAGCTGTGCCCCAACGCTCCAAGCCTGAGCTGTGCCCCAAAGCTCCAAGCCTGAGCTGTGCCCCAACGCTCCAAGCCTGAGCTGTGCCCCAAAGCTCCAAGCCTGAGCTGTGTTCCAACGCTCCAAGCCTGAGCTGTGCCCCAACGCTCCAAGCCTGAGCTGTGCCCCAACGCTCCAAGCCTGAACTGTGCTCCAAAGCTCCAAGCCTGAGCTGTGCCCCAAAGCTCCAAGCCTGAGCTGTGCCCCAAAGCTCCAAGCCTGAGCTGTGCCCCAAAGCTCCAAGCCTGAGCTGTGCCCCAAAGCTCCAAGCCTGAGCTGTGCCCCAAAGCTCCAAGCCTGAGCTGTGTTCCAAAGCTCCAAGCTTGAGCTGTGCTCCAAACCTCCAAGCCTGAGCTGTGTTCCAATGCTCCAAGCCTGAGCTGTGTTCCAAAGCTCCAAGCCTGAGCTGTGTTCCAAAGCTCCAAGCCTGAGCTGTGCCCCAAAGCTCCAAGCCTGAGCTGTGCCCCAAAGCTCCAAGCCTGAGCTGTGTTCCAATGCTCCAAGCCTGAGCTGTGTTCCAATGCTCCAAGCCTGAGCTGTGCCCCAAAGCTCCAAGCCTGAGCTGTGCCCCAAAGCTCCAAGCTTGAGCTGTGCCCCAAAGCTCCAAGCTTGAGCTGTGCCCCAAAGCTCCAAGCTTGAGCTGTGCCCCAAAGCTCCAAGCTTGAGCTGTGCCCCAAAGCTCCAAGCTTGAGCTGTGCCCCAAAGCTCCAAGCCTGAGCTGTGCCCCAAAGCTCCAAGCTTGAGCTGTGCCCCAAAGCTCCAAGCCTGAGCTGTGCCCCAAAACTCCAAGCCTGAGCTGTGTTCCAAAGCTCCAAGCCTGAGCTGTGTTCCAAAGCTCCAAGCCTGAGCTGTGCTCCAAAACTCCAAGCCTGAGCTGTGCCCCAAAGCTCCAAGCCTGAGCTGTGCCCCAAAGCTCCAAGCCTGAGCTGAGCCCCAACGCTCCAAGCCTGAGCTGTGCCCCAAAGCTCCAAGCCTGAGCTGTGCCCCAAAGCTCCAAGCCTGAGCTGTGCCCCAAAGCTCCAAGCCTGAGCTGTGCCCCAAAGCTCCAAGCTTGAGCTGTGCCCCAAAGCTCCAAGCCTGAGCTGTGCCCCAAAACTCCAAGCCTGAGCTGTGTTCCAAAGCTCCAAGCCTGAGCTGTGCTCCAAACCTCCAAGCCTGAGCTGTGCTCCAAAGTTCTCTGCCCTGACTGCAGAGTCTCCACACTCCTAACTGTACACAGCAGCGGCTGCTCCACTAAGGCGGAGGAGCGTCGCCCCACTGCTTTGCAGCAGTGAAAGAAAGGAAAAATAAAATTATACTAACTTGATGTTATCCTCATTTTATTTGTTCCTGCTGCGGCATCTTTGCAGGGCGGGGCTGCTCTGCTCTCAGAGCAGGGCAGGGGTGGAGTGGTGGGCACACTGAAGTGCGCATGACACTTTGGCCGGCTTCTCGAGCCAGTCAAACAGTCCGGCACACTTAGTATTTTCTCCACCCAGGCTGCATTACAGCCTGCATGGAGAATACGCCCAGGCCCCCAGTACCACTCTGAGCGCCAAACTATGGCGCTCAGACCAATCACAACGCTGCATGCAGCGTTGTGGTTGGCTTAGGGGAGCCAATCACAACTCTGAATTGCAGCTTTGTGATTGCTGGCTGCTTCCTGTTCGGCCGACGCAGATGAGAGACGATATGTTTAGATGAGGCAAGGAGGTAAGTATCTTTTTCTTTGCTCACACCCCCTTACCCCTTCGCCCCCTGCCCACCCCGACACCCCGGATCCATGCTGGTCGCCACTGAGTATACATTTTAGTAGTAAGTGTGAGAGGAAATGCGTGTAAAAATGGGAAGACTTACTACTGCAGGGGATGGAATTAGGGAGGAGTAAGAGGGGTTTAGGGAGGGTCATGGAGGGGTGTAGGGGGGCATCTCCCACCTGCACAAGAGTAAGTGACACAGAAGTGTACGTTTCCCTGTGAATGAAGCTCACAAAAGGCAAGAAAGAGGTGAAGGGTAATGCGCAGGGCGGGTGAGCACAAAGGTCATCAACGTCCTCGGCGGGTGTCCGAGCGGGTCTGCGGAGGAGTGTTAATGCCAAGTCCTAACCCCTGCACTGCCTTCTGTCCTAGGAGCTTGAGAGCAACCCAGACTTCGCCGAATTTAATCAGTGGATTAAGGTATGCCCTGTCACCTTATGTAATGGTTTGTTCTGTTCTATGCTATGCCATGTTATGCTGTGCTATGTTTTGTTATGCTGTGGTGTGCTGTGCTATGTTATGTTACGTTAAACTATATTACGTTATGTTATTTTAAACCCATTTTGCCTTAGAATGGCCTTGTAGCGCTATACACACACCATCTGCAGTATCTTGTTGATTTGTTGTAGGAATTTCTAGGATCACCGGAAGTGCTAGTGAATTCACAACCCCCACTTGTTTCACAAAGTGCCTTTGATAACGTGTCAATCCACAGTCCTAGAACTTTTGAGGCTTTGCCTGTGACTTTCAGCATAAGACTGAAAGCATTACAGAGCGTGCTAATTATACAAGAAACTACAAATCCCTTGAGGCTTTGGGAACTGAAAAGGCAACCACTGGTGAGCGAGAATTAACAGCCAATCAGACTCTTCCTAGGCGAACATGAAGCATGTCACCCCTGAACTTCTGCACTGGTTCATAATGTGTGTGCTAAAGTACCTTCATCCCAGGACGAAGGACACATCAGTACGCCTTTTTAGGTCTGGCATTAGCCAAGGTCTTTTGATTTTACAACAAATATATGTATATTGTACTTACCTTCAGCCAGACCATTGGTCTGTTGTTTTGTAATTCAAAGTTTGCTCCCTCCACTCGAGCGCACAGCCTGGACAGTGGGTCAGCCTGCTTCAGCCATTGGCTAACTTCACTGTGAGTGACAGCATTCCTCCCTTTCACAAAGAGCACATCCACAAATAAAGTAGTTCCTTTCAGTGCCAGGAACTAGAATGTAATGTCATGTAATATAAGGCAAACTTGTATAGCGCAGCTGCCACCCCAAGGGTATCCTGGCGCTTAGATTACCAGTCAGCCACTGTGTGTATTTTACCGAAACAGGCATGGATCTAATCTCTAGCGAACGGTCTGGTTTTCAGTTCCTTCCTGAAACGTGACAAGGTGTTTAGTTGTCTAAGCTTCGGAGGCAGAGCATTCCAGCGTCTGGATGCTGCAGAGCTAAAGGATCTGCCGCCCATTAAAGCTTTATTGACATAAGGAACACAAGCCAGATTAGCAGAGGAGGAACACAGGTGTCTAACAGGGGAGTACCATACGAATCTCCTTTGCAGCAGTTTTGACCCTGTTTTGTGTGCTGCCCTGCAGACAATGCAAAGTGCCTTAAATTGGACTCTTTGCGCAATGGGTGTCCAATGTAAATCCTTTAAGGCAAGTGAGGCAGATGCTCTGCGTGGTTGATTTAACGCCAGCTCTTTGTAATTTTTTTATCAAAGAAGCTGGTGCACCGAAAAGAAGTGCATTACAATAGTCCACTCTGCTTAGAACAATACTCCGTACCACTTGAGGTCTAGCTGAAGTAGGTAAAAACAGGATTATCTTCCGAAGAGCTCGAAGCAGAGATAGACAGGTGTTACCAGTTTTATTTACTTGAGAATCCAGTTGTAAATTACTGTATATTATCACTCCTAGGTTGCGCACTGTCTTAGCAGGCAGTAAGGAATTGTTAACCGGGGCTAGCCATAAATCTACTGGGAGAGGTCGCGGGATTTTACCTGCAGTACAACACAGGACTTCAGTCTTATCCCCGTTGAATTGTAATGAGTTCTCTCTCAGCCATTCCGCTGTTCTATACATAGAGCTGTGGAATTTTTCCAGAGGTACTTTTTTATTGCACTCAACGGAGAAGACGAGCTGGGTGTCGTCTGCATAGTTTATGACATCAATGGCAAAAGATTTTATCAAGACAATAAGTGGGCGAAGATAGAGATTAAGCAGAATTGGGCTGATAGCCAAGCCTTGTGGAACCCCATGTTTAACGTGTGAAAAAGCAGCTTTGACTCCCAAGACTTTCGATGCCGCTTGGTGCAAACCACCTCTTATTGACATAAGAATAGCGATCAAAATAACAAGGCAGGCGCTGGAAATTGGAAGGCGAAGAACAAGTTTATTTCTCCGGAGGAGAACACATCACATCGGACACCGGGGCTATCGTCAGGAGGTGCTCTAACTGCATCTCTGTGGCCTGGCCTTTTATACTATTTTTTGCCTGTTTATTACATGGTAAAACATTCCTGACATCACTTTATTGCATATTCAAACATCCTTGGAATCCCCGCCTCAAGCTAGTTCCCAAACAGACCCAGCAGCAATCGGCCCCCACCCAGATGTAACAGATGATCGCTATCTCGCAGCTGGACATTCCAACAGGATGTAAAAGTATGTGGGATCGGTCAGATCTAAGGGTTTGGGTTATTGATTAAGTCAGGCTCCTTTGTTGGTGAAACAAGCCCTGCCGTGTGTGGGTAATAAACAATGTCCACAGGGGTCGGTTAGAGCCTGGGACAGGACTGAGTGGCCAGGTGCAGGGAAGGAGGTTATAAAAGGGGGCTTGCCTGTGCATGAAGGATGAAAGGACAAGTGGGTTTGGCGCGGGAAGTGACTCTGGGGCACTGTCATGCTGACAAGGTTTTATGACTCCAGTATGTGTGCTCGGGCTTAATCAGAGCGCGGGGGATGATGGCGGGATCAGGGTGAAACACAGGTGACCAGCAGTGTATGAAATGGCCGTGATGTCCAAAATGGTTGCCGCTTACGCGCACGCAAAGGCCTATGTGAAGCAAGATGGCGCCGGCAATGTTCATGCTTGTTATTTTAATTCTAACAAACGTCTCCATTCTGAAAAGTAAATGGCGACAAGGTCACTGCCTGCTGCCTATTAGAAAGATAGGATTACAGCCAGTCCCGAGCTCTACCCACAACACCAAACTCTTCCATTCTCTTATTCAAAATCCGATGATTAATCGTATCGAACGTGGCCGACATGTCAAGCAACACTAAAATGGCTGTCTGACCACTGTCAGCCTGCATTCTCAGGTCATCCAAGACTCCCACCAGGGCAGTCTCGGTCCCATGTGCAGGGCGAAACACAAATTGGACTTCGTCCAACAGTTCATTATCCTCGTCAAATTTTGAAAGAGATTTATTCACTACCCTCTCCAAGATCTTAATCGGATACGGCAGCAAGGAGATGGGTCTGGCAATGTAATTCTTTTTAATTACAAAATAATTTTGCTTTTAGCAATGTTTCTTATTAGATTGACAGCTCGCCCAACAATAACGTTTTGCATAAATCATGACACCTTGTAAGAACTGTACACGATGCGTGAGTCATAATTGCTTCAGTAATGTTGGGGAAAGAGGGTTTTAGCCTCCCAAATATTAAGCATAATTTGCACCTATTAATTTGTGAAGAAGACTTATGCTCTGAAGGGGGACCCCTGTTATATTCCGTTGCCACCATTGTCTGCCAACCAAGCCTAGCTCATACCATGGGTGTTTGTGGTCCCCCCCCCCCCCCCCCCCCAGAAAGCTTTGAAAAACTCCGCGACAAAGGAGCATTTTACAGCACCACGCGCCAACACTTATGATTACAAACAGCCCTCCTCCCTGGCGAGTCCTAACTGGTACTTATGGAATGGTTGGCCTATGAAAAGCCTCGCCCACAGACCTAGCTCACATAGAAGCGAGGTCGCTGCCCACCTCCTCGTCCACACTTCTGATTACACATAACCCTCCTCTCTGGTACGTGCTACCCGGGTACATATAGAATGGCAGGCCAATGAAGAGCCCCGCCCATGGGTCACAGATGGAACAGGTTTATGGAGGGTCCTGCCCACCTCCCTGGTGAGCCCTATTCACATCCATAGTGATACTTATAAGGGATTAGGCCTAGTAGCATCCGCCCGCCGACCCACAGATACACCCGTGGTTACCCATAGAGCACCACTCATGTCTTTTCTTCTCCCTGAAGGGACAGTGATTGAGAGAGTCCAGATCTGGTCTTTTGAAAAGGTTCAGCCCTAGAACTAGACAGACTCTCTCTCACTGGTTATATATTCATGCAAGGAATCCAGTAGGCCTGCTGCAAACAACACCCTAAACCCCAACTATGCATGAAGTGGGTATTGGGGGCTAGCAGTGAACTGCTCATGTGCTGCCACAGTCTGTTAGAGGAGGGACTGACATGTTTTTTCACTGTCTTTTCATTCACTGAGCAGAAGTCTGTCTTCCTGATCCCTGAAGGATCCAACGTCACAGCCCTGGTGCCATCAGAAGCTGCAATCAAAAATCTGAGCCGAGAGGTGCGAGATCTGTGGCTGAAACCATACATGATGCCTTTCCTACTCAGGTACCACAAACATGCACTGTCTGTGTCTGCAACTGTGATGTGTTCCACAGAACTACCCGTGCTGGAAATGCAGCTCCTTGCGAGCAAGAGCAGCACGTTCACCTCTTTCCCTGCCTGTATGTCTACGGGCAGGGAAAGAGATGAAACCTCTGCTTCCAGTGGGCGGGAGCACTTTGACAGCTCCTGCTTGCGTGAAGCAGAGTGTTTGCTTTTTAGTTGGTGGGCGCTGTCAGCTCCCACCAAGCAAAATCAAAAAGCTAAGGGGCCTATTCACAGAACTAACTTGAGACAAAATCCTAAATGTAATACTTTTGGTATTCACAGAAGTTATGATTTTGTCTTAAGTTTGTCTTAAGACAAACTTAAGATAGACTGAAGATAAAATCCTAACATAAGTCTGTCTTAAGACAAACTTAAGACAAAATCCTAACTTCTGTGAATACCAAAAGTAGTAAGTTTAGGATTTTGTCTTAAGTTAGTTCTGTGAATCGGGCCCTACGTCTCTGGGGTGGGCACCCTAGGACATAGCAGAAGCTGGACCTGGGGGGTGGCGGCCCCCAGGGCCACCAATGGCTCCAGGAGGGGGGGGGGGTGCACATTTTTTTAAATAAATGCCCCCGGGTCCTGCTCTAATAAAAACAAGCGTGGGGGCCCACACTTGTTTTTTTAAAAAGAATTGTGTCTCTGTCACGTTTTAGCAACATTTTTTTTTAAAGTGCTTTATGGCCCTGTGGAGGTGACGGGGGACCCCAGGACCACAGTTAGAGTCAGGGTATTCCTATCCTTCCCCCTTTTCTTTTTTTAAAACTTTTTTTGAGAGACTCGGTTGAAGCAGAGTCCCAAGATGGCTGCCAACGCTCCCTGGATGAAGTGGTGGTAGCCGTCCGGTTTTGAGCATGGGGACTGTTGGATGCTCGGAGGATTGGCGTCCCTATATATCTAATTTTGGATTTCTTTTAATATCTCAATAACTACTGAATGGGATTACACCAATTTGCAAACGTTTTCGCTTTACGAACCAACAGCTACCTTTATGCCAAATTTGGTGTAATTCCGTTCAGCAGTACAGGTTGTAGTCGTGTCTAAAATCCCTATGGCAATTTGCATGGGGAAAATTAGTTTCGGGAAGCCCCCTTTTTTTCAGCCCCTGCTTGACGAATCACTTCGAAACTTTCAAGACAGCAGATGAAGTTAGCGTCATACTAGTTTTGAAACATTTGCGATGATTCTTCAAACGTCAAACAGAAAACACGCATCCTATGGATGCAAGGTCCTAACTATGCCTGCTGGCAACTGTCAGTAGGTAATGTAAAAAAATATGTGTGCGTGAGTGAGTGGACATGTCAGTGATATATGGGTGAGTAACTGGGTATGTGAAATGCAGTACAGGTGAGTGATGGGGTATATGAGTGACTGTATGGGTGAGTGAGTGAACGTGAGAATGACTTTTGTGAGTGAGTGTGTGCTAGTGTCAGTGACTGTATAGGTGAGTGAGTATGTGTTAGTATATTATGAATAAGTAAGGGGGTGTGTGTAACTGTATGGGCGAGTAAGTGGCTGTGTGATTGGCTGCATGGGTGAGTGATTGGTTGTGTGAGTACTCTATGGGTGACTGACTCGGTGTTTGAGTGGCTGTATGGGTGTATGAGTGGATATGTCCGTGGCTATATTAATGAGTGAGTGGGTGTATGGTTGAGTGAGTGGATGTGTGTGTAGATCTATGAATCAGTGAGTGGGTGTGTAAGTACTAGTATGGGTCTTTGAATGGGTTTGTGAATGGTTTTGTGGGAGTGGGTGTATGGAAAGTTCTAGGCGGGTGTGAGTGGGTGCGTTAGTGATTTTGAGATGTCATCAGTGATGTCATCAGTCGTGTCGCCGATCATGTCATGAGTTATGTAATATGTGAGGTCATCAGCGGTGCATTTCGGAGGCACGAGTTATAGTTAGCTCAGCAAACTAAAACTGCTGAATGTCTCTGGTTTTGTACGATTGAAACCTGAGTCTAACTATAATGTCACTTTAACCATTGTTTTTTTCAGTGCATTTCTAAAGTTTTTTAAATGTTAATTTCTAACTATAATATCCCTGTAACCTGTTTTTTTAAGTAGTAATTGGGTTTGTAGAGTGGTGGAGAGAGAGGGCGGAGCCTCTGACCAGCTCTCAGGAATACCACTGTGTAGGACTTAAAGAAAGTATCAGGAGGGCTTCTGGGCCCACAAGGTCCCTCACCATCCAAGAGAACGTTGTTCCCCAACTAGTAGTGCCGAGTGGTGGAGAAAGCCAAGGCCCAGCATCCGCCCTCCCATTCTGCCCAGTGGCACTGTGTTCCTTGACCCGCTGTGATTGGCCAATGTCCAACACCTGCAGTTTTGTTTAAAAAAACAGGCATTCATCTCAATTCTGCTCTTTCTCTGGCCCTCCGGCTTCCAAAGCGGCCATCGGCTGCTTTCTACGACTAAACATATTGCAGAAGTTGCCCCTACTCCGATTTTCATCTTCTTGCTTTGACCACCATAACCCATGCATGACTGATTATGCCAACTCAATCTACTTGTTCTCATCCTCCAAGCATTGCCAGTGCCTTCAGCTCGTACATAATGTAGCAGCGCGCCTAATACACTGTACTTCCAGCCGCTACAGTGTTACACCTATTTTGAAAGCTCTTTATTGGCTGCCTGTACAGACCAGAGGGATCTTCCAACCAATGTCCTTAGTGCATACAATGGTCATTGGTAGGAACCCCTACATTTTTAGCCACTAAATTCTCTCGCTGTACTCTAAGCAAAAACTTCACTCTGAAAACATGTTCCTTCTCTTTGGTTCCTCTAAGTATGTCTCTCATGCGTATAGTGCCTTCTCCACACCTGACACAAAACTTGAAATGCAATGCCCCTCTCTCGCCCAAGGCAGCCTCCCTCATTTCCCTTTTTTAATTTAAAACGTTTAAAAAAAATTTTTTTTTAAGAGAATGAAGAAATTATTGTTTTTTTTAATGTGTTTTATTGGTGCAAAAGTACATACATCTGTACATTCTGGAGTCATTCCACCCATTGCTACTCATATGCATAAATTCAAATCAAGTCAAGTCAAGTCAAGTCAGAAAATTTATATAGCGCGCTACATACCCAGAGGGTCTCAAGGCGCTTGAAGAGGGGTGGGGAATTACTGGTCAAATATCCACGTTTTAAGTTCCTTTCTGAATGCTAGGTGGTTCTGAGTAAGGCGAAGGTGAGTGGGAAGTGAGTTCCAGGTTTTAGCTGCCAGGTAGGAAAAGGATCTACCTCCCATGGTGGTTTTGTTGATGCGAGGTACAGTGGCCAGGGCTTGGTTGGATGATCGTAGCTGGCGTGAGGGGGTGTAGAAGGACAGTCGTGTGTTGAGGCATTCTGGTCCGATTTCGTAGAGTGCTTTGTGTGCATGGGTTAGGAGCCGGAAAGTGATCCTCTTATTGACGGGGAGCCAGTGGAGGTTTTTCAGGTGACCAGAGATGTGTTCATTGCGCGGGATGTCTAATATGAGCCTGGCTGAAGCGTTCTGCATTCGTTGGAGTTTTTTCTGGAGTTTAGCGGTAGTACCGGCATAGAGGGTGTTTCCGTAGTCCAGTTGGCTCGTGACCAGAGCGTGGGTGACCGTTTTCCTAGTTTCGGTGGGGATCCAACGGAATGTTTTTTTGAGCATGCGAAGAATGTTGAAGCAGGATGAAGAGACGGCGTTGACTTGTCTATTCATTGAAAGTGAGGAATCCAGGATGACGCCCAGGTTCCGTGCGTGGTCCGTCGGGATGGGTGCTTTTCCAAGGGCTTCTGGCCACCAAGAGTCGTCCCAGGCAGAGGGGGAGGTGCCTAAGATAAGGACTTCTGTTTTATCTGAGTTCAGTTTCAGACGGCTGTGTTTCATCCATTCGGCTACTTCTTTCATTCCTTCGTGTAGGTTAGTTTTGGCGGTTCTAGGGTCATTGGTGAGTGAAAGGATCAGTTGAGTGTCATCCGCGTAGGAGATGATGTTGAGGTTGTGTTGGCGAGCGATGGCCGCGAGGGGGCTCATGTATACGTTGAAGAGGGTGGGACTGAGTGAGGATCCTTGGGGTACGCCGCAGATGACTTCAGTGGCCTCTGAGATGAATGGTGGGAGGCGGACTCTCTGGGTTCTTCCGGTGAGGAATGAGGTGATCCATTCCAATGCTTTTCCTTGTATTCCGATGTTTTTGAGGCGCTGTAGAAGGGTGCTATGGCAGACTGTGTCGAAGGCTGCGGAGAGGTCAAGGAGGATGAGGGCGACTGTGTCTCCATTGTCCAGGAGAGTACGGATGTCGTCTGTTGCTGCGATGAGGGCGGTTTCAGTGCTGTGTTTGGCTCGGAAGCCGGATTGTGAGGAGTCGAGGGATTTGTTAGTTTCAAGGAAGGTGGCGAGCTGGTTGTTGACCGCTTCTCGATGACTTTGGCCGGGAATGGAAGGAGCGAGATGGGGCGGTAGTTTTTGAGTTCGGTGGGGTCAGCTGTGGGTTTCTTCAGGAGGGCGCTGAGTTCGGCATGTTTCCAGCTTTTCGGGAAGGTGGCGGAGTTGAAGGAGCAGTTGATGACATCTCGGAGGTGTGGTGCTATGATGGAGTCAGCTTTGTTGAAGATGTGGTGAGGGTATGGGTCAGTTGGGGATCCTGAGTGGATGGAGTTCATCAGGTGGATGGTGTCCTCAGTGGAGATAGGGTTCCAGTCGTTGAGGGTGTTCAAGGGAGGTGGGGGTCCTGCTAGGGGTTGGGTGGGTTGGTCTTCGGGTTGGTTGTCGAAGCTGTTGTGGATGTCTGCGATTTTGTTGTGGAAGAATGAGGCTAGGGAGTCGCAGAGGGCTTGGGAGGGGGTGATGTCGTTGGAGTTGGCCGTGGGATTGGTGAATTCCTTGACGATATTGAATAGTTCTTTGCTGTTATGGGCGTTTTTATCTAGTCGGTCCTTGAAAGCGGCTTTCTTGGCTTTTCGGATCAGTTGGTGGTGTAAGCGGGTGGCGTTCTTGAAGGCTTCCTTGGTGCTGGTGGTTGGATCTTTTTTCCAGGCCTTCTCAAGGGAGCGGCAGAGTTTCTTGGATTTCTTAAGATCATCGTTGAACCAGGAGGCCTTCTTGCTGCCGAGTTTGTTTTGTCGTTTATTGAGTGGTGCTAGGATGTTGGCGCTGTTGGATAGCCATAGGGTGAGGTTGGTGGCGGCTTGGTCGGGATTTGAGGAGTGGGCTGGGGGGTTTAGAAGAAGCGATGAGGAGATCTGGTCGATGGTGATTTTGTTCCAGTTTCTTTGCATAGTTGATTGGGGGTGGTTGTTGGCTTTGGGCTTGTTGTAGGTGAAGTGAACGCAGCTGTGGTCAGTCCAAAGGAGAGCCGTGGTGTGGCTGAAGGAGACATGATTGCTGGAGGTGAAGATAGGGTCGAGTGTGTGACCTGCGATGTGGGTGGGGGAAGTGACCAGTTGTTTAAGTCCGAGGTTGGCGAGGTTGTCCAAAAGGGTGGTGGAGTTGCGGTCGTTGTTCTTTTCAAGGTCAAAGTTGAGGTCTCCCAGAAGGATGTAATCTTTGGAGGGGAGCGCGTGTGGAGTGATGAAGTCCGTGATGTCCTCACTAAATTGTGCGCGGGGTCCTGGAGGTCTGTAAAGGAGGGTTCCTCTCAGTGTGGTCTTGGGGTCGATGTGGATCTGGAAGTGAAGGTGTTCAGAGTTGGCGAGATTGACGTCTGAGCTGGTTGAGATGCGGATGGATTTCTTATGGACGATAGCGATACCTCCTCCTGTGTGGCCGGTACGGTCCTTGTGTATGATCTTGTAGTCTTCTGGGATGGCAATGGTGATGTCTGGGGCGGAAGAGGCGTTCATCCATGTTTCTGTTAGGAAGGCGACGTCCGGAGAGATGGTGTCTAGTAGATTCCAGAGGTCAATGGCGTGCTTGTGGACCGATCGGGTGTTGAGCAGGATGCATTGTAGGTGGTTGGTGTCAGATATCTGGTTGGTGTTAGTGGATGAGGAGTTGTTCCTGGTGCCGTCGAACTTGCAGGAGTTGCAGGAAAAGGGTCCATGGGTGTGTCCAGGGGCGGCTTGGATGCAGTTGGGGGAACGGCCGGGGTTAAGGGCTAGGAGGGTGGAGGCATCGTAGGTAATGCGGGAGGGGTGGACAATACGAGAACCAGGGGCTCTGGCGCTGGGCGCGGTCCAGGCGGCGCGTCCGCAGCGCGTGGACGCTGCGAGTGGGACCATCTGGCTTAAATGGATGGTGGAGGGGGCGGAGCGTGGGAGGGTCAGCTGGGAGGCGGGATCAGAGAGGCGGGTCAGGGGAGAGGAAAACACAAAATGGAGGGCAAAAATGAAAGTAAAAGCAGGGCACAGCACAATGCTCGTCAACAGGCAGCCCAAGGCTCTCAATTCCTGCAGAATACCTCTACCAAAGCGCCACTAACAAAAGTACTAACGTTGCACACTACAGCAATGAAGTGCAACTAATAAATACACAGAGCGCCAATCAAAATATTACAATCAGGTTTCAGAAAGCGCCAAGCGATAATCAGCTTCAAAGCGCTAATGCAGAAGCTGTGATCAACGCGGTTAGCTTCGCTGACAGTGAGGTACAAAGCGTGAAGCAGGCAATTCAGAGTGCAACAAGCACAAAACAATTAAGTGAAATAACGTTCTCACAGCGCAGCGCGAGCAAGAGCTTAAAAGCGCTATTAATCTATCTATGTCAACGATACCAGGCGCATAAACAGTGTCCCCAAACACGGCGATTATTCCTCGTCCTGTGAGGTGTCTACAGTTGGCGCTGTACATATCTCCCCTCTGAAAAAACGGAGGGGCAGATTTACAACAAAGTAACGCCGCACGGTGCAGCAACTCATTTTGCTGCGCCGTGCTGCGTTAGTTTGGAAAGCACAGAGATGCAACACATAGTGCAAGGATGCCTGCGCCGTGGGAAGGGACACCTTCCTGCACAAAAACAACCGTAAGAGGTTTTTTCCTCTTTTAATGCGTGCTGTAGAATGCAGCACGCATTGAAAGAGAAAAAAACGAGGAGAAAGGAAAATATTTCTCCTCGTTGCGCCTCGCTACGCCACCTCTAGGGTGACGCAGCATTCAGACGCATCTCTAGATTTACGATTTCTTGTAAATCTGGAGATGTGTCTTGTTCCATGGGTGTTGCGTGGGAAAACCCACAGCAACACCCATGGAACGCCCCTTCCGCGCACAGTGCTGCGTATGAAGGGGCCGTATTTGCAAGGAGAGGAAAAGTCATGCACGGTGGCCTTGTCCTTGTAAATATGGAGGAGCCCCCTGCGCCATCAGTACTCGACGAAAAGTGATGTAGTAGTGGCGCAGGGGGCTTGTAAATCTACCCCCATTTTTTAATTAATATATTTCATTCTTTTCTCACTGGACTGTGTTATGCTCTATAATCCCAAGAGGCTGACGCAAACGTGCACTCCGCAAGTGCCTATAACATAACTTTCACACATCCCTCCGGACTGTGGCAATCTAATTAGAGTCGCTGTGGGGGTGAGGGTCCTGGCAGATCAGGCTCAGGCAGAGGGAAACCATCTTTAAAAAAGTTCTTAATTCACCAATTAAATAAATAGCAACATAGAGTGAAAATTGAATTTCTAGCTTTTGCTTCCCTAAATTAGATTAATATAGGTTTATATTTAAAGCAGGCATTGGAAAAAATAGAAAGCTGAATGAGCTTCTGTAGTAAAGAGACGCTTCCAATCCTGCTGCTGCAGAGACACCCCAGATGATATTCGACATGTCTTATGTGTTCATATTACACACCTGTACCTTGTGGGTTTCAAGCCCCATTTTAAAAGTGACTTAACTAATATTGCAAACATGTTTTTAAAAATGTCTGAATGGCTTATCCTCGTGTGCTTCCTGCTGCTGAGGCCTACTGCAGTTCAGAGTTGCCATGGTAGCACCCATGGTGTGTCTGATAGTCACTCCTGGGAGTGATATAACTCCATTCTGCAGCTCACATCTGACATTTGACGTTTGTCACTGGTGCAAACTCTGTGGCCCTTTGCTGTGGCCTCAGTCAGATCTGCCACATGCACTTGGAGGTGTTTAGCGCCTCGCGGGGCCCTGAGTCCAAAGATACCTCTGAATCCTGTCCAGATATTGAAAAACCCCTAAGGAGAATTGACAGCTTGGGGGATAATCTTACAGGCTTTAAACGATTTCTGCATCAGAGAAGGGCTTGGCACAGCTGCTGAGGCCTTCAGCAGTCGGTCAGTGAACGCCTCTCCCTTCCATTGCTGCGCTCATATCATAGCAGCTATGATGGTCTCCCAAATGTCTAATAAGCACATAGTGCGCCCCTGCGGCTAATAATGGCTGCAGAATGATGGAATACGTGATCAATTATCAGTTCCTGGGGAGGAAAAGGCCTGTTTGAAAAGGACATTACTTCCAGTGCCATTTTATATAAATAGAAAGAATGCAGTCGCTGGATGTCCCCTCACAGGTATACGCTAGATGAATACTTAGGGGCCGATTACGATGCGGGAACCGAAAAGGCTCCAACTATTTGTCGTAGCCTTTCCGGCCGCATCTCAGTTTTATTCCGACCGTCGCATTACAATCCTGGTGATCGAATATTAAACCTGCCAGTCATTCCAGCTGGCTTCCGATGGACTCAAGGAGCCCGTCAGCCAGTCGGAGGCCGGCCTGTAATCCCAAAGGGCGGCCTTTCCGCCTTTGGGATTACGATACTCGGTCTGCAGCAGCCTTTCCATGTTGGGCATGGAAAGCCTGCCTGAAAGCGAGTATGGGTCCCCTAACAGTTCACCCTTGCCTCTGAGGCCTTGGGTTGGGGGCCGAGGGTGCACCTATGATGCCCCACTGTTCATCCCTGCACCATGAGGCAGGCACCCTGAGGTGCCTGCCTCACGGTGCAGGGATGAGCACAGACTCCCATTCCTCTTTGGAAGCTTGTGTTGCGTCCGGTTTACGCTGACATGGGCTCCCATAGAAAAAGGGGAGTATGCGACCTAACATGTTAGGTCGCATCATGATAAGGCGGTCGGGACTGCTGACCGGTCGGTCGGTCCCGTTTCCGAAATGGTGTCCACCTGACATCCTAATAGGACCCAATGCTTACTTTTTAGCGCTGTATTACAAGTCACAGAAATACAAATGTCATGTGTCAGGGCTACAAATTCCGTATTTTCTTATTTAGAAAGAAAACAGATCTAGAGAATCATTGTCCATCTAGACTCGTGGCATCAAATTTAGTGATCCACAAAGTAAAGAGCGGTAACAGGTGTTTCATCACCAGGTTTAGAATTGGCTAAATATACTTGAAATCAGAACAACCTGGTATTTGTGAGTAGGCAAACAGTAACTTTCAAAATGAAAAAATTGTGAAATATATCTTCGTTCATCTATAATGATGAATTAAAAAAATCAAAAATGTTGCTATATTTCTGAATAAAGGAGACTATAACCTATGAGATAGCCTCCAATATAAGATGCTCAAAGAATATTAAGCATTCGGAGATAGGGACATTTCCTCGTTCATCAGAATGCGATTAAAGGAGACGTGATAACTCGAAGGCTAGCAATAAATTCACACTACAGAGCTGGTCTACTTGTGAAGCATCATACTTAACCCTCTGAGCACGGCCATAATGAATATTAACATTTGAATAGGAGTACACAAAAATGTGCAAGTTTTCAGTAGGAAGATTTTATGAGCAGTTTAGCCACTTGTCACTTTAATAATTGTAAAAGCGCCCGGGGCTGATCATACCCTGACATGTAAGCAGAGAAAAGTCTTCTGGGTTAATGAATTCAATTAGTCCAAATGAACTCTGAATATCCCTGGATCTGACATCATCTTCAGGCACTGCTGGAATTGTATTGTTGTATGTATATAATGAGGGATGATTGGCCAGTTTGAAATTAGGTGGTGTACATTGATTAGGTGACGAGGATAAGATCCTTGTTCGAGCTCAATGTCTCATCTGCTGTGAGATATTACCACAAAGCACAAACAAAGTTAGGCACTGAATATATTATTTGGCTATATCAGTAGGGTGTGTGATATAGAAAGCAGTTGTTATAGCGCCAAATGTTGTTAAAGGAAAGTAGGAATTTTTAAATCATTGGTTTACTCTCATAGAGCCCGATTCACAGAACTAACTTAAGACAAATTCCTAAAGTTACTACTTTTGATATTCACAGAAGGCATTTAGTAGTAGTAAAGTTAGGATTTTGTCTTAAGTTTGACTTAAGATAAACTTAAGACAGACTTAAGACAGACATAAGTTAGGATTTTGTCTTTAAGTTTAGGTAGTAGAGCCACCTCTGGTCGATCCTGTCATAAAGATTCTCAGCTGGAAAGTTGCTGGGATTACAAGGAAGCTGGCTGTTCCGGACTGGAACACCCTTGTGGAGGGCTACTTCATTTGTATCTTCCAAGAAACTTGGAGTAGGGAGCCTTGCCACAAGGTAGGATACTCATCCTTTTTCCTGCCAGCAGTACCATCCCCTTCCGAGAGAGGACGCCCTTCTGGAGGTCTTCTCATATGGGTCGCCACCTCACTCGGCTGTCAGGTCACCCAGCGTGTGACTGATTCACTCGATCTTTTGAGCATATCTCTCAAAGGACCCAAGAGAGGGCTAGCCCTAGACATTTTCAATATTTATGTTAGGGGCATAAAGGGAGGTCTACACTCACCTATTGTTTCAGAGCTGGAATCTCTGTTAAGGAGGGGCTCCGATAGTTCCCATGTTTTATTCGCAGGTGACTTTAACTGCACGTTTGAGCCTCTTGGACTGGAGGACACCTTGGGGACTGTTGACGATGACAACAGGAGAGGTGTACCAGCTTTGACCTTACCTCCGATTAGAAGGTGGTCTCAAGTGGCGGTTCAAATTTACTCCTTAAACTTGGAATTCGATCTTAGGGCAGTGAATGGTAGGACGTCTCTGGATCCGTCTGGAGCGCATACCTATAATAGGGTGGATCATACGTCCAGAATAGACTACATCCTCCTCGACGTAAAATCCTGGGGCCACTTGCTGGATATGGAGGTACTCCCCACAGTAGAGAGTGACCACAACCCGCTCTCCCTTGCTCTTCGTCCTTTTTGGACGGAGTACTCGGGGGTACATACATCCCTTTCAACGCTTGCCCACCAGGAGCTTCATCCCTCCAATTGTGGTAGGCGTTTAACATGGAGGAATATTACTATGGACGAAGAGAAAGTCCTATCCATTTCAACACTTCTGGCAACTGCCCAGTCCAAGTTAATTGTACCTACGTTACATCCTGAGGAAGTATCTTCGCTTTTTTGTGCTACCACCAAGGCCCTGAGCGAACTATTTTATCTTCCAAACAAGGCCTCTCGTGCTGATAAGCGTAAATCTAGGCCGAACCCATATGGTTGGTATACGAAAAAATGTAGGGAGATGAAAAGCGCCTTGATTTGCGCTGTAAAGAGAAAGTCCTTGGCCGACATACGATTCGCAAGGAAAAACTACTCGCAGACTGTGCTTGCAGCAAAGAGAGAATGGGAGGACAGCTTCTGGGCGGATCTGAGGAAAGCAAGTTTGGAAAGGGATGCTAGAGGCTTCTGGAACCTTATAAGATCTAGGGACAGGCCAGACAGCACATTGATGACGTGCAACATCCCTGCCCAGAGCTGGTTCAATCACTTCTCATCCCTCTATGTTGCAATCGAGCCACTTACCAATACTGCTCCTTTATTGGGAGTTTGCCTAACGGGATTAGAGTATGTTCCCTTTACTGCTAGAGAGGTGGTAGATGTAATTAAAACCCTGGTGCCGCTGAAAGGAGCAGGGCCTGACGGGATACCGGGAGATCTATTACGGGCAAGCCCCAGGGAGTGGGGGAATCTTGTATCATCACTGTTAAATGCTATTAGTGAGGGTGCGCCCGTTCCCGAATCCTGGAAGGGGGCAGAGGTTGTCCCGATATTCAAGAAGGGGTTATGGGACAACCCTGCCAACTATAGGCCAATAAGCCTTATTGACTCCTCCCAAAAAGGGGCAGGGAAGGTGATCCTGAAAAGGATGCTCCAGTGGATGGACGACAATAACATCCTGTCGGACCTCCAAGCTGGGTTCCGCTCTGGCACTGGGACCATAGAGCAGGCCTTTAGATTGACTCTTCTCCACTGGAAGGTGGTGGTGCTCGGAGGGGGCAGTCTATATTTGGCCTTTATAGACCTTAAGACTGCCTTCGATCTGGTTCCCAGGGAGAAGTTATGGAAGGTCTTGCTAGACTTAGGGCTGCCAATGTATATTCTTTCCCTACTGATAAAACTACACAATGGTAATTTTGCACAAGTGCGTTGGAGTACGAAGGGTGAAAAAACAGAAAGGATCCCCGTGGGAAGGGGCGTCCGACAGGGATGTGTCCTAGCGCCCACCCTGTTTTCGCTCTATGTAAACGGTGTGGTTGACCATCTGCTTAGAAATCCCTCGGACGCTCCTTCATTGGCGGGTAAACGGATCCCTACACTGCTTTTTGCAGATGACACTCTTCTTTTCTCAAAGTCCCCTAGGGGTCTTCAGAGCCTTTTAAATATTTTTCAGGAGTTTTGTTTGTCGAGAGGGCTGGTAATTAACACTGATAAAACTAAGTTCCTGGTCATGAACCCCCCCAAGAAACTTGGCAGACCTCCGGCTCTGAATTCCGAGCCATTGGTGAGGGTCTCTGAGTTTGATTACCTGGGTATCCGCCTCAATGATTCCCTTTCCTGGAATTCACACATCCATAAAATGTTAATGGGCCACAAAAGGGTAGGAGGCACTTTACTTAAGAAACAACGCTCCTCATCCAGCAAACCCCTTGCCCCAGTTGTGGAAATATACAAAGCCAGAGGGGTCAGTGCCGCCCTATATGGGGCGGAGCTGTGGGACACCTGCAACCTGGATCCACTAGCCAAATCAGAGAACAAATTCCTGAAAGATCTGATGGCTCTCCCATGGAGCACACCTACAGTGCCAGTGCTACTGGATTTAGGTTGCAGACCTATTAGGGACCAAGCACAACTCCGTCCCCTGCTCCTTTGGGCACGGTTATGGCGGGTGCCCAAATTAGTTTCTTATGCGGAAGCACTATCTGAGGTTATGGCCATGG
The DNA here is from genome assembly GCF_964263255.1 of Lissotriton vulgaris. Classification (NCBI taxonomy): domain Eukaryota; kingdom Metazoa; phylum Chordata; class Amphibia; order Caudata; family Salamandridae; genus Lissotriton; species Lissotriton vulgaris. Next base: position 1,240,938,158 of record NC_141697.1, read on the forward strand.
CAGACTGGTCCAGGATCAAATGGCTTAGGGACGTCAAAAGAATATTCACGGAGATAGGGTTACCTGATGCATGGTCTTCGAAAACTGCCCCACCAAATGCTACTATCAAAAAGTTGTTTTGGAACTGGGTCTCTGCAAAACTACATCTAGACTCACGCCATTGCAACGCAACTGTAGCTTTTGTGAGGATCAAGGATGTAGTGGCATATGAACCCTATTTAGACCTCACCTCCATCCCGTTTGACCGCACCCTGTATTTCAAGTTCCGTGTGGGGATTCTACCAGTAGGGGAGGTAGTCGCCCGCTGGAAGCGGCATCAACAACTTTCACCATTTTGTGCGTCATGTTCCTCTCGAGTAGAGTCTGTAGCCCATATCTTCTTTCAATGTCCGGACTATCGTGCCCCGAGGACTCGTTGGTTAAAACCACTTTGCAGACTCTTAGGCATCCGCCAGTGTATAGTGGCAATGCGTATTTTAATGACTGACACCTCCCCTGTGATTGTATGTGCTGTGTCAAAATTCTTAAAATGGGCTTGGTTGATTCGTAATAGAAGGCTTTCCCTGTCAATTTAATCCTTGTTTTATCCGTTTCAATCAATTTTTTCCCTGTTTTTATCTATTGTGTGTAAATAGATTGTATGTGATATTTATTGTAAATTGTATTCTTGTAAAGCTTTTATGATATTTCTTACCGAAATAAAGCCTATCAATCAATCAATCAATCAAATCATTGGTTTACTCTCATAGAGCCCGATTCACAGAACTAACTTAAGACAAAATCCTAAAGTTACTACTTTTGATATTCACAGAAGGCATTTAGTAGTAGTAAAGTTAGGATTTTGTCTTAAGTTTGACTTAAGACAAACTTAAGACAGACTTAAGACAAACTTAAGACAGACTTAAGACAAACTTAAGACAGACTTAAGACAAACTTAAGACAAACTTAAGACAAACTTAAGACAGACTTAAGACAAACTTAAGACAGACTTAAGACAGACTTAAGACAAACTTAAGACAGACTTAAGACAGGCATAAGTTAGGATTTTGTCTTGAGTTTAGGTAGTAGCATGAGGCACCCATTAACCCCTGCCCCCACTATCTCTTCAGCTTTGGAACCTGCCCAATCAGCACGGAACTCACCAGCATCCTCAACAACTCCATGTTCACAGCAACCTTCCCAGACAGATGGAAACACGCAAAGGTCAGACCCCTCCTAAAGAAACCCTTGGCCACCACCAGCGATCTAAAAAAATATCGACTAATCTCCCTGCTTCCCTACCCAGCCAAAGTACTAGAGAAATCCCTCAACCAACAACCTTGAACAAAACCACATACTCAATGCCCCACAATCAGAATCTGTGCCAACCACAACACTGAGACCACGCTGACTGCTGTCACAGACAACATTAGAACTCTCTTCGACCGCAGAGTAACTGTGGCCCTGATCTTCCTCAACCTCTCTGCTGTGTTTAACACCATCTTCCCCCACACCCTCATTGGCAGACTCCACAACATTGGTATACAACAGAACACCCTCATGTGGAGTGCTTCTTTTCTTACAGGATGCACACAGAGCACCTGACTGCCTCCCTTCCCCTCAGCACCCAAGGACATCATATGTGGGCTTCCCCAAGGATCATCCCTCAGCTCCACCCGGTTCAACGTCTACATGACCCCCCCCTCCCTCACTGACGCCGTCCAATCCAATGGACTCAACATATTCTTCTACACAGGCATCTCTCAATTAATCCTCTCACCGACTGAGGACCCCTCCAACGCCAAAACCGACTTCAGCAACGCCATGACCAATGTAGCCTACTGGATAAGAGATAACTGCCTCAAACTCAACTCTGATGAAAAAGAAGTACTGATCTTCAGGAAGATCACCGCTGTATGGGACCACATCTGATGGGCAGCAGAACTTAGACCAATACCCACCTCAACAGACCATGCACGCAGTCTTGGCATCATTCTCGAAAGCCAACTGACCATGATACGTCAAGTCAAAGCAGTCACCTCCTCCTGCTTCCACACCCTCAGCAGAATCTTCATATGGATCCCAATCAACACCCGAAAGACCATCACACAGGCCCTCCTCACCAGCTGCCTCGACTACAGAAAATCTCTCTACACTGGAATTTCCTCCTAGCTCCTCAGAAGACTCCAGATCATACAGAGCTCCACTGCCAGACTCATCCTGGACCTCCCCAAACTGACCCTCATCACCCCCACCTCAGAAACCTCCACTGGCTACACATCCAAAAGAGATGCCAGTTCAAGATCCTCCATCATGCCTACAAAGGGCTACATGATCAAGGACCATCCTACATCAACCATCGACTCAACTTCAATCGGTCTAAAAGACACCTGTGCTCCTTCTCTCTCCCAGAACTCACAGCATCCGTCATAGCCACTGCAGGGGCCGCTCCTTCTCCTACATCTCCACCATGACCTGGAACAACCTGCCCCTCCATCTCCCAACAACACCTTCACTGGCGGACTTCAGAAAGACCTGGCTCTTCGACAGAGACACAGCAGCATCCAGATACACCCAGGGGTGACAGTGCTTTGCTGTACAAATGCTGATTGATTGATTGATTGATCGATTGATTGAATGATGGTCCACCACTCTTGCTTGAGCTGATGCACGGGTTATAGGTGTGGAAGAAAGCGGCAGAGCGGAGGTGTCTGGAGGGGTTGTGGAAACTCAGGTGGTGGTTGATGTGTGCTGGTCCTTGATTATGCAGCGCTTTGAAGGCGTGGCTTAGCATCTTGAATTGGGCTTTTGTGGATTGGGAGCCGGGGGAGGTTCCTGAGGTGGGGGTGATGTGGGTCTGCCTGGGGAGGTCAAGGATGAGCCTGGCTGCTGAGTTCTGCGTGGTGTATAGTCTCTTTAGTAGGTGTGTGGTGATTCCTGCGTAGAGAGTGTTGCTGTAATCTAGGCAGCTGGTGACGAGAGCGTGGGTAACGGTAAGTCTGGTGCTGACTGGGAGCCACTTAAAGATCTTCTGGAGCGTAAGGAAGAAAGCTGTGGATATTAAGTTGATCTGGTCTTTCATGGTGAGTTTGCAGTCCAGAATGATGCCGCGGTTCGGGGTGTGGTCTGCTGGTGTGGGTGATGGTCTCAGTTCCTCAGGCCACCAGGAGTCATTCCACAGGGAGGTGTTGTCCCAAAGATTAGTACCTTTGTTTTGTCAGTGTTAAGTTTAGGGCAGTTGTTTTGCATCCAGTGGGCAACACTGGTCATCAATCAATTAGAGTTCTTGTAAAGCGCGCTAATTACCAGTGAGGGTCTCAAGGCGCTGAGGGGATGGGGGGTGCCGCTACTGCTCGAAGAGCCAGGTCTTGAGGAGTCTTCTGAAGACGAGAAGGTCTTGGGTCTGCCTTAGGTGGGTAGGGAGGGTGTTCCAGGTCTTGGGGGCGAGGTAGGAGAAGGATCTGCTGCCGGAGGTCGTTCGTTGGATGCGGGGGACAGCGGCGAGGCGAGGCTGGCGGAGCGGAGCTGGCGGGTGGGGGTGTAGAAGCTGGGTCTGCTGTTCAGGTAGGCTGGTCCGGCGTTGTGGAGTGCTTTGTGTGCGTGGGTGAGGAGCTTGAAGGTGATTCTCTTGTCGACGGGGAGCCAGTGTAGGTCTCTCAGGTGGGGGGTGATGTGGCTGCGGCGGGGGACGTTGACGATCAGTCGGGCGGAGGCGTTTTGGATGTGTTGTTGCCATCGTAGGTGTTTGGCTGGGATTCCTGCGTAGAGTGCGTTGCCGTAGTCCAGTCTGCTGCTCATGAGGGCCTGTGTCACTGTTCTTCTTGTTTCAGTGGAGATCCACTTGTAGGTCCTGCAGAGCATGTGGAGGGTGTTGTAGCAGGAGGAGGAGACAGCGTTGACCTGCTTAGCCATGGAGAGGGAGGAGTCAAGGATGAATCCTAGGTTGCGTGCATGGTCGGTGGATGTCGGTGCTGTTCCCAGTGTGGTCGGCCACCAGGAGTCGTCCCAGGCTGAGGGGGTGGGTCCGAGGATGAGGACTTCCGTCTTGCCCGAGTTCAGCTTCAGATGGCTGCTCCTCATCCAGTCAGCCACGGCCTTCATTCCCTCGTGGAGATAAATGGGTAGTTTCCGTGCTTTGGTTTGAGCTGAATCCAGATTGGGATGGTCCAAAAAGTCATTGTTCTCCAGTTAGTCCGTGAATTGGAGGTTAATGGACTTTTTGAGGATCTTGGAGGAAGAAAGGAGCAGGGAGATGGGCCTGTAGTTCTTGAGCTCGTTTGGGTCTGTGGATGGTTTTTGAGGAGGGGTTTGACGTCAGCGCATTTCCATTCCTTTGGGAAGGTTGCTAGTGTGATGGATGCATTGAAGATGGTGGTGAGCTTGTTGCTGATCACCCTGCTCCTGAGGTTGAATATGTGGTGGGGACAGGGGTCTGTGGGTGTTCCTGAGTGGACGGAGTGCATGATGTCATTGGTGCTCTGCGTGGTGAGCTGGTCCCAGGCGGTGATCCGGTGGTCGGGGTTGCGTCTGTGGGAGTGAGGAGGCTGATGGCAGAGGTTTGGTTGTCCAGAAGCATGGAAGAGTTGTAGTGAGCAATGGGTTTATAGGGTGAGGTTCATGGTGAGCTGGTGATATGTACCGACCTCTTCAAGTGAAGAAACTTCAGAGGAAACTTGCAGATGCCCATTATTCAGTGTTTTCCAAACCTCTTCACACAGGCAGGGCAGGAGTTTAAATAATGATGTGCACTAGGACTTTGTGAGTTGGTTTACTTGTATTACTGTAAGTATGCCTATTTACCTGAAAGGTGGTAACACCAGTATTTCCTTTTTCCCAGAGCACATTTCCTTCGAGGTTCCTTCGTTGTTGACCAGCTCAAGGAATACATTGGTCAAGAGCTGTCGACACTGAGCCCCCGAACCAAGTGGGAGATAACAAGCAGCAATGGCGTAAGTGAGGAGCATGAAGATGGATGAGGGTGGAATGATCTGCTTTATCTGTGTATTCGATACGAGATCTAGAACCTCCTCCCAAATGGAGAAGTGAGGTTCACGGGGGCACCACACATGCACATAGCATTCGAATGTGGAACACAAAGGACAACAGCTAGTCCCCCTCAGTCACTGGCCTTCTCTTTACTTGTATTTTTTTATTTATGCAGATTTTAGCGCGTCAGTGCCCTGGACACAATAACTGTGAGGCAAGGAAAGTACATGTCAGAAACAATGAGTTTGAGGTCCTCGAAGAGATGGGGTTATGTCTGTGAGGTCTTTTAGGGAGTATTCCTGATGTCCCTTTTAGAAGCAGAGATGGATGTGGTCCTCTGGATAGTAGGAGAATGGATATTTGTGTAAGAAAGCATCCCCAGATAAACACAGTAGATAAGTGAGCACGTCAAAGTCAACGGTAAATGCATGAAGCTGCCTGATATGTATCACATTAACCCCTTGCACAGTGAGTGAGGCCTGGCTCTGGGTCGGGGCAGTGATGGTCTCTGCGGCGGAAGTGCGGAGTGGCCACTCTAAGTGAGTGAGCTCTTGTCCTGTTTAGAGGCAGTGATCAATCAATTAATCAAGTAGTTTTTATAGAGCGCGGCACTTCACCCACGAGGGTATCCAGGCGCTTTCTGCAGGTCTCATTTGAAAGCCAGGTATTGAACTCCTTCCTGCAGTCCGTCAGCGAGGTCAAGGGGCAGGGGTAGAGGGGGAGAGTGATCCATACTTTGGCAGCGAGACGGGACAGGAATGTCCTCTGGTGCAGCAGTGGAGTATGTCAGAGAGCTGTGCGAGGATGAGGTGTGCAGAGCGAAGGTTCCTGAGGGGACGGTGGAAGTGTAGCTTTGAGTTCTGATGGTCACTAGGAGTTGTTCCAGAAGCGGTGTGTTTGCCGAAGATGGGAACATCCGTCTTGTCCATGTCAAGTTTAGGCCATTGTCCTTCATCCATGCTGAGATGTCCTTCATGCAGTTGTGGAAGTTGGTCTTCATTGCAGAGGGGTTAGCAGTGAGCAATAGGACGAACTGTGTGTTGTTGGTGTAGATGATGTTGATGTTGTGTGATCTGACGATGTCTGCGAGTGGAGTCATGTAGACGTTGAAGAGTGTTAGGCTGAGGGATGAGCCTTGGGAAATGCCACAGATGTTGTACTTGGCTTGCTATACGAAGGGAGGGAGATGGACTTTCTGGGAGTTCGTGTGAGAAAGGATGAAATCTATCTGAGCATGTCATATGTTATACCAATCTGGTTTATGCTATTGATGAGTGTGTGGAGGGAGTCCATGTCGAAGGAGGCGTAGGTGTCAGTCAGGATCAGGGCAGCTGATTCTCCTCTGTCAAGTAGGGTGCGGATGTCGTCTGTTGCAGCGATTGGAGTATCTCAGTGTTGCGGTTGGTTCTGAATCTGGCATCGCATAGTTCTTGTGAGGGGGGGTCGTGTTTTCAGTGGCTAAAGGGGAGGTAAACTCTCTGACGATGGTGATGAGTTCCTTGGTTTGGCTGCTGCTGGTATTGATCCGGTTGGTCCGGGCCTCTTTTTTGCCACTTTGATATCTGTCAATGGTAGTCGTTGAGGGCTGATTTGAAGGTGGCTACGTCAGTGTGGTTATTGCTGGTTCACCATCTTCTTTTGAGCTATTTACACTTGCGTTTTGAGGTGCGGTGATGGGCAATCTCTGGGGAAGTGCTGAGCAGTCACTCTGAGTGAACGAGCTCTGGTTCTATTCTAGGGAAGACTGGGATTTCTGCAGTGGTGATGCTGTGGTACGGTTATAGAGTGGCCTCTTTGACACCCCATCTCTGGGTACCGGTATCTGTGAAGCATGCTGCTGATTACCACTGGTGCCCCACTGCTTTCGGTGGTGTTGCGTTCCGACATGATAACTTACATGTGCCCTCGTAATGCTTCACTCTCCAAGGTGAGTGATGTCGAGCAGCTAAGGTTTAGTCTAATATGTGCTAGAGTGTCTGGAATTAAAATCCCCTTTAGATCCAGTACCTGTAAAAATACACAAAAATCAGAAGGTCTTGATTCTTCCTTTTGCTGTGACGCAATAATAGCTCCTAGGTGTTAAAGCGCTATACTACGGCCAGTGTCATCCTATGGCGAAAGCTTTGGATGCTCTCAGGAGACTTTGTGAGCCCTCTACTGTCCTCTCTCTGAGACAGTCAACCAGAGTGGTGTCAGTAGGAGGAGGTGGGCTTTGTCCGTGGAGGTTGAAGCTGTGCATGGAGTAATGTTAACAATCTTCCTGAGACAGGTATACCTAGTCGGTGGTGACAATAGTAAGCGGCGCTCAATACAAGAGCAAGTATGGAAGCCGTGGCCGATTGTGGAATACCCTTCTATTACACTCATCATGATATAGGGTGTAGAGCTGGTCTCATAGGTACACGTATTTATTTATTTATTTTAGTTTCTTATATAGCGTCAGAATCGACCCCGCCGGGGTATCTCCGCGCTTTGCACGCCAGGTTGGTAAAGAATGTACCTCTGTAGATGAGCTAGGGTCTCAGTAGATGAACTAAGGCCTTATTCTTCTAGGAACAGGCTTGTTTTAAGCATTTTCCTGAAGGATAAATGGTTGGTGTTTTTTCTGAGACTAAAGGGCAAGTTATTCCACAAGGTTGGCCCCACAAGGGAGAGGGCGCGGCCACCTTGTCTGGTCTTCTTAATGAGTGGGGATTTTAATAACAGTTGGTTACTTCATCGAAGAGAGCGATCTGGTTTATAGAGCTGGAATTTTTGGGCCAGGTATTTGGGGCCATCTCCAAAAAGGCATTTATGAACGGTACAACAGATTTTAAACTTGATACGTTGCCGTATCGGAAGCCAGTGGAGTTCTCTCAATAGGGGCTTGGAGGGGGTTCTTGTGGGAGCGTTCAGGATCAGTCTTGCCGCTGTATTCTGGACCACCTGTAGCCGGTTTACGGCATCCTCATTAGCTAATATCAGGAGCCCGTTACAGTAGTCTAACCGGCTTATCACCAGGGCCTGTACAAGAGTCTTTCTATACATATCAGGCAGGAGAGGGAAGACTCGCCTTAACAGGCCAATGGTGCGGAAACATGCTCCAGCGATTACATTTGCATGCTCCTTCAAAGTTAAGTTTTGGTCTAACTTCACACCCAGGTTTTTAACAGTCAATTTTGGGGAGGGCAATGGTCCTAGGTCCAGAGGCCACCAGTCGGGAGATCAGAGTATAGTAGCTTTCCCAAAGAGCATTACCTCCGTCTTCCCGACATTACATTGGAAGCAGTTGGAAGCCATCCAATTAAATACTGCCCTCATGCCCTCAGCAAAATTTTCCCTAACATTAGAATAAATGTTAGGGAAAATAAATAAATAAATAAGAGGTGGTGTGTTTAAACAATGACTTCTTGGCACGCTTGTGGCTTCACCTTCCTGTACTTCAGTCCTGCTGCCTAGTAACACTGAAGCACATGGAGGTGAAATGCCCTGATTCTGAGGGGTCTGAGTTGTGAAGTCTGAGAGAAGATGGGCGGCTGTGCCTTTGAGTAAGGAGCTTCAGCTGCAATACAAATTATACTTCTCTGTGGTGTCTCACAAACATCTCCAGACTGCATCAAACCAGAGGGCATTGACGGTCTTAGGAGGGTGAGTGTGGTTTGAGAAGAGAAGGGATATGTTGAGTCATAACAGGGGTCTCCCTGCAAGGGATGCTGGGTCTGTCCTCGCCGTTCATCTGCATGGTCCACCAGGAGACGCAGAGGGTGGGTGAACCGCAGAAGTGCCCTGGGCTCTCCTCATTCAGTGCTAGTGAGTTCATGGGTCTTTCAGTGTCCTGACATGACCTTTGACAGGATCACACTTCTCGATACTCTACAACCCAAAGGTTTCAATAAAGATTCTGATGTCAGAAGAACATTTATTGATAACCTATTCCTTTTACTTTGATTTCCTTCCAGACGGTCATGATTGACAACTCGAGCATCGTGGTAGGCGACATTCCTGCTGTCAACGGCATCATTTACATCATTAATAAGGTAAGTCACTACACGAGATGTGAGGCATGCTTTGGCATACGCGGTACCCCTCAGCTTGTAATTTGGTGCAGTTTTCATGCAATGACATTTTAATTGTTCATAAAGTGTGCGGCATTCATGGTCACTTACTATAAATCTGCCAGAAACTGGGGTGTGTAAATGTAGACGCGTGTGGACCCGCATGTACAAGTGAATGTGTGAAGCATGCAGTGAGGATGTGTGATCATCAGAAACCTTCCCTAACACGTTCTGATCCGCAGGCAGCTGTAAATGTTTCTTGTCCTGTCTCTTGGAGGTAGTGGTCTCTCTGATTAACAATGCTGGTTAGTGAAACGGGGGAGACCAAAGTTGCGTTGTAACCCATTATTTTCAGAGGCGTTAAGAAATGTAACTTGCAGAAATAGAGGAATATTTCCTTCCTCCATCAGTGCAAGCTCTTGTCCCTGGCAAAGCTTGGAAGCTAGGACAATGTTGTGGTGGAAATACTGATATTTGTCCTGTGACAGCAGCTGTAACAGAGCCACCAGACTCTTCAACGGAGGAACCGGTTGGGTCCCCGCCTCCTTGCACCTTAATACTGAACTGAGACTCTCAACAATATGATGACGACTCCTAACTGATTGTTTACACTAGCAGGAGTGATCCTTTCTGTGGGTTCACTGACAAAATATTGAGTCAAAAAACTTCTACATACAAAAATATTGAGACAAAAATATTGAATTAAAAAATATAGGCTCTCTATACTTATAAATAAAATGACAACATTTCGAGAAAAATATTGTTTTCACTAATATAGTTGCCTAAAATATCGATTTTTAACTATATATGAATTTAAATAATAAACATTAACTACATTAATTATTGATATTAATATAATGAAACAAATAATGGGCCCGATTCACAGAACTAACTTAAGACCAAATCCTAAACTACTTTTGGTATTCACAGAAGTTAGTATTTTGTTTTAAGTTTATCTTAAGACAGACTTAAGACAGACTTAAGTTAGGATTTTGTCTTCAATTTGTCTTAACTCTGTCTTAAGTTTGTGTTAAGACAAACTTAAGACAAAATCTTAACTTCTGTGAATACCAAAAGTAGTAAGTTTAGGATTTTGTCTTAAGTTAGTTTTGTGAATCGGCCTCAATGGTTAGAGCGGCAGACCCTGATGCAGAGGTCTAGCCCGGGCCCAGGGTTCAATTCCCCGCCTTGGCGGGTCTTGGGCTCAAAAATTCCACGGACCTGATAATTCTCGCCTCGGTGCCTATTCCAATCATGGAGTCCCACTCTGCAACTCTGGGCAATAGCTTGCTTAATCTCCACAACGGCCCCCACAACGCTAAGGATGCCTGGCCTCCACCTTGGTGGTGCCCAGGAGTGGACGCCTCACAGGGAAAGCCAGGATGGGTTCCACAGCGGTATTCGTACAAGGGCCTTGAGACCCTTGCGGGTGAGTAGTGCGCTATACAAGTATCAATTTACAATTTTTTTATTGAATAATTGTTTTGAAAAATATAGCAATTATCATTATTTCATGTGGCACACATTCATGCCCCTTCGTCAAACCCTTTTGGCGTTCTGCACCACCATTGGGCACCTGAGGCATCAGCGTCGATAAAGTCGCCAGATATATGCTGGTGGGAACTCGGGCATATACCGATCCCTTCGCCGGATGCCATAGAGCCCAGGGTTTGACGAAGGGGCTCCTTCACAAAGTTCAACAGAACAATCAACAAGGCACTCTTGAATGGACTGTGGCAAGGGGAGGAAATATACAGAAACGGACACTTTGGGGCGCCATATCGGCACAAGATGAAAGACTAACATCTGAACTTTTCCCGAGTATGTCCTGATTATTACAACGAACGTGGAGAAATTTCATTGGTATACCATCAGCCAATCCCCTCCTCCCTTCTACCTGCTGCGCCCAATGAAAAGCCACGTGTCAGTTCAAGTATCGCCACAAACATGCTGCTTTATTTCCAAAGGCGAGCTGATGAGGCAAACCGCCGAAACGCGTCCTCGCAGAAATAAATGGACAAGGAACTCCGTGAGTGCTGCTGTGTGTGTTTTTACACTGGAGCTTTCATGTTTGAATGGATCCACTTCCATTCTTGACGGCACCCGTCAGCAAGTGTGCTGGATGCGCCGAGGTGGAACTTGGAGCGAGATATATATATATATATATATATATATATATATATATATATATATATATATATATATATATATATATATATATATATATATATTACTGCTTCCTCGTTACGCCAGGTCATGCACTCTTGCACGGGTGCTTGTTGCGAGGGGCGTACCTCGCTATTATCGTAGCTCCTTTTTTCTCGTATTTCTCAAAGAAAAACAGCACTCGCGGGAGGAGGATCAACGATTTTATTTTCGACCCTCTGAAATATATATATAGATTGATCCTCCCTTAGATCCTTCCTAGACATAAACTTTCTTAGTCTTAGTTAAAATTAACACCGCTGTCCTGATACCTCTGAATATCCACGGTAGGAGGTGGCAGTACCTTAGATCATTACCAGAGGTAGACGTTCCCAGTTAAAGGTAACACCACCGCCTACATTCTCATTGCTATCCACTTTTAACAGAGTCCCTTAAATATTTTAGTCTGAAAATATCCTCAGGTTCAGCTCTCAAGGGTCTGAATCTAATGGTCTGTATTACTAAAGATATATACTTTACTAAATGAACTACTAATCTGGAAATTGTTGGGATGCAACATCTATAAACTGTTATTAAAACATAATGCAAACAAATATTATATAATAATAACAATCCGAAATAATCCACTGACTGCCTCTGATCTTGTCTATCTACACATTCTGAGTTCATTATTTGTACCGAATTGTCAAATGTCCCCCTCACCTGGATCGGTGAGGCGTGTTCCCTGAGAACATGTGTGTGACGACAGGGCAAGCTTCGATCCGCTGGGTGCAGACCTGTCCCTCTCTGACTATAGGTTGTGTGACTCCTTGGCGGAGTATTGTTGAAACCCAGAAGCAGCCACTCACATTTTAAACCTCCTCTTTCTGTTGTCTGTAGGTTCTAATACCTTCTGTGGGTGATGTTCCTCCATCCCTCCCTGGCTTGGAGAAGCAGCTGAATCTAGTTCCGACCTTCACCGAATTTAAGGAGTCTTTACAGGTAAACCCACGGTCTTGATCAAACTCACTGTGGGACAGAACAAAATGTACCAGATCACAGACTTCATTCAGGACTTCATTGTTGCTGCTCCAGGTTTCAACATAGTGGAGAAGTCAGAGTGTGGACTTGTGTTGTTAGTTGCTTTACGTGGTGGTCATGGATGTCGGTGAGGGACTAGCGTTGATGTCTCCACCAATCCCTGTGGTAAATGTGTTTGTCCTCGAACGCTTCATCGGAGAGGGAGTCCTGTTCCTCATTCTAATCCTTCATGCTGTTTCACTTACCGGAAGCATTGTCATGTGCCTGTTACAGTCAATAACCATGTGCCTTCTAGAAGTCATTGGCATGTGCCTGGTACAGTCAATAACCATGTGCTCTCTAGAAGTCATTGTCATGTGCCTGTTACAGTCACAGTCAATAACCATGTGCCCTCTAGAAGTCTTTGTCATGTGCATGTTAAAGTCAATAACAAGGTGCCCTCTAGAAGTCATTGTCATGTGCCTGTTACAGTCAATAACCATGTGCCCTCTAGAAGTCATTGTCATGTGCCTGTTACAGTCAATAACCATGTGCCTTCTAGAAGTCATTGTCATGTGCCTGTTACAGTCAATAACCAGGTGCCCTCTAGAAGTCATTGTCCTGTGCCTGTTACAGTCAATAACCATATTCCCTCTAGAAGTCTTTGTCATGTGCCTGTTACAGTCAATAACAAGGTGCCCTCTAGAAGTCATTGTCATGTGCCTGTTACAGTCAATAACCATGTGCCCTCTAGAAGTCTTTGTCATGTGCCTGTTACAGTCAATAACAAGGTGCCCTCTAGAAGTCATTGTCATGTGCCTGTTACAGTCAATAACCATGTGCCCTCTAGAAGTAATTGTCATGTGCCTGTTGCAGTCAATAACCATGTGCCCTCTAGAAGTCATTGTCATGTGCTTGTTACAGTCAATAACCTACACAGAACCTCCATAAAATGTTGCATCGAGCATCTGCCTTCTGCCTCCTTCCAGGCCATGTATTTTGCCCTTAACCCCGCTCCCACGGTCTCCTTTGCGGGCATCCTGATCTACAGGCCTCCGGGCCCCAGGTCCGCCTTCAGCCTTGACCTGCTAAAAGTGCTGGAACCCTACATGGATAGACCGAACCGGACTATCCTGGGTGATTTTAACTTTCATTTCTAGAATGACACTTCTGCAGACTCTATCCATCTGTTGGATTCCATTGCCTCCTGCGGGCTTACACAAAGAGTGACAGGGCCTACTCACTGTGCCGGACACACGTTGCATGGTGTCTTCTCTAACGATCCCAGAATAAGGATAGGAACCCCCTTTCCTCTGTCCTGGTCAGACCATATGGCCGTCCCTTTTGACTTCTCACCCCTTCATCCCTCTGCTGCGCTTGTAGACCCAAGCAGATGGGAATTAATAAGAAATTTCCGGGGGATAAATAATGAGTCCCTAGCCCCACTAATGTCCAGCTCTGTGCCCATTTCATCTAGGGGCTCTGACACTGCTGCTCTTGACCTTCATAATGCCATCATGAAGGCCGTTGATACTCTGGCCCCGCTTAAGCAGCATTATTCCACAAGGAAACGGCCTACAGCACCCTGGTACTCTGACACTCTTAGGTTGCTTAGGCAGGGCGCAGGAAGCAGGAGAGGCTTTGGAGACTTCACCTCGACCCTCATGAAAAAGATAAACACAAGAGCCTTCTTAAGGAGTATAAAGCTGCGGTGCTGGTGGAAAAGAAATCCCATTTCACCAAAGTAACTACCTCCCTTAGCTGTCCTAGAGAACTAAACAAAATCGTGGATTCCCTGTGTGCCCTCCAATCTCCCGACCCTATTGTTGCCTCACAGGATCTCTGTGACCAAATTTCCACCTTCTTTCATGTCAAAATCATGGACATTCACTCAGGTCTAGAAGCCCTCAACCGAGACCTAGGGCCCCCTCCTGACTCAGCAGCATCCTCCTTGAATATGATTCCTGCTAGATCTCAGGGTGGCTATTTTACCAACTTCCCCCTGCTAACCCTAGAGCTAATTAATATGCACCTGGATGCCCTCAAATCGGGATCTCCTCTTGACCCCTGCCCTCTTAAGATCCTTAAAGAGTGCAGGGTCGTCTTACTCCCGCCCCACCTGGAGGTCATCATTCTGAGAATCCATGAGGGTGACTATCCGAAGCCATGGAAATTGGCTATTGTCAAGCCCCTCCTTAAGAAACCCACACTAGACCCAGGGACCCTAAAAAAAATTCGCCCTATCTCCTTGCTCCCTGCCCCTGCCAAAATGTTAGAAGCCCATCTAAACACCCATTTGAGTGCCTTTTTAGAGCATTCCAGCCTACTTGACCCGTCCCAACATGGCTTTCGGAAAACACACAGCACCGAGTCTGCCCTGACAGTTGTCACCAATAACATACGTGCTAAGGTTAACAGTGGCCAGGCTGCTCTGTTGATCCTGCTCGACCTCACAGCCGCCTTTGACACCCTGTCCCCTTCCATCTTGGCCATGCGCCTTAGGGAGATAGGAGTGGACGGACCGGCGCTTAGCCTCTTAAAATCTTTCTTGGTCCAGCGCGAACAGAGGGTCAAGCTAGGTGACCATCTTTCCCCTGTCAAGCCTGAGCAGTGTGGGGTCACTCAGGGCTCGTCCCTGAGCCCCACACTCTTCAATATTTACGTGACACCGTTTGCCAGGCTGGTTAGATCTTTTGGTCTGGAAGTCCTATCATATGCTGACGACACCCAGATCATGGTTTCCATCTCCCAAACCATTGACATCACCGCCCTAAATTTTAGAGCCTGCATGGAAGCGGTTGCGAACTGGATGGTGAGAAATTACCTCAAATTAAACGGGGATAAAACGGAGGTGCTCATCTTCGGAGGCAAGCAGGAGATCTGGTCTATGGACTGGTGGCCTCCTGTTCTCGGTGCCTGCCCCACGCCCTCTCAGTCAGCCAGGAATCTAGGTGTAATCTTTGACACCTCGCTTTCCTTAGACAGACAGGTCAGCAGGACTGCCTCAACTTGTTGTGGAGTCCTGCGAATCTTGAGGAAAATTGCACACTATCTGTCGATCGAAGCCCGTAAACAGGTTACGGTAGCCCTCATATCCTCAAGGCTAGATTATTGCAACGTGCTATATCTAGGAATCAACAAGCAACTCGTTCAGCACCTCCAAACAGAGCAAAACGCGGCCGCAAGGTTCGTTGCTGACGCGCCAAGGCGCTCATCGGGCTCCTCCATTAGAAAAAATCTGCACTGGCTCCCCATGCAAGCCAGGATTGAGTTTAAGGCCCTGTGCCTCACCCATCGCGCCCTGCATGGATCGGGAGCAGAAGACATCAGATCTCTTGTTGTCCCTCTATGTCCCCGGCAGGGCACTCCGCTCAACAAATAAAAATCTTCTTGCTGTACCCAGAATCTCTAAGGCAAGGTGGGGCGGGAGGGCCTTTTTCTCCCTTGTTCCAAGGATTTGGAACTCCCTTCCAGCGGAGCTCAAGGATCAATCCTCCTTTCTCCTCTTCCGGAAGGCCTTGAAGACCTGGCTCTTCAGGGAAGCCTACCCATAGCCGGCGCACCTCCTCCCCTCCTCCACACATATCTCTCCATCTTCAGCGCCTTGACGCCCTCGGGCTAAGTTGCGCTATACAAGGCTCGAATCATTCATTCATTCATTCAATAACCATGTGCCCTCTAGAAGTCATTGTCATGTGCCTGTTACAGTCAATAACAAGGTACCCTTTAGAAGTTATTGTCATGGGCCTGTTACAGTCAATAGCCATGTGCCCTCTAGAAGTCATTGTCATGTGCCTGTTACAGTCAATAACAAGGTACCCTTTGGAAGTTATTTTGTCATGTGCCTGTTGCAAACTGAGGTCCATTACACACTGCAATTGATGGTAAGTAAAGAAGTGCTACAGTAGAACTAGTCAAGTACTACAAACTGCTATTCACAAACCTATGGCAGAGACCCCCCACCTATGTTTTCTGCACGGTGGTCTCCCCAAGGTGGCAGATTCCTCTGCACACATAGGTCTAGGTATTTGTGGTAAATGTGTGAGGGGCATGGGAGAGCTGCTGGAAAAAACAGGCAATACTTACTACTAAATTCGAGGGCTTGAGGAAAGGAGGGGGGGGGGTATGCTGATACAAATGCAGACCACAGAGGCGTAAGACCATGGCCAGCCCTAAAGGTGTCAAAACCTGCTCAAATAAACTCCAGCCCAGAAATCAAACCCTCTGTGCCTGTTATACGTTATGGTCAGTCAATAACTGCACACCCTCAGGAGTCATACCCCCTGTGCCTGTTTTATATTGTGGTCAGTCACTAACTGCACACTCTCAGGAGTCAAACCCCCAGTGCCTGTTATACGGTATGGTAAGTCAATAACTGCGCACCCTCAGGAGTCAAACCCCCAGTGCCTGTTGCACACTGCAGTCAGTCACTAACTGCACTCCTATTTCTTGTTCTTAATTATACGCACTCATCAGGCAGCACATGGGGTGGAGACTGAGACAGAAGACAGTTAGCTATGAGGATTGTTTCAAGAGTTTCTCTAGCATTCAAGATGTGTTAACTCAAATGTTACTTTGACAAATTTCTGTTTTTTGTTTCATAATTTAGCTATACCAACTGATTGAGGAAATCGAGGGCTCTGGCACCAAGTACACTATTTTTGTGCCCGGAAACGAGGCAGTGGCTGAATACTTCAATGCTTCCCACATAGAGCACATGGTAAGCTCAGCCCCATTTAACTTTCTGACTTCATGACTGGCAGGTGGATTCAGCAGCTCTCATCTGCTGGTGGGAGGGGGAGAGCACAAGGGGACGCGTTGCAGCTCTCATCTGCTGGTGGGAGGGGGAGAGAGCACAGGGGGACGCGTTGCAGCTCTCATCTGCTGGTGGGAGGGGGAGAGAGCACAAGGGGACGCGTTGCAGCTCTCATCTGCTGGTGGGAGGGGGAGAGAGCACAGGGGGACATGTTGCAGCTCTCATCTGCTGGTGGGAGGGGGGGAGAGCACAAGGGGACGCGTTGCAGCTCTCATCTGCTGGTGGGAGGGGGAGAGCACAAGGGGACATGTTGCAGCTCTCATCTGCTGGTGGGAGGGGGGGAGAGCACAAGGGGACATGTTGCAGCTCTCATCTGCTGGTGGGAGGGGGAGAGCACAAGGGGACACGTTGCAGCTCTCATCTGCTGGTGGGAGGGGGGAGAGCACAAGGGGACGCGTTGCAGCTCTCATCTGCTGGTGGGAGGGGGAGAGAGCACAGGGGGACGCGTTGCAGCTCTCATCTGCTGGTGGGAGGGGGAGAGAGCACAAGGGGACATGTTGCAGCTCTCATCTGCTGGTGGGAGGGGGAGAGCACAAGGGGACACGTTGCAGCTCTCATTCAGTGGTGGGAGGGGAGAGAGCACAAGGGGACATGTTGCAGCTCTCATCTGCTGGTGGGAGGGGGGGAGAGCACAAGGGGACATGTTGCAGCTCTCATCTGCTGGTGGGAGGGGGAGAGAGCACAAGGGGACGCGTTGCAGCTCTCATCTGCTGGTGGGAGGGGGAGAGAGCACAGGGAGACATGTTGCAGCTCTCATCTGCTGGTGGGAGGGGGGGAGAGCACAAGGGGACGCGTTGCAGCTCTCATCTGCTGGTGGGAGGGGGGAGAGCACAAGGGGACGCGTTGCAGCTCTCATCTGCTGGTGGGAGGGGGAGAGAGCACAGGGGGACGCGTTGCAGCTCTCATCTGCTGGTGGGAGGGGGAGAGAGCACAGGGGAACGCGTTGCAGCTCTCATCTGCTGGTGGGAGGGGGGAGAGCACAAGGGGACATGTTGCAGCTCTCATCTGCTGGTGGGAGGGGGGGAGAGCACAAGGGGACATGTTGCAGCTCTCATCTGCTGGTGGGAGGGGGGGAGAGCACAAGGGGACATGTTGCAGCTCTCATCTGCTGGTGGGAGGGGGAGAGAGCACAGGGGGACGCGTTGCAGCTCTCATCTGCTGGTGGGAGGGGGGGAGAGCACAAGGGGACATGTTGCAGCTTTCATCTGCTGGTGGGAGGGGGGGAGAGCACAAAGGGACCTGTTGCAGCTCTCATCTGCTGGTGGGAGGGGGAGAGAGCACAGGGGGACGCGTTGCAGCTCTCATCTGCTGGTGGGAGGGGGAGAGAGCACAAAGGGACCTGTTGCAGCTCTCATCTGCTGGTGGGAGGGGGGAGAGCACAAGGGGACGCGTTGCAGCTCTCATCTGCTGGTGGGAGGGGGAGAGAGCACAAAGGGACCTGTTGCAGCTCTCATCTGCTGGTGGGAGGGGGGAGAGCACAAGGGGACGCGTTGCAGCTCTCATCTGCTGGTGGGAGGGGGGAGAGCACAAGGGGACATGTTGCAGCTCTCATCTGCTGGTGGAAGGGGGGAGAGCACAAGGGGACATGTTGCAGCTCTCATCTGCTGGTGGGAGGGGGAGAGAGCACAGGGGGACGCGTTGCAGCTCTCATCTGCTGGTGGGAGGGGGAGAGAGCACAAGGGGACGCGTTGCAGCTCTCATCTGCTGGTGGGAGGGGGGAGAGCACAAGGGGACCTGTTGCAGCTCTCATCTGCTGGTGGGAGGGGGGAGAGCACAAGGGGACGCGTTGCAGCTCTCATCTGCTGGTGGGAGGGGGAGAGAGCACAAGGGGACGCGTTGCAGCTCTCATCTGCTGGTGGGAGGGGGGGAGAGCACAAGGGGACATGTTGCAGCTCTCATCTGCTGGTGGGAGGGGGGGAGAGCACAGGGGGACGCGTTGCAGCTCTCATCTGCTGGTGGGAGGGGGAGAGAGCACAGGGGGACGCGTTGCAGCTCTCATCTGCTGGTGGGAGGGGGAGAGAGCACAGGGGAACGCGTTGCAGCTCTCATCTGCTGGTGGGAGGGGGGAGAGCACAAGGGGACATGTTGCAGCTCTCATCTGCTGGTGGGAGGGGGGAGAGCACAAGGGGACATGTTGCAGCTCTCATCTGCTGGTGGGAGGGGGAGAGAACATGGGGACATGTTGCAGCTCTCATCTGCTGGTGGGAGGGGGGAGAGCACAAGGGGACATGTTGCAGCTCTCATTCAGTGGTGGGAGGGGGAGAGCACAAGGGGACATGTTGCAGCTCTCATCTGCTGGTGGGAGGGGGAGAGAACATGGGGACATGTTGCAGCTCTCATCTGCTGGTGGGAGGGGGAGAGAACATGGGGACATGTTGCAGCTCTCATCTGCTGGTGGGAGGGGGGGAGAGCACAAGGGGACATGTTGCAGCTCTCATCTGCTGGTGGGAGGGGGGGAGAGCACAAGGGGACATGTTGCAGCTTTCATCTGCTGGTGGGAGGGGGGGAGAGCACAAAGGGACCTGTTGCAGCTTTCATCTGCTGGTGGGAGGGGGGGAGAGCACAAGGGGACATGTTGCAGCTCTCATCTGCTGGTGGGAGGGGGAGAGAGCACAGGGGGACGCGTTGCAGCTCTCATCTGCTGGTGGGAGGGGGAGAGAGCACAGGGGAACGCGTTGCAGCTCTCATCTGCTGGTGGGAGGGGGGAGAGCACAAGGGGACATGTTGCAGCTCTCATCTGCTGGTGGGAGGGGGAGAGAACATGGGGACATGTTGCAGCTCTCATCTGCTGGTGGGAGGGGGGGAGAGCACAAAGGGACCTGTTGCAGCTCTCATCTGCTGGTGGGAGGGGGGAGAGCACAAGGGGACGCGTTGCAGCTCTCATCTGCTGGTGGGAGGGGGAGAGAGCACAAGGGGACGCGTTGCAGCTCTCATCTGCTGGTGGGAGGGGGAGAGAGCACAGGGGGACGGGTTGCAGCTCTCATCTGCTGGTGGGAGGGGGAGAGAGCACAAGGGGACGCGTTGCAGCTCTCATCTGCTGGTGGGAGGGGGGAGAGCACAAGGGGACCTGTTGCAGCTCTCATCTGCTGGTGGGAGGGGGGAGAGCACAAGGGGACGCGTTGCAGCTCTCATCTGCTGGTGGGAGGGGGAGAGAGCACAAGGGGACGCGTTGCAGCTCTCATCTGCTGGTGGGAGGGGGAGAGAGCACAGGGGGACGCGTTGCAGCTCTCATCTGCTGGTGGGAGGGGGAGAGAGCACAAGGGGACGCGTTGCAGCTCTCATCTGCTGGTGGGAGGGGGGAGAGCACAAGGGGACCTGTTGCAGCTCTCATCTGCTGGTGGGAGGGGGGAGAGCACAAGGGGACGCGTTGCAGCTCTCATCTGCTGGTGGGAGGGGTAGAGAGCACAAGGGGACGCGTTGCAGCTCTCATCTGCTGGTGGGAGGGGGAGAGAGCACAGGGGGACGCGTTGCAGCTCTCATCTGCTGGTGGGAGGGGGAGAGAGCACAGGGGAACGCGTTGCAGCTCTCATCTGCTGGTGGGAGGGGGGAGAGCACAAGGGGACATGTTGCAGCTCTCATCTGCTGGTGGGAGGGGGAGAGAACATGGGGACATGTTGCAGCTCTCATCTGCTGGTGGGAGGGGGGAGAGCACAAGGGGACATGTTGCAGCTCTCATTCAGTGGTGGGAGGGGGAGAGCACAAGGGGACATGTTGCAGCTCTCATCTGCTGGTGGGAGGGGGAGAGAACATGGGGACATGTTGCAGCTCTCATCTGCTGGTGGGAGGGGGGGAGAGCACAAGGGGACATGTTGCAGCTCTCATCTGCTGGTGGGAGGGGGGGAGAGCACAAGGGGACATGTTGCAGCTTTCATCTGCTGGTGGGAGGGGGGGAGAGCACAAAGGGACCTGTTGCAGCTTTCATCTGCTGGTGGGAGGGGGGGAGAGCACAAGGGGACATGTTGCAGCTCTCATCTGCTGGTGGGAGGGGGAGAGAGCACAGGGGGACGCGTTGCAGCTCTCATCTGCTGGTGGGAGGGGGAGAGAGCACAGGGGAACGCGTTGCAGCTCTCATCTGCTGGTGGGAGGGGGGAGAGCACAAGGGGACATGTTGCAGCTCTCATCTGCTGGTGGGAGGGGGAGAGAACATGGGGACATGTTGCAGCTCTCATCTGCTGGTGGGAGGGGGGAGAGCACAAGGGGACATGTTGCAGCTCTCATCTGCTGGTGGGAGGGGGAGAGAACATGGGGACATGTTGCAGCTCTCATCTGCTGGTGGGAGGGGGGAGAGCACAAGGGGACATGTTGCAGCTCTCATTCAGTGGTGGGAGGGGGGAGAGCACAAGGGGACATGTTGCAGCTCTCATCTGCTGGTGGGAGGGGGAGAGCACAAGGGGACATGTTGCAGCTCTCATCTGCTGGTGGGAGGGGGAGAGAACATGGGGACATGTTGCAGCTCTCATTCAGTGGTGGGAGGGGGAGAGAGCACAAGGGGACATGTTGCAGCTCTCATTCCGTGGTGGTCGGGAGGAAGGGAGCAGAGACCGCCTGGGCGTAGCTTAGTGAGATTCAGGGATGTGACTCTCAAGTTTCCCAACTGAAAAAGCGGGGGACTGCAGGGTGGAGGAGTGAGATGACTGAGGTGGTGCCCTGTACTGTTTCCATGAGGAACAGGTAAGTTCTGTTTTGAGGTGGGCCTCTGCAGTTGCAGATTGGGCGAAAACCGATGGGTTGGATTGATACCCACAGGGTCGTATCAGCATAATCTACCCCAATGTTGGGGATCAGTAAGTCTGCATTTTAGCAGACGTTAGTTTTTGGAGAAAACAGCGGTTTTCTCCAAACACTAACGTGTGCTAAAATGCTGGGGCAGCCTCGTAAATATTGCGATGTAAACATCAGCGATATTTGCAAGGTAGTCCATCCGGGGTACGCCCAGTGACGCCCACTTTGCATCACATTAGAGATGCAAAGGGAGGCGTTGGGAAAAAGGGGGCTAACATGCGATTATGCATGTTAGCACCCTCTTGTAAATAGGGTGATAGTTTTGTCTCCGCTTTTTGGGGTTTTTAAGCCAAAAAATCGGAGATAAAGTTCTTGTAAATATGCCTCGAGGTGCTTGTACAGTTCACATCCTGAACTCAGGTTCTTAAGAGTGCGCTCATATGTGATAGTGAAATAAAGAGGCGCTGTGAAATAAAATATTTGCTAGGATCACACAATTTGGACAAGCAGTGAAGCCAGTATTGAATCCACGTTATCTGGTTTGAGATGTTGAACTTCAACCACCAGATGGGCAACTCTGTCCCTCTCTCTCTCTCTCTCTCTCTCTCTCTCTCTCTCTCTCTCTCTCTCTCTCTCTCTCTCTCTCTCTCTTTCTCTCTCTCTCTCCTGTTTACATCAAGGGTCACTGTTTTGTCTTTAATTCTTGGCTCACGATGAGAAAAACCAACACAGACATTGAAGACCCGGCTCAGGGCCCACATACCCAATGAACATGCCACAAATGTAATTTTTTGGGGGTGTAATGACATTGGAGAAGAGGGCAGAGACCTCAGGGTGACACCGCAGCTCTCGTCTGTTAGAGACACAGTCGAAGGGCTCTGAGACCACAAGGTGACTGGCAGCTTCCTCCCTCACCTAGACATTTTAGGGTGAGACTTGGTCATTTGAACAGGGCTCCTCCACTCACATGAACTGTCTTTGGATCTTGTCTTCTAGGAGAATGCAACTCTGAAATACCACGTCATACTGGGCGAGAAACTCCGTCAGGCGGACCTGAAGAACGGCATGCACAGATCCACCATGTTGGGGTCTTCATTTTGGCTCACGTTTTATAGAAAAGGCAACCAGGTACGTGCACCATGTGGGCCACGGTCACTCATTTTGTTCACTTAAGGCTAGAAAAATCATATTTTGTTTGTACAATCTGAAAGGATTCTGTTGTGTTACCCCGGTTCATTGCCTTGAAGCCCAGTAGATACCCTGAGCCCCACAAGGAGGCCACCACCATATTTTCAGAGGAAGAAACTGGCAGATGTCTCTCACTCCACCCTGATGGAGCCATGCTAGAACGTAAAGAAGTGTTTATCTACAGGCAAACCTGCCCGACAATCTCTCTTTCACAAGTGGTTCAAGCGATCAGCACGCACACACTATGAATCAATCATCAGTAGATTTGTAGAGCGCTTCTTGTCATCCGAGAGGGTATCCAGGCGCTGGTAGGGTCCAGTTCATTAGCCGAATAGTCAGGTCCTGAGGGACGTTCGAAACTCTGGAAGAGATGGGGAGGTCCGTAGATGTAGGGGTCGTGCATTCCATGTCTTCATTGCTTGTTTGGAGAAGGAGTAACCGCCGCATCTGCTACATCGAATGCGGGGTGAGGGTTAGAGAAAGGGATTCAGAGCGGAGGTGTCTGGTGGGCAGTGGTTCAAGTAGGGGGGTCCGCAGGTGTGTAGCGCCTTGTGTGAATGAGTGAGGGGTGTGAACTGGCATCTTTTCTGCACAGGGAGCCAGTAAAGTTCCCGGGGGAAGGGGGTAATGTGGGTTAGTCTAGGGAGATCTAGGACGAGTCTGGCAGCAGCGTTCTGTATGGTCAATCAATCACCAATTGTAGAGCGCAGCACTGTTATCCCTGGAGGT
The DNA here is from genome assembly GCF_964263255.1 of Lissotriton vulgaris. Classification (NCBI taxonomy): domain Eukaryota; kingdom Metazoa; phylum Chordata; class Amphibia; order Caudata; family Salamandridae; genus Lissotriton; species Lissotriton vulgaris. Next base: position 1,240,961,777 of record NC_141697.1, read on the forward strand.
ATCTGGGCGCTGGGGTGCGAGGTCTTCGTCATGTCAGCTCCCCCATGACAGGTCTTGAGAAAACAGTGGGAAAAGGGAAGAAACAAGCAGAAAAAGGCAAAATAGAGGGCAGAAAAACGAGCAGAAAATACCAAACAGAGGGCAGTAAAACAAGCAGAAAAGGCAAAAACAAAGAGCAGAAAATGAGCAGAAAATGCAAAACAGAAAGCAGAAAATGAGCAGAAGATGCAAAACAGAGCAAGAAATGAGGTGTGTTGGTATCAGAGGTGTGAGCTGGGATTTCTACATAGAGAGCATTGCCGTAGACCAGTCGGCTGGAGATGAGGGCCTGGGTGATGGTGTGTCCTGAGCTTGAGGGTAGCCGTTTGAATATCTCACAAAGCATGCGGAGGATGAAGAAGAAGGTGGGGGAGGCCAGTGGACTTCAGTCGTCGTGGTTAGCTTGTGGTCCAGAATGATAACACAGTCAATGGGGGCAGGAATAGGTCCGAGTTCTGAGGGGCCCCAGGAAGCGTCCCATGGGGAGCTTTGGCTTTAAAAAATCAGTACCTCTGTCTTGGTCGAGTTGAGCTTATTCCAGAGCAAAGGGGTCCAAGGAAGTGCAGCAGGACCCTGAAGCACCCATGCAGTGCCGGTGCAATGTGGCAAAATAAAGAACAGCAACTGCTGCTGCCATATTAAGTGGGGGTGGAGGGGTAATAAAAATTAAATAAAGAAGACTTGCCTGACTCTGCTGGCCTCCTCAGGGCTCCTCTGCCATGCAGCACAAGGCATACAGAACAGGATCCCAGACTCCTGCACCCGATCACAATGCTGCTCTCCTCCTATTCCAAGCATCAGAGAAGTGCCGGGATAGGCCTGAGTGGGCTAGTCTGATGCTCGCTCAGGCACAGAGAGTCTGTGCTGTTTCTCGACCCAGCTGTGAAATACAGATGGGTTGGAGAAACCAAAGTGCGCATGTTGGTTTGGCCGTCTTAAGATGGCCGGCCAAACGGACATGCACACTTACAGTGCCCGCCAATCCTCCTCCCTACCAGGATCGGGCTCTGTCCTGCCCAAGATTGGCATCGGCTCAGTCAGTAAAAGCCTTTTAATATGTTTTATTTTTGCTGGCTCACAGTGGGGTAACGCTCCTCCGCGATTACGGGGGAGTCTCCTCTGGCTGCTGCCTATCCAAAGCCTGCTCTCTGAAATATTTATGGCTGTTTGCTGAAAGAAATACTGTTACAACAGTTGTTGATTGTTGTTGTAATATACAAACTCTCAGTGAATAGGCCCCTGTGTGACTCTGTCTCTTCACACATGAGGGAGAGTAAGAACAGAGCACAGTAAATGAATGCAAGCACAGGAGAGAGAATGGAGAGAAAAGAGAAGACACACCAGAGAAAGAAGACAGAGTCAGATAGAGAGAGCGTGAGAGACATGCAGGCTATAAAAATCTCAGTAGAACAACAGACACCTAACGGAGAGACAGGGGAAGGAGAGAGAGTGCAAGAGAAAGTTTGAAAAGTGATATGTGGTAAAAAGAGAAGAAGTGAAAAAGGAGAAAGTAAAAGGGAAAGGGAAATGCAACAATTTGCCGTGATTATGAGTGCCCCAAAGGCATGTTTGGTATTTAGTGCATCCAATAAAGTCCAAAGCCCCCGGGTACAAAATATAGCACCCGTGCAGAGTTGTCCCCGGTGATTCGGTTTACGTACAACAAAATCAAAACTCCTTGTCCTGGCTTTCTTCCCCCGTTAAACCAGTCTCTGTGAAGCTTTCTGAACATAGGATAGGGGAAACAAGACTTGTTGGCATATGGTGGGGGTCCCCACATTTTACATTTCAGGGGAGGACCCTAAGTTTTCATACCTCCACTGAGTGGTGGCCTTTAAAGAGTCCCTGCTGCAGCTCTTTAACTTTGCTCAAGTTCCACGGTCCTCAAGTCGTAGCGCTGCCGGGGGACCCTCCACTAGTGCCGAATGACCCCACACAGAGCACGCCCATTCCACCACCAGCGTTTGGCCGTTCTTGCTTTCCTGTGACAAAGAACTCACTTTATTTTGCACTGTTCGCAACGTTGACACCAGTGGAACTAGTCTTGGATCTGGGAGGCTCGGTAGGAACTGGCAGAGGCATCAACAACCCATAGGGTCTTGAATGAGCGCAAACAGGACATGACGTAGCACTCAGTGTCCTTGTGGACAGATGACCGCTAGAAGGATCTGAGAAGCAATTCTAGAGTTGGCTTAACGCCTCTAAGACGAGCAATAGAGAAGTCTTGACACATCTGTAGGACTTCCAATGTCAGTTCCGAAGAAGGCATGAATAACACTTCACCCTGCAAGTAGAGTTCCAATGTTGGGTTAAAGTTTTCTTCAGCTCCTCCAACTCACCCTTGAAACCTGGGAATAACTTGTCCTAACTCTATGTGACAACGATTTCACAGCTCCCACATTCTTATATAAGAGGCAATTTTGGATACCTCCAAGACAGATAATCAACTAAAATTTGAGTCAAGTGTATACCTGATATTGAAATCCTACTGGTTTGTTTAGAGTGTCTAGTGTGCCTGGCTGTTATAGCATTGCATGTTTTAAACAAATTGGAAATTTCAGAGAGCAGTGCGGATTTCAAAAGGCTTTCAAGAAATGCCTCCATTGGGAGCAGGCTCACTTCATTACTAGGTGTTCTCTTTCTAGTATTAAGTATTTCCTCTAGTCCTCAGTAAGGGTATGAGGAAGGTAGGTGATTGGATACGCCTTCTCATTATCATCTTGGCATAGAAGTTAGACTGCCACTACAGCTCTGACAGAGGCGTCAGTCTTGACAAATAATTTCCTATCTGAGTGACCAAGAATATGTGTCTGGGTGAAGGCGAACTTCATGTTATTGAAGGCTAAATTTGCTTTGGTATCCCAAGAAAACCTTTGTAAAAAAGCATTCTTAATTATGTGGGTTATGTCACTGATCAAATCAGAAAAGTTTCCAATGAATTGCCAGTAAAAATGTGCCTGAAAGCTACTGGGTCTCTTTAACGGTAGTAGGGGTTGGCCAGCCCACAATGGCCACAATCTTTTGAGGGTCGATTGCAATGCCTAGTGCATTAAGGCAGAAACCCGGATATTCCTCTTCCGCATTGTCAAATCCACATTTCTCCAACTTGCAGAACAGATGGTTTTGTTTCATTTGCAACATAACTTGTATTACATCTTGTCGGTGTTCATTTGCATCATTGGAATAAGCTAGAATGTAATCCCGATAAATTAATGAAAATTGTCTCAGAATAGGTGGTCCATAAACTTTTCAAAAATGGCGTCTGCATTGCACTGAGTGATAGGCATGCCTCAGTGCTTGAAATGGCCCAGCGGGGTCCGAAAAGCCGTCTCCCACTCAACTTTGGCCTTGATCCGTAAGAGATAATAGGCTCCTCAGTGATCTATTGACTCCAAGATGCCCTTGATTAGTTGAAGAGGATAACCGTCTTTAAGAGTGACTTTCTTCAACCCTTGATAGTCAATGCAAGGCCTTTACTCAATTGATTTCTTGGGCACAGAAAACATGTACACTGCTGCTGGAGAGGTGGACTGGGCTATAACACCATTCTGAAGATTCCCTTTAAGATATTGTCGCAAAACCTACTTCCCAGGTTCTCAAAGAGAATAGGTCCTAACAACAGGGAACATGAGCCCCTCGTTAGCAAGGAATAGTGCAATCACACTCCCTATGGGGTTGGGGGGGGGGTAAGATCAATTGCTTAGGCTTTTCAAAAATGTCAGAAGAAGGTTGGTACGGATGCGGACGCGACTGAAGAACATTTACCATAGTTGAGCTCCGTGGTCTCTCCACAAGATCGGTATTTTGAGGCCAATAACTCAAAAGTGCAATGGTTGTGGCAAAATTGAGAACAGTCTGGTTTGCCCAATATATGTAAGGATTGTGCCTGATGAGCCTGGGAATCGCACAATTAAGGCATAACTAGGTGATGACATAATATCACATTATACTAACTCCTTATGTTCACTAAAGCTAAGTATAACGGAGAAGCTTCTCAAGATCTCTCCTATTATAAGTGCTTCTGGCAGCTTCAGTTCCTGTAGACGGTTATTGAATAAGAAGTGCCAGATGCATTAAGTGAGGGACAATTGGAAGCACAGATTGAATGAACAAGTATGTCCTTAATCTCCTCTCAGAGTCCTCTCCGAAATAGACATTAGAGTCCTCTTCACCAAAGTGATCTCCGCATCTAGTTGAAAAATCCTGGTGATGTGAGCTAGAACATCAGAGTTTCCCTCTTGGAAATGGCACAAGCCTTCCTACATGGAGTATTCCAGGTGTGGTCTCTCAAACATTTCCTTGAAGTTTCCCAGAAAAATTGAGTTGTTGGAAAGACGGACATCCCCGGAAGTAACCAGCAGCATAGCCCACACCAAGACTAGCCTGGTTAAGTCTCCTATTAAATTACCTTATTTTCTGTAACTTAAATTGGATAGAAGGCAAAGTGTACAATCGCGACATCCAGAAACTATTTCAACAGATTTGTATGTCCTGGAAAACATGGCTTAGACAGGGGATGTAACGGGAAGATCTGAGACTCTGGAGGACAGACTTTAGTTTCACAGTTTGTGTGTCTCCTGAGACTGTTTTTGTAGCTCCTCATTCCGCCGGTGATGGATCCTGTTAGAGGCTCTGTAAGGTCCTACAGAAGGGCTTCATCTCCTTTTGTAGTCACATTTTAGTGTGGCGCAACCTTTCATAGGATGGACATCAGGTTTCTCTCAATCGTTTGCTCTTGTCTGTCAGAGGTACGACCCTCATGCCAACCATGACAACCCGCTGCAGGACTTGAACGCAGCAACAAGTGCCTTCCAGAAGGAATCCAAAGGAGGAAAAAAGGCCAAATGCTAAAAACTCTCCTAGAGATCGGCACAGGATAGAAGTCTTTTAGTCTGGAAGTTCAAAGAGGAATTGCTCTTCCTTACATAGGGAGTGAACAGAAAGTACCCCATAATCCAATCACGTTAGCCTATTGGGCTGCAGTATAAGGGAAGTGCAGAATGAGGGACACCATCTTGATTTGGAAACAGGATTATAACATACGATTTTCAAAAATGCTGACTTCAGAGAATCCTGCCATTGCTCCAGGATGCTTTGAGGATAGGCAATCAAGCAACACGCCAAGCTCTATCTGGTAAGAATTTGAGGAAAACCCCGGCCTGGCCGCATTGCTCTGATTCTCCCACGTCCGCTGCAGGTTTGCAGACCGTGTTCTGGACTGCAGGGCTGGAAGAGAAGGTGCTGGGGCCACTACCTGCTGCGTAGTTTACCTCGGTGAAGGGGTGATTGTGGGCCTTTGGTCCCTATCAGTGTAGCATCATCCCGCAACAGTTCTGAAGCTCCGGGCTCTCCGGCTGGCCCTCGAGGCATTTAGCCTCCATCGGAGGCAGGTCAATCCAGGTGCTCCCGGACAGCATGGATGCGATGTGTGTCACTTGCGCAGTCTCTGTCTGGGAGTGTTGATGGTCTGAGCAGTGCATCACATGAGATCACTGATGGGGAGGCACCTATAGGGTCCCTCCACAACAGCGCAGACAAACTCCGCAAGCTTCATGTTGCCAGCCACAAGTCGCGTCTGCCCCCACAGGTGGCTCCAGTAATCTTCACCCATCGGAACGCTCTGTCGATGCTTCTTTTTTCCACCACAGAAAAAAACAGTTTCCATCCCATGGGTCTATAGGGAAGGATTCACCTTTGATTGGGACTTCGGCTTTCTTTACCCATTTCTAACTCTGATGCCAATTTCATGTGTTCTGAGGACAATCAGAGAGGACTGAGCATGGGTCATTCTGGTCCGTTATCTGAACTTCTGTCCCTGACCGTTTGTCCTCCAATTAGACTTTGTATTCAGGGTGAGGTGTTCCACCTGCATCTACACAAGTTACTCCTTCATACGCATAGACTGAGAGGAACCAGCCGAGAGGTTTTGACCGACTATTGGAAGTGGTAGATTTTACACTGGCCCCCGCCGTCCTTCCACCGAGCCCATGTAATCAGGCTTGATCGCTCACCTGCTGTGAAGAGAAGCACTTCAAGCTTTACTGGGGGAGTTGTAGGATGGTCTTCTGTCTTTGCCCAGCGGCACTTAGTTAAAAATGACTCATCAGCTCTTTCAACTTTTCCTCCTCTGCCTGACCAGTCATCATTATTCAAATGACCTGTTGTGGTGTATTTCCTGAAGGGGCTTTCATATATGTTCTCTCTGTTCCCTTGATAATGCGCTCATGACACCTCAGTCTGCTCTTGACCCTCCTGGTGTGCGGACCTTTTGTGGTGCTCCATAGCTGCTCACTGCAGCTTCTTACCTTGAGGAATGTGTTCTGACTGTGATCACCTCTGTGCATCACCTGAGCAAGTGTCACACCTTGTCGTTCCATCCTTCGCATACTGCCTTCGTTGCTCATAACTGGGTTTTAGGACACGAGCATCTTTCTCCTGGAATGTGCATCAGTTTCCATATGGGGCAAAACATTATGCTCCTTATGTTCCTCCCCTCCTCCAAATTCATGAATACAGGAGAGGTGTGGAGCAGCGGCCAGGGTGGCTGACTACGGGGCTCACGGCTCGATCCCGGCGCTGGGGGCAGCTCAGTCCAGCACCATGTGACTCTGGTCAATAGCTTGCTTATTCTCCACTATGGCCAGAGCGCCTTGAGACCCTTATGGGTGAGTAGTTCGGGCTTTAAAAATACCAGGTTATTATTATTACAGATAGCGTGGTCAGACTGGTTCTGTGGAGTGGATTTTGGATCTAATAAGGCTACAGGGTAGGTTTCCTCACAGCTCAGCATCTGGGGGTATAGGTAAACTCACATCATCATGCAGTGGTGATGCTTGTGATTGGCCCCGTGTAGTTATATCTGGGGCATAACTGAGACATGCGAAGCCTGATAGCAACATCTACTGCAAGAGTTTCCAGGTCCAGTCCGGCCCTTGGGAATGTTCAGAAGGCGAGAAATCTGCGGCTAAATTGAGCCTCCACCAGACAGAGCGTTACCCAAGGTAAGTAGTAAGTCACTGATACCATTTATTTAGGAGTCATGAACCTGACCGTAGATGCTTCAGACCTGGCCGGTGATGGTAACAGCTGCTCCTTGTTCTTGTAGACGTACGTCAACGATGTTTCATTGGATGGTTCCGTTTTGGAGACCAACAACGGGATGATAATAGGGGTTTCTCAGGTTCTGCAGATACAACGAAACCGCTGTGATGTCAACATACCCACCACAGTGAAGGTAAGACCCTGGTGCCTCCCGTGGGCTCATGGTGGGTGTAAGCTGCTGGGTCTCCTGGGTCTCCTGTAAATCTTGGGGTTTGAATAACATGAATTCTGAACATGTCTGTTTTTGGGGTCTCTGTGGCAGGCACTAGCACTCTCTGTCCAGCAGGCCCTGGGGTGACCCCTGTCCATCGCTGCCACTCCAGCGTTCTACGACAGAACTCATTCACAATGGCCGACTGCTGTGAGCCTGAGACATCCTCTGAGCTTTGCCCTCAGGGTCTTTCTTATGCTGTTGGACTGATACTTTCAGAGTTGCCCATCAATGAAAGACCGTAAATGCTTGACCAAAATCTGATGCTCTAAGATAAACAGCAAAGGTTTTGAGTCTTTTTTGCAATAAAAATGGGATTCCATTGAAGCCTCAATCTCCCAGCGGATATTGGGGTCCACTGAGGTTTTAGAGCACCCAGAGGATTATTCAAACCCTGAGGGCCTTATTGGATGCTGAAAAGTTAATGGCGTACCCAAATATCTGTAGAGCTTCCTAGAGATTAATGGGGAGCTTTGGGTTTATAGAGTAAATTAGGGAGCCCCCTGGGATTTGTTGGACAACAAAGGGTCATTGGGCACCTAGACGAGTCAATGGCACCGGGCTCACGGGGCACCCAGTGGAGTAATTAAATGCCTTCAAATTAACTTGTTTGAAGGTTTATATAGAGAATGGACGTGAAAAGGTGAGGCGAAAATATATTTGATCAAAAGAGTTTTTAGGGGAAAGATCTTTTTGATGTGCTGTGAAGACTACTGTCCTCAGATCTTTGGCCAAAACCCTGACTCAAGGATCCTGAAATTTAAATAATCATTTATCCACGCACAAAAGATTGTTAAGGAACACTTAGCAAACTTTCAAATTAAATATTTTCCACCAAAACACCTCAATTAAAGTTGCTACTTGATACAAATGGTCGATTTCAAGCAAATCTTTCCACCAAAGACAATTACCACTGTTTTTTTTTCCATAACAATGCCTGGGTTCACTGGGAGTCTGGTTCACTCTAGCTTTGAGCTCAGGGAGGGGGGCTCATGATTGATGTAATGTTTACATATGTTGCCCCCTTGGGAACATCTACAGGTACTGACTATGTGTTTATTCCACTAGAGCAAGTGTAATAACTGTGCCAGAGGGATTGTGTGTCCGGCTGGAACATCGCTTGAGGTGAGTAGACATCTCAATAGCTTAAACATTAAATATTCGGAAGGTGTTAAACACTGCACAATAGTCTACAAGCCTAGCATGGATGAATGATTGTATTAATGGTGATGTGCTACCACTGATGAGAGGTTGTGCTTATAGTAGAAGTTTGCTTTAGAAATGTGGAATTGTTCGTGAATTCAGGAGTCCATAACTGAAGGCAGAGAGTGTCCAGAGAGAATGATCTCCTGGTGTATGTGCACTGAGGACGCCTCTAAAGTGAAGGTGCAGAGTCAGTGCCTCTATAACAGTTACTGTAACATGCTGGGAGGTGTAGCTCAGTGTATTGGGAACACTACTCGTACCTTTCTCTTTACCACCACAGCCAGTTCTATGAAGATGTTCCACAGAGTTAAGTGCTTTAGACAAGGAGGTGGGCCAATAATCCCGGAAGGGCTGACTTTTCTGCCCCCCATGTTTGAAAAAGACAACACCGGACCTGGGCATAGCAGTAATGGATCAGTAACTTGTCCGGCACCTCAGTCTCGGTAAATAGGTGTCTGATATCGCGAGACATGTGGATGGCAAATCTGCCTTATTATTTGCTCTTTTACTGCTTCGTCTGAATCTTGATGCTTTTCTTTAAGTCTATTTTCAGTTGATCCAATTTTATGTTCATTTTGAAATGTCACAAGCATCTCTGGCTTAGAGCCTGATTCCAAGAGGCTTGTAATTGTCTGTTTGTGGCCACCCTGTGCCAGGGCACGTTCATTCTGTTTCTTGGTATTTCACTGGTTTCCTCACATTTTTAGGTCTTGCCTAACATTGCAGCGCGCATGCGCTGCTTGCTCTGCGAGACATATTGGGGTAGAGGAGATTTTACAAAGGGACTTGATGCCCCGCCCCTCATTTTCATTGGGTCATGTCAGCGTTTATGGTAAACGCTGGCTTCCCATTGAAAAGGAGGCTACTTGGTTACCGGCCTTTCTCCTTTTCGTCCGGCCCATTCGGGCTGGATTGTCTGCTTCACGGCTGTCGTGAAGCACTTCTTATCTTTTGGAGGTGTGTACTGGCAGATCATGTTTCCTGTGAGCTCATTGCAGGCATGCACAACTCCTCTATTGTTCTCTGGTGAGTGTTCCAGCTGTCACCGCGGGAGGGGCAGCTCTTTGACGGCATGCGTGTAGTGACGGATCATGTTTCCTTTCTGCAATGACTAGCGCTTTTTTTTCAAAATGGAACACCGATTTCATGAACTCTGGCAACTCCTGCCCCTCTGTTGATCTCTGGTGAGTGTTCCAGCTGACACCGCGGGAGGGGCAGCTCTATCACGGCATGTGCGGGTGACCCGGGTGCTGACCCTATACTCCACGCAGTGCTTCACTCATCTTTGCAGGTATTCGTGTCCGCACTGCTCAGTGTGTTCACGGCTGCAGAAGGTGGAAGCGGGACACGGAAATGGTCGGCAGAACAGTCTCATCCACAAGTTAGAACTCGATCATGTAGCTACAGAAATGGACATGAGAGTTTTAAAATAAATTATAAATGTTTGGGAAACAGCCGGCCAATCCTTTACGTCTATTATGGCTTCTCTCTGATGGGAACTGCAGATCAGAACGGCTTGGTGGAAAAGTGAACCGCCTCTCCTGTATATAACGGGTTCAAGGAGGTTTGGAGTCAGTGTCTGTGTAAACTGCGGGCAGAGAGAATACGTGAGTACGTATCTGTCTGTGTTGGTGAGTATACATGGCCCTCATAAACTGTGCCTTTAAGTTGTATTCGTTCGTCACCGTGTTTAACCACTGAGTGCAGTTTGCCTTCAACGGTGCATGTTCAAGATACAATCATATCACATTTATGTTGATGCTTCATTGCGTTTGTGCAACCACCCCACAGATGCCGCTGCATGCTTCAGCTGGTGTGGCTATGAAAGTTTAGTTGTGGGACCTGCATATACTGTATTGCATCATTTATAAAGTGCTTACTCCCCGTATGTAGGGCACTGAGGCGCTTGTCTGCATGGGCAGGAGGCCCACTCCATGTAGAACCTAATTGTAAATTGTATTTATGTGGCGCTTACCACTCCTGACGAGGCGTTTTTAGAGTTTTGCGCCGAGTAGAACGCTGCTCTAGAAACCGAGGTAAGTGGACAGTAGATTAGTAATATTTGCTTCCTTTTCCGTGTGGGATTGGTTGTGCTCAGGAGATCTCATGCATCAGTGCTAATGTTTGGAATAGGCTAGATTAGTTGAAGTGGAAGGTGTGAGATGTAAGTAGCAGGGGGCATGTGTACCTGTTGGCTGGATGAGTAGGTAGAAAGAGAGAAGAGTTGGGAAAAGTATGTTTGGGAGTCTACCGTAGTGTGCAAGATTCGAGATGAGTCAGGGATAACATTTAAATGTCAGTTTGTGTTTATTACATGAATTGGGTGACAGGGTAGTGCCGAGCTTTGCAGTGCTTTTGCTGACCCAACGTGATCAGTCACCAGATTATCAGTGAAACTATAGAATTGTTACAAAATGTTTAAGATGCGATTGTCAGATATTCCTTTTTATGATGGGCACATGCTGATGAGCTTTGCGGGGGTCAACAGGGGGTAAAAGACTTTGTCATTTACAACGCCATTACTTGATTAATGCTTCACGAAGGGGAAAAAAACAATAACATTTTTAAAGTCAATAGCTCAAAACAATGTCATTGTGAGACCTATTGCATTGTAAATGCTTGTTATTCGGTGCACATAAAGCGAGCATGTAGATCTGCTGGTAAGTGAGACATTGGTGGCTCATTGAATTGTGATAACTGTATGTACATTTTGCATTTGTAGGTGTGTGTATGTGTGTAGTTCTGTTGCTGGTCATTTGGGCTGGGTTTGGTTCCATGTAAGGAATTGGTGGGTTCTGGGGATATGTACCTATCTGTTCTAATGTCAAGGTGCAATAACCTTGCCATCCTGATCCCACAGGAGCGGTGGGAGTTCCACACTTTATCAAACCCACAGCCAACGTCACAGTTATTGTGTAGGTTTATGGGTACACTCCGGAAAGGATAAACTGGGCAAGAAAGAGAGCCAGCGGCTCCGGACATCATTTCCCTGCCCGCTTGCGCTGCTGGACTCCACGTTTATTGCAGATGCGCTGATATCAAAGAGGAAGAGAAGACTTTTAGTTAGGTTTATTGGTTTTTATCATATAGTGTATTACGCAGATCAAATACAGACTTCTTTGAATTGAACTTAATAGTTCGGTGCAATAAACAGTTTTAAGTGTATAATCGCTTCATGGTACTGTAGAAAGTGCAGACCACCAGAAATGATCAAGAGTGCATTGGGCCACACCTGTACATTCAGTACAGTTGAAAATATTGCAACAAAAGCTTAACTCCCCTCACCCAACAAGTGAACCGCCATGTGCGAAGCGGAATGCAGTAATATTATGGTAGTAGTGTCAAAGTATGATCGAGGAGGTGTGGGGGAGTCGAGGGGGGGAGGGAAAGCTCAGCAATAGGGTGAGCGTTACTCCAAGGGTCTTGAGGTCTCTTATATGGGAACTGGGGAGGGAACCCCAAATTGGTACAGCCGGCTGGCAGACCCTTATTATTTATTTTATTTAGGAAGCTTATAGAGCGCGCTGCTACCCAAAAGTGTCCCCCTTCGCAGTGTGTTTCTTCTGTCTTGTTTTCATCGGCTTGGTGTGGTGATCTCATGTTTACTGCATTCCAGCATTACATCACTGGAATGTAGAATGTCTAATGGTGGTTTGTAGATAACTGATTCTATGTTAGTCAGTTACCTTTTGGACTGCTACGGATGTGGCTAATAAATACAGAACAAGAAGTATTTCTGTCTGCTGACCCTTATTACATAATACTTCACTTCAATTTGGCGACGATTTAGCCACCGCCAAGGAGCTACGCAGAAAGAAGCTCTGCCACAAAAAGAGATAAGCTGTAGACATGCTTGCTAAGATAACATTGCGCTGGAGAAAATAAGCAGGACTGTATACTTTTGTTTCAAGACTATGATGTAGTGCTGGATGATCAGTGTTTTCCATTTATTTTTATTTTAGTGTTACTATCTTTGGAAAAGGAAAATAAGTTGTCACGCGTTTCATTTCAACAAAAAAAAACTGTGCCTGTTGAAGGGAACGCTTGAATGTTATGTGGAAGATTGTCTTGGCATAATATTGCCAAAGTTAATTTCTTGTCATTTAAAGAAATGTTTGATGGCATTTTGAACATTTCGATTTTCGTGACACGAGCGCAACCCCTCGAGAGCACTGCGCGTGAACCTGCGCATGGCCTGGCTTTGAATCTTCTCACAAAAAGAGCGCACTGCGTGTGTTTACATTGAAGCAGCGTGCGTTTACTCCCAAGCGTAACTTTCATTTAAACATGATTACAAGTACAGACGCCGTATGTTTACATAAAAAATAACTAAGTTTGCCTACCGTTAGTGAGACATTTTCTATCCTCAGTGGCTCTCACTTTCTACTCTCCCGTTTGAAGCGAGTACTGTTTCAACTTGATCTTCAGTTTTCACACGCATTACATGCGTTCAACCAAACAACTAGTACGCTAACTTACCTGATCATGAAGGATTACAGGAAGTGGTTTTTCGTTAATCAAAACGTCAATCCGGTGGATTTTGGAACTGTCTAAGGAAAAAATACAGTTTTTTAAGGAGGAAACTCAAAGTCTAAGGAGGAATTAAAATGTATTGAAATATAAATCAAAGCTTTAAAAAAGCTAAGTATATACAAGTTGATTCTAAGCAAAATTACACATTTTCTCGTGTACATCCGTGATGTGCACACGCAATCCAAGGTAACAACCTATTAAAGAAGACTTTACTACACACAGTCCGAGGTAACAACCAATTATTGAAGAATCTGCACATCCGTGATGTGCATACGTAATAAAAAGTAACAACATTTTGGAAAGAAATATATTCAAGTTCACATCTAAACATGTGCATATGAGACATCTTGTACTTTTACATCTGATTTTTACATATATGATGCACTCAAACATGTTAAAGGCTTCATCTAATTTAAGTAGGTTTTTTTAGGATACATTAGTACAGTAAATTCTGATTGACTCCTGCTTCATATACATTTTCAATTTTCTCCAATTTCCTGAGAAAGTGTTATGGCTACTATGCAGAATGTAAATGCTCCTCCCCCTTTTCTTCAAACTCCTGGAGATCCTCCTGTACCTTGGAGAAATTGGTACAGGGCTTTTACAAAGTATTTAGTAACCATCGGTGGTAGTAGGTATCGACCAGAACGTAAAAGGTTCTTATTGGAACACAATTTAGGTTTTGAAGGACACTCCATATATGAACATCTCCCGCCATATCGCATTCAGCATGATCAAGAAGATTTAGATGAAAATGACAACAGGTGATGCTCTCCATTTTGTCTTCATTAACATGTGCACATGCCTTTCTTTCACCCTCAGCCTCCTCCAATGAGCACAAAGTCGGACTGCGTCTACACGAAGAGGCAGAGGAAGGCACAAGGCTGCATGTTCAAGTGCACAAACGTCTCTGTAGTAAGCAAAGCTTAATTTTACTCTGTGGTTGTATAATGTTCTTCTCACATTCCAACAATGGGGACACTACACAAGTTGCACAATATCTTTCTGAAAGTTACTGCTGACGTATAGTCAAGTTATTGAACGTTTTGTCTACATTATTGTATGAACTATACGTGCACCATCTCTCAGTCTGAAAGCAACTTCACATGAAACCACAGACGTCTTGTTACTTCCATCCATTCATAGTCATGTATCAGTCACTAGCTCTGCGCCATTTCCTGAGGAACATTGACAACTACGTTAGAATAAGGAGCGAAGACATCAAACAGGTGCACTAATCAAACAACATCAACACAAAAACAACCTAACAACAGCATAAAACCACAAAACACCAATACAACAGAACTCAAATAGCAACACCTTAATACAATATATATCTTCAACAACAAGACAATACCACACCTCAAAACATAAGCAACATACCACCATCTGAGCAGCAGCCCAGCAACACAACACACTGCAGCAAAATACAACACATAAATACTGCAAACCAACACAGCAACGCAACACTACACAAACTTAAATAACACAACACATGGTAAAAGAAGAAAATACTGCAAAAGCCACGCAACAACCAAGAACAACAATACTACACAACACCACCACACAACAGCACAACTAACACATTCATAATACATGTCATACAAAAGGTAACAGCACAAAATGTGAACTACAATAATTAAGCGATATTACAACCCAGTAGTAATGCAACACCACGGCACAGACCATGACACAACAACATAGCACAACAAAACAACAAGATTGCAAAACATCAGAATTAAACAATCTCTGTATAATGTAGAAACTAAACGTACAGCCATATATTTATCAGCAGTCTTTCTCCACTACCCTTGGCTTCCATTAAGGAGTCATTTACTATAAAAAAAGTGTATAGAGTGAGCATTTTGTCAGAAAAACATGGGCACTGCAGTAGTTCCTATAAAAAGTATTACCTGCCCTTTTTGTGTGCAGGTGTGCGTCAGTGGACCGATTGTGTGATTACAGGAGCTATTTGGCCTTTAGACTTTAAATAGGGAATTTAGAGGCGGGGGGGCATAGCTGTTATTTTAAATCTTGCTACCGCTGCTCATTCGTTAAGGAGGATGTGGCGGGCTGTGAATGCGCTCGCTTCGGGATCTCCTTTAGCTCTCATTTTACCATGACAGGGCTGTTAATATATCACCCCCCGTGGCCAGCCATGGAGTTTAAAATTGCTATCCCCGAGGCTGTAGGCTCTCTGGCCTTGACGGCCGCTAATTTCAGTGTTGTAGGAGATTTAAATTTACATTTTGATTGCTCTGCTGATCTTGAAATCAGCAATCTACTTGCTGACGTCACTGCTTGTCAATTAAATCAGCTTGTGGCGGGCCCTACTCATAGTGCTGGTCACCTGCTCGACCCCATTTTCTCTAACATCCTGTCCCTTACTGTCAAGACTCCCAACCCAGTGTGCTGGTCCAATCATTTTTTGGTTTCCATGTCACTTCGCCTGCACGAGCCTGTGTACAGAGCTGATTCAGCAGCTTCCTTTCAACGACTGTGGCATACATGCAATCTGGAGGAGTTTCATTCCATTCTGTCACTTAGTCCCCCTATTCTAGCCAGTGACCCCGATCTGGCAAATAAAGCACTGTGTGACTGGATTATATTTGCTTTGGATTCACTTATCCCAGCCAAATGGTCTAAGAGCCGTTGAGTTAATTCCAATCCGTGGTTCAATGGTTCTTTGGCCGCTATGCGCAAATTCTGTAAAATACTGGAACGGGTCTGGCGTAGGGATTATGACCCGGTGGCCACAAAAGGCTACCAGGATGCCATCAGAAACTATCACAGGGCCATACACTCCACCCGGGTGGCCTATTTTACTAACTATATCAAGTACAATACAAACAACCTCTTATCTGGCCTGTCTAATTTCTACAGTGGTGATTACTCAAAACTGGACATTTCCCCAAGAGACAAAATCTCAGCACAGAAGCTAAATTCTTAATGATTTTGTTTATTTATCAAAAATATTTTTTAATTTTTCTGTATTTTCATATACTCTTTTGTGAATTTATATTAGACTCATATATTCATAAAAACATTTACAAATGAGACACAATCATATCAACATTTTCAATTGGAAAGAAGCCAACGTTGGGTTCTCTCAATCTTGCTACAAATTATAGTATCCCCCAAATTTGCACGATCCTCTTCCCATTCTCACCATTCATTCTTCTCACACCTACCATCAATCATACCCCACAGAATAATCACAATAAAAGCACATCTGTAGTAGAGCCCTGCTCACTAATCCTATCCATCACAGTTATCAGAATCACGGTTAGGCATTTACAAGTCCATCACATTTCTTTTCCTGTTGGATCTTCTCTTGATTTGTTTCTTGAGTAGGACTCCCAGATGTGTGATCACTGGTCTATGTACGTTTCGGTGAAAACAACTGATTTATATCATTTTCTTCAGGACCAAGAGAGCAATACACTTTTCATCTGTGTAGTGATCTGGGGGTCTGTATGCGTCTTAAGACATTGAAGTGCCTCTGATACAGAAAGGTTCTAAGTAGTCCAGGACGTTGTCGTTAGATGAGTGTTCTTTGAGAATGTAGTTCCCTAATAGGTATGTTCATATGCGTAGAAAAAATTCTTTAGTTTGATTTCCATCCGAACTGACGTTATGTTGTAGTCATAATATGTCCTCCATATCTTTGAGGATATTGTGGTTCCATCTAATTTTTTTAATTTCTGTTCAATTCTCAATATGCTTTTGTAAGTCTTGGTTCTTGTCTTGGAAGGAGTGGTGGTTCGGATTGGTTATTCACAAAGACTCAATCAGTCTTTCTTCTCTCGTGCTAACGTCTATAGGGGTTCGAATCTGCTCTGCTCAGCAGATTTGAATCCCTGGAGAAGACAAGAAAGACTGATTAAGTCCTTGTGAATAACCAATCCGAACCACCACCCCTTCCAAGAACCGAGACTTACAAAAGCATATTGAGAATTGAACAGAAATTAAAAAAATAAGACGGAACCACAATATCCTCAAAGATATGGAGGACGATCTTTTCGCTGTTTGGCGGCTAAGTTGTGGAATTCCCTGCCAACGCAGATTTGCTGTCTGGATAGCATGTTGTCCTTTCGTAAAGCTGCCAAAACCTTTCTTTTTCCAGTGGCTTAGTCCCGTATTTCCTTATTGACACTGCTGCTAGCGCCGAAACCCCTCTTCACTGAGGCAGCTGTGCGCTATATAAAAAGATTTAACATAACATAACATAACATAACTGGTAACACAACCAAAGGTGGATACACACCTGAGCCCGACCCCTTCAGAGTGCAAGAGGTAACACGACCAAACTTGGATACAAACCTAAGCCAGACCCCTACAGACCACCACAGGTAACACAACCCAAGGTGGATACAAAGCTGAGCCTGACCCCTTCAGAGTGCAAGAGGTAACACAACCAAAGGTGGATACAAACCTGAGCCCAACACCTTACAGACTGCAACAAGTAACACAACCAAAAGTGGATACAAACCTGAGTCCGACCCCTTCAGATTGCAAGAGTTAACACAACCAAAGGTGGATACAAACCAGAGCCCGACCCCTACAGACCACAACAGGTAACAAGACCAAAGGTGGATACACACCTGAGCCTGACCCTTATAGACTGCAATTGTTAACACAACCAAAGGTGGATACAAACCTGAGCCCCACCCCACAGACCACAACACGTAACGCAACCAAAAGTGAATACAAACCTGCACCCGGCCCCTAGAGACGGCAACAGGTAACGCAACCAAAGGTGTATACACACCTGAGCCCGACTCCTACAGACCACAACAGGTAAATCAATCAAACATAAATACAAACCTGAGCCCGACACATTCAAGAACGCAACAGGTAACACAATCAAAGGCGGATACAAATCTTAGCCCAATCCCCACAGACTGCAACAGGTAACACCACCAAAGGTGAATACAAACCTAAGCCCAACACCTACAGAGTGCAAGAGGTAACACAACCAAAGGTGGGTAAAGACCCAAGCCCTACCCCATCGGACTGCAACAGGTAACACGATCAAACGTGGATTTAAAGCCGAGCCCCACCCCTACAGACCGCAAAAGGTAAATCAACCAAAGGTGGATACAAACCTGAGCCCAACACCCTAGAGACCGCAACAGGTAACGCAACCAAAGATGGATACAAACCTGAGCCAGACCCCTACAGAGTGCAAGAGGTAACAACCAAAAGTGGATATAAACGTGAACCAACCCCTACAGACTTCAACTGGTTCCCCACCTACAGCAGGGGTACTGCGGCAACCAATAGAAGTCCAGAGCTTCAACAATCCAAAACAGATGACTCCTTGCCAACTTGCAGTAATCTGCATTTCTCTTCACTCAGCTTTCCAGCAAACAGGAGTATGTGGTAATACCCGAGGCTCTGAGGAACCCCACTACCAGCATATTATAGCCTTGATGCCGCACAGGAGCGGGGGTTACATCGCAGATACACAGGGACCCCACCTCCAGAATATGATAGCCTCGCTCCCTCACAGGAGCTGAGGAACCCCACAGGGACTCCACCTCCAGCCTATAATAGCCCCTCTGGCTCACAGGAGCTGGGGTAACCCCGCAGAGGCTCAGGGACCCCATCTCCAGAATATGACAGCCCCGCTGCCTCTCATGAGCTGGGGGAAATGCACAGAGACACAGGGACCCCACCCCCAGCATATGATAGCCCCGCAACCTGATACACTGGGACCCCACTGTCACCGTATGATAGCCCCACAAGCGGATACACAGGGACCCCACTACCACCATATGATAGCCCTTCTGCCACACAGGACCTGGGGTAACCCCGCAGAGGCTCAGGGACCCCACCTCCAGAATATGACAACCCCGCTGCCTCTCATGAGCTGGGGGAAATGCACAGAGACACAGGGACCCCACCCCCAGCATATGATAGCCTCACAGATACACAGGGACCCCACCTCCAGTGTATGATAGCCCTACTACCTCACAGAAGCTGGGGTAACACAGGGACCCCACCGCTGGCATATGATAGCCCCACAACCTGATACACAGGGACCCCACTGGCAGCATATGATAGTCCCACAACTTGATACACAGGCCCCCCCCCCTCGAGTGTACAGGAGCTGGGGTAACACAGGGACCCCACGCCCCACAACTTGATACACAGGGACCCCACTGGCAGCATATGATAGCCCTGCTGCCACACAGGAACTGGGGTAACCCCGCAGAGGCTCAGGGACCCCAACCCAGCATATGATAGCCCTGCTGCCACACAGGAACTGGGGTAACCCCACAGAGGCTCAGGGACCCCACCTCCAGAATATGACAGCCCCGCTGCCTCTCATGAGCTGCGGGAAATGCACAGAGACACAGGGACCCCACCCCCAGCATATGATAGCCCTACTACCTCACAGAAGCTGGGGTAACACAGGGACCCCACCGCTGGCATATGATAGCCCCACAACCTGATACACAGGGACCCCACTGCCAGCATATGATAGTCCCGCAACTTGATACACAGGGACCCCCCCCCCCTCGAGTGTACAGGAGCTGGGGTAAAACAGGGACCCCACCGCCCCACAACTTGATACACCGGGACCCCACTGCCAGCATATGATAGCCCCACAGCCTGATACACAGGGACCCCACTGCCACCATATGATAGCCCCGCTGCCTCAAAGGAGCTGGGGGAACCCCGCAGGGACACAGGGACCCCACCCCCAACATATGATAGACCCCGCTGCCTCACAGGAGCTGGGAGAACCCCACAGAGACATAGAGACCCCACTGCCGGCATATGATAGCCCGTCGCGTCACAGGAGCTGGCGTAACACCGCAAATACACAGGGACCCCACCTCCAGCATATGATAGCCCCGCTACCTCACAGGAGCTGGGTTAGCCCCCCAGATACAAAGGGACCCCACTGCCAGCAGGCATATGATAGCCCCACAACCTGATACACAGGGGCCCCACCCCCAGCTTATGATAGCCCCACTGCCTTATAGGAGCTGGGGCCTGGGAGCCCCCCAGACACACAGGGACCCCACCCCCAGCTTATGATAGCCCCACTGCCTTACAGGAGCTGGGGGAGCCCCCCACATACACAGGGACCCCACCCCAGCTTATGATAGCCCCACTGCCTCACAGGAGCTGGGGGAGCCCCCGAGATACACAGGGACCCCACCCCAACTTATGATAGCCCCACTGCCTTAGAGGTGCTGGGGGAGCCCCCCAGATACACAGGGACCCCACCCCAGCTTATGATAGCCCCACTGCCTTACAGGTGCTGGGGGAGCCCCCCAGATACACAGGGACCCCACCCCCAGCTTATGATATCCCCTCTGCCTTACAGGTGCTGGGGGAGCCCCCCAGATACACAGGGACCCCACCCCCAGCTTATGATAGCGCCACTGCCTTACAGGTGCTGGGGGAACCCCACAGAGACATAGAGACCCCACTGCCGGCATATGATAGCCCCGTTGCATCACAGGAGCTGGCGTAACACCGCAAATACACAGGGACCCCCACCTCCAGCTTATGATAGCCCAGCTGCCTCACAGGAGCTAGGGGAGCCCCCCAGATACAAAGGGACCCCACTGCCAGCAAGCATATGATAGCCCCACAACCTGATACACAGGAACCTCACCCCCAGCTTATGATAGCCCCACTGCCTTATAGGATCTGGGGCCTGGGAGCCCCCCAGACACACAGGGACCCCACCTCCAGCTTATGATAGCCCCACTGCCTTACAGGAGCTGGGGGAGCCCCCCACATACACAGGGACCCCACCCCAGCTTATGATAGCCCCACTGCCTCACAGGAGCTGGGGGAGCCCCCCAGATACACAGGGACCCCACCCCAACTTATGATAGCCCCACTGCCTTAGAGGTGCTGGGGGAGCCCCCCAGATACACAGGGACCCCACCCCAGCTTATGATAGCCCCACTGCCTTACAGGAGCTGGGGGGGGGGGGGCAGATACACAGGGACCCCACCCCCAGCTTATGATAGCCCCACTGCCTTATAGGTGCTGGGGGAGCCCCCCTGATACACAGGGACCCCACCCCCAGCTTTTGATAGCCCCGCTGCCTTACAGGTGGTGGTGTTGTGTCTCCTCGTGCACCAGCTTGAGGCAGGGGTGTCAAGCCGACTCAGAAGCATCACAGTGCCCCCGCCCTAATGTAAGGAGCTCCAAAGACAACTCAGCATAGGAATAATATTCCCTCAGTCTACAGCTGATGGGCCCTAGCCAGCCTAGGTGTGGCAGTTGTTCAGCCCCTCAAAACACATACCGTCACTGGTGAAAGTTTGCACCAGCTACATAAACCACTGTTCATTCAGCAGTGAAAGTCTGAACTCCCCCAGAGTGAACATTCAGTCTCTGGTGAAAGTCTGCACTAAAGTCTGAACTCCTCCAAAGTGAACAGTTAGTCTGTCGTGGAAGTCTGCACTAATGCCTGAACACCCCCAAAGTGAACAGTGAGTCTACGGTGGAAGTCTGCACTAAAACCTGAACTCCCCCAAAGTGAACATTCAGTCTCTGGTGAAAGTCTGCACTAAAGCCTGAACTCCCCCAAAGTGAACATTCAGTCTCTGGTGAAAGTCTGCACTAAAGTCTGAACTCCTCCAAAGTGAACAGTTAGTCTGTCGTGGAAGTCTGCACTAATGCCTGAACACCCCCAAAGTGAACAGTGAGTCTACGGTGGAAGTCTGCACTAAAGCCTGAACTCCCCCAAAGTGAACATTCAGTCTCTGGTGAAAGTCTGCACTAAAGCCTGAACTCCCCCAAAGTGAACATTCAGTCTCTGGTGAAAGTCTGCACTAAAGCCTGAACTCCTCCAAAGTGAACAGTCAGTCTGTGGTGGAAGTCTGCACTAAAGCCTGAACACCCCTAGAGTGAACAGTGAGTCTGTGGTGGGAGTCTGCACTAAAGCCTGACCTCCCCCAGAGTGAACAGTGAGTCTGTGGTGGGAGTCTGCACTAAAGCCTGAACTCCTCCAAAGTGAACAGTCAGTCTCTGGTGAAAGTCTGCACTAAAGCCTGAACTCCCCCAACGTGAACAGTGAGTCTCTGGTGGAAGTCTCCACTAATGCCTGAACTCCCCCAAAGTGAACATTCAGTCTTAGGTGGGAGTCTGCACTAACGCCTGAACTCCCCCAAAGTGAACAGTCAGTCTCTGGTGGGAGTCTGCACTAAAGCCTGAACTCCCCCAAAGTGAACAGTCAGTCTGAGGTGGGAGTCTGCACTTAAGCCTGAACTCTCCCAGAGTGAACAGTCAGTCTCTGGTGGAAGTCTGCACTAAAGTCTGAACTCCCCCAAAGTGAACAGTCAGTCTCTGGTGAAAGTCTGCACTAAAGCCTGAACTCCCCCAGAGTGAACATTCAGTCTCTGGTGAAAATCTGCACTAAAGTCTGAACTCCCCCAAAGTGAACAGTCAGTCTGAGGTGGGAGTCTGCACTAAAGCCTGAACTCCCCCAGAGTGAACAGTCAGTTGTGGTAGAAGTCTGCACTTAAGCCTGAACTCTCCCAGAGTGAACAGTCAGTCTGTGGTGGAAGTCTGCACTAAAGCCTGAACTCCCCCAGAGTGAACAGTCAGTCTGTGGTGGAAGTCTGACTAAAGCCTGAACTCCCCCAAAGTGAACAGTCAGTCTCTGGTGAAAGTCTGCACTAAAGCCTGAATACCCACAAAGTGAACATTCAGTCTGCACTAAAGTCTGAACTCCCCCAAAGTGAACAGTCAGTCTGAGGTGGGAGTCTGCACTTAAGCCTGAACTCTCCCAGAGTGAACAGTCAGTCTGTGGTGGAAGTCTGCACTAAAGCCTGAACTCCCCCAAAGTAAACATTCAATCTCTGGTGAAAGTCTGCACTAAATCCTGAACTCCCCCAAAGTGAACATTCAGTCTCTGGTGAAAGTCTGCACTAAAGCCTGAACTCCCCCAGAGTGAACAGTCAGTCTGTGGTGGAAGTCTGCACTTAAGCCTGAACTCTCCCAGAGTGAACAGTCAGTCTGTGGTGGAAGTCTGCACTAAAGCCTGAACTCCCCCAGAGTGAACAGTTAGTCTGTGGTGGAATCCTGCACTAAAGCCTGAACTCCCCCAAAGTGAACAGTCAGTCTGCGGTGGAATCCTGCACTAAAGCCTGAACTCCCCCAAAGTGAACAGTCAGTCTCTCGTGAAAGTCTGCACTAAAGCCTGAATACCCACAAAGTGAACATTCAGTCTGCACTAAAGTCTGAACTCCCCCAAAGTGAACAGTCAGTCTGAGGTGGGAGTCTGCACTTAAGCCTGAACTCTCCCAGAGTGAACAGTCAGTCTGTGGTGGAAGTCTGCACTAAAGCCTGAACTCCCCCAAAGTAAACATTCAATCTCTGGTGAAAGTCTGCACTAAATCCTGAACTCCCCCAAAGTGAACATTCAGTCTCTGGTGAAAGTCTGCACTAAAGCCTGAACTCCCCCAGAGTGAACAGTCAGTCTGTGGTGGAAGTCTGCACTTAAGCCTGAACTCTCCCAGAGTGAACAGTCAGTCTGTGGTGGAAGTCTGCACTAAAGCCTGAACTCCCCCAGAGTGAACAGTTAGTCTGTGGTGGAAGTCTGCACTAAAGCCTGAACACCCCCAAAGTGAACAGTCAGTCTGTGGTGGAAGTCTGCACTAAAGCCTGAACTCCCCCAGAGTGAACAGTTAGTCTGTGGTGGAAGTCTGCACTAAAGCCTGAACACCCCCAAAGTGAACATTCAGTCTCTGGTGAAAGTCTGCACTAAAGTATGAACTCCCCCAGAGTGAACAGTCAGTCTGTGGTGGAAGTCTGCACTAAAGTCTGAACTCCCCCAAAGTGAACATTCAGTCTCTGGTGAAAGTCTGCACTAAAGTCTTAACTCCCCCAAAGTGAACAGTCAGTCTGAGGTGGGAGTCTGCACTAAAGCCTGAACTCCCGCAAAGTGAACATTCAGTCTCTGGTGAAAGTCTGCACTAAAGTCTTAACTCCCCCAAAGTGAACAGTCAGTCTGAGGTGGGAGTCTGCACTAAAGCCTGAACTCCCCCAGAGTGAACAGTGAGTCTGTGGTGGGAGTCTGCACTAAAGCCTGAACTCCCCCAAAGTGAACAGTCAGTCTGCGGTGGAAGTCTGCACTCCTTGAAATCCCAAACATCGTCCAGCTCAAAGGCCTTCTTTCTTTGAAACCACGCATCTGTCTAAGGTGAAAGTCTGCTCTCTGCCAGTGACTGATGAAATCCTGAATATGTCCCTTCTGTAGATAATCGAATATTAATGTACAGTGAATGATTTCCAGCAGGTTCCCATACTCTGTCTGTATTGATGGGCACATCCCTAGCACCAGTTCTCACAGAGAGTAGCAAATGCCCATATTTTAGAGGGTTATGGTGTATGGTGGGTTCTTGTATGGAGTGAGTAACCTGGCCTCTTCTGTTCCACTCTCCATTAGATCCCAGGGTGCTGTGCGGGGTACTTTGGACACCAGTGCCTCATGTGCCCGGGGAAGCCTGGCGACTGGTGTTCGGGCAGCGGCATCTGCAAGGATGGCATTGCGGGCAACGGGGAATGTATCTGCCACGAGGGCTTCCACGGCACAGCCTGCGAGACCTGTGAGCCGGGGAGATTTGGAAAGGACTGCAAATCAGGTACGTTTGGAGAGTGTGGGGCAAGGTGCAGAGGTCATAGTCTACCTAAGGGGGAGGTCATGTAGGATGGATGGTTGTGTCACTGCCACGCGGCCTTCGTTGGCAGTGACACAACCAGTTAGCGCTTTACTAAAATGCATTAAATAAATAAATAAAAACACTTGTGAGGTGCTGAGTTGATCCCAGTAATACTATCATTTCATTTCAAAATCTTTATTCGAATTTCAGAAATTCATAAAAGCAAATCTCATTTACAAAAATATTCTAAAATTCCTTTTTAAAACTTTTACAAATTGACATTTCCAAATCAGACAGCAGATGATTATAACAGATGGTATAGAATAGCAGATCAAGGATTGTCCATCATTTTGCGAACTCGAGTAACAAGTCTCAAGAAAGTGCTGGTGTGAAAAACTATTTCTTCAGTGTCCAGGGAGAGCAACATCTGATAAGAATCCCCCAAAGAGAGGGGTCTGTGTTTTCTAAAAAAACTGAGCTAAAATCCATTTTACATATTTCAAATAATATTTACAAAAAAAGAAGAAATGCAAATCATTTTGTGCGCTCACTCCATCACAGGGGCATGGTTTGTAGTCTGGGTTTGAGCAGTGTCCCAGGGGGAAACTTAGTAGGAATCTTACAGTTCCCGCCCTTAAACGAAACAAGAGGGATCTTTCCCAATTAGCCATTGTCAAAGTGAGGTATAATGGTAAAGGATACCTATACAGCTCTTTACCCATATAGGCCGAGACTGTAGATTTCTTAGATTCATTATTAATCCTATCGAAGTTATAAAGTGCATATAGTGCTTTTTTAAATTCATTCTTATCTGGTGGCTCAACTCTGGTCGGTTCTAAAAAGAGGTAGCCTTTATCCACACTGCATAAACTCTTATAAACTCCTGAGAGCCAGGGAATGTCCATTCCTTTTCACATTTAAGGCAGTCGCTTATGATTTCTTGCGTCAAGTTGGCTGATTTGTTCCTCCAAATGGAGAGCCAAAATGACGCTGGTCTTGTCCTAATGTAATCACAAATGAAATGCAGGGTTAATTCCCGGTGGCAAATATACTCAGAAGTAGAAATCGGTACGCCCAACAGTTTCCTACAGAAACGAATTTTCTTCTTGTTGAGGGAAACGATTTCTTACCAGACCCCATAACTCAGCCCCATATGTGGCCACTGGGACGCATTGCAATTTAAACATTTTTTAAATAGCTTTAATAGCACCTGTCTGCCTCGGATGTGGGAGACTAAGAATTGAGTTGATGGCCTTTGAGAACTTGCTCGTGGAGTGGGCCGTGTGCCCAGTCCACGAGCCGTTCGCAGCAAAGACCATCCCTAGATATGGAAAAGAGCAGGTAGAATTTAGTCTATCAGTCCCCACTAGGATAGAATTGAGCTGGTGTTTCCCTGCCCCGCATGATATAATAAAAGATATTTTGAAGTTCACGCGTAAATCCAAGCCGTCCATATACTGTACAAAGGTTTTGACCAAAATACGCAGAGAGTTTGGAGTGCGGCCCATAAGGACCGCATCATCTGCATAAAGAAGTACTGGTAATTGTTTCCCATTGATTTTCGGGACATCTGGGGTCGACTGTTTTAGGGAATTGCTCAGCCCATTAATATGAATGATAAAAAGCAAGGGGTGCTAAAACGCACCCCTGCCTAACCCCTCTTCCCACCCTAATGGCGCCAGAAACCTCCCCACCCGTACCAATCCTGACTTGTGCTTTAAGATCAGTGTGTAAAAATGCCAGGAAATGTACCAAAGATGTGTCTAATCCATAATCCAACGGAATGGGCCAGAGTTTGGACCTGTTGACTAAATCCAACGCGGACGATAAGTCCATGAATGCTAAGTAAACAGGGGATAATCGAGCAATGTTATATTTACCAATAATCAAATTGAGGTTCAAACATTGTTCAACCGTGCCAACCTTGCTTCTAAAGCCCAGTTGGCAGGGGTCCAACATTCCGCATCCCTCCGTCCATTTCAAGACCCTGTTATAAATTACTCGGCCCAAAATCTTTTATGTATTATCGAGCAACGAGATTGGTCTATAATTGATTGGGTCAGATATATCCCCCTTTTTATATATTGGCACAATAATACTCGTTGTCCAAGTGTCCGGCATGGGGGCTACAGGCAGACTATTGAAGACATTCCACAGGATCGGGGCCCAGAATTCTATTTTCCACTTTATGATGTCTATAGGTAGCCCGTCAGGGCCCGGAGCCTTATTGCCAAGGCTCTGTATAATTGCCACTTCTACCTCCAGCAGCGTAATCTGTAGGCTGCAAAGATGTCCCTGCACATAATAGACTTTGCCTTGTGTTGGTGCAGCATATATTTTAGAGAAGTGATTCTCCCATGAATCACTGGAGATGGTGCAGCTAACTGGTGTCAATTGTTGACCCATGTTACGCAGGTCCCTAACTGCGGACCAGAATGAATTTCCATTCTTTCCCCCTGCTGAGTCAACAAATGCCTCCCAGTGCTCCCCCAGTAAGGTAGCCTTCCGTTCTCTAATTGTTATTTTATACATCCTCCTTGCTGTCCTTACATCCATAGGAAACCTAGGTTTGGAGGTTAGAGCCTTACGTAAATTCTTGTTTGCTTCTGAACATTTGTGGTCAACCCATCTGGGTTCTTTGTCAACCTTGTGCAATGGCACTGACAGTAGGGATCTGATTACAGAGCATAATTGGTAAAATATTCAATTGTCCTCAAATAGTTTCCTTCTGTTGACAAACATGAAGTATTTAAATACTGGTGTTCTTCTATCACAGCTCAACTATTCTACCGCTATCTACTCCCCTCCATTTCAACCTTAAATTATCTTCTGAGGGAGTAACATCTCGGGCCCCATGAGAGAGGGTATACACGGGGCGGGATCCTAATCTTAATACCACTATCAGCGGGTTATGGTCCCCAAAGTCCGTTGCATGAACCTTAGCAGTTATTAGACGGTCTGCAAGGCATGGAGACATAAAAATATAATCAATAGTTGAAAAACAGTCCCTGCCTCTAAAAGTTGGTACCTGCTGATTTCTAGGGGTGTGAACCAAATCCATCACATTACTGAGGATGTGTTCAGTAATAAAAATATCTAATTCTAAACCCCTTTGCACTGCTGGATCTGCTTGAGATTTGTCCATATCCTGATATGACTTTGGAATTTTAGCATTAAAATCCCCCCTAAGAGGATCTCAATACCATCATCTGCGCCTTGATGTTGGTCTAAATCTGATATGATTTTAAAAAGATCGGTAAAATTCCTATTTGGAACAGAATAAAAGTCATTATTATAAAAATTAATCAAGTAGAAGGGGACCCGTCTTTTGTATTCCAATATCTGTATATTTAGACTGTTAGTTGGTATCACCCTAGTGCTTCCTCCAGCAGCTATCCTGATCCCGATGAATAAGCCTCCAGATGCACGCCCAAAGTCTGGTTTAGGTGCTGTCAGGCTAAAGCAATGGTACCCCTCTATGTGTAAATCATGTGTGGCCCATGTCTCCTGAAACATTATAATGTCTTTGCCAGACAGTGTATGCATCCAGTCTGTATCCGGTAATCTTGGTTCGAGGCCTGCAACGTTCCAGCTCAAAATATTGAGATCAGAATCATTTACTATCCTTTTTGGATTATGGGAGCTCTTCGGTTTTTTAGCATTTTTAACTGATGCTGGTCCCAAAGCACCCTCTGCCTGTGAGTGATCAGTGGCTAGGATTGCTGGATATATAAATGTAATTTCCTGGGCTTTTTTTCTCCCTTACTGGATTTATTGGGCGATAGGCTAAGGTTTACCCTATTAAATTTCCCTCTTGGCCATTAGCACTAACCAACCTATCGGATTTTCAATCTTGTTCGTCTAAGTTGGAAAAGGCCTGTTCAAATCGATTGTAGGTCGGAACCTTATATTCATACCTCTCCTGGTTTTGGGGGATAGTTGGGTTATTGTTTCTGTATATAGGTAGTGTCTGAGGGTTGTGATAGAAAAAACCCAGGGGTAAGATGTGAATCCCCTCCCTACCCATTTGTGTTGTCCCTGCTCTTTCTAGGATTGTTCTCACTAACTCAGGAGACCCAAAATTCAAAACTATGCAGTCACCCCTGTCACTTTTATTCGATCTCCCTATCCAGGGGATCCTAGGGACCATTTTAAACTCATGAAACAAATGCCTACCTAACCCGGTCCCGATATCTAATAGGTGTAGTGCCTTATTTTTTTGGGAAGTCCAATGTTCCTCAGAATTGGGTGGTATTGTTGGTACATTCGAAAGCACAACTGTATAAGGTGTCGACTCAGGGGGTAAGCGAAGAAATCCCTTGTTATGTACAATATCCGAACCACCCCTATGTGAATCCTTCAAACCCTTATAACTTCCCCCAGATTTTGCTCCTGCCCATACAGAGCGAGTTTGAGCTAATTGGATATTGACACTGTTTGGTATGGAAGCCTGTGCACCCCCTTTAGTTGCAACATCTTTGGCCGCTGGAACCATGTTTGAAACGGCGGTCAAGTGTGTTACTTGATCACCCTGAGCTGTTGTGCCCCCATTTGATATTTGACTAATAGGTGGGGAAAGTTTTTGTTCTATGTCATTTAGGCGAGTGTCAATATCCACAAGTTTGTCTAACAGCGGTTTTAACAACACCATTAGCTTCCCCTCAAATTTTGCCAATATACTGTCTTCCGAATTTGCCTGGCAATACTCAATAGAGTTTTGGTTTTTTAATGTGCTCGGACAAGTAAGGCTACCAGGACCTACATCTTCTCCGGGGCCTATCTTGCCATGGGCATTACCCTTTGTTTTTGCCACTTTATTAGTTTGATGTGCGGTGAGTGGTGCGCCACCCGATTTTCTTTTCCTTGTGGTAGCTTGGGCCATACCTCCCTTTGCTTTATGTTGCGATTGTCGTGTAAACCTAGCCTCAATCGGGGGTGGTGATAATGCTAGTGGTGGTGCTATGACAGTTGTACCAATTGAAGTAACGGGTGACATGAGTGGGGCTTCTGAGATTACCACCAAGGGCTCTAAAGGCACTTGTGGTATAATAGCCAAGTTATATCTGTCCGGCATAGCTTCATTAACAATAACGGGCCCCCCTGTAGTGGCTTCCTTGGAAGTTCTGCGCGTCTCCAGAGAAAGTCTTCGTTGGGTAAGTTCGATCTCGTGTATCAAAACCGACTCTGCCCTAATGAGGAAGGCGTCAAGAGTGCCTACTACCCCCTGGCCCCCTGTCCCTTTGCGGGTGCCCATACTCATATTTAAAAACAAACAGTGTAAGTAAGAATAAGCAGTATAGTACACTCGCTAATAATATTGGGCATCAAAAGTCACTGACCATGTTCAAGTTCGTAAGCGGCAGGTCCCAATATTCGAGAGTAAGATTGGTGGCCCTGCCCTGCCCCTTTCGACCCCGGACGGCCACAGACGGGCCGCCCTTTGCCCGGGCTTCGCCCGGCGTCCGCCCGTGCGCGTCCCACACTGCGGGGCAAGGAAGTCAATATTATACCAGGAAGAGGAGGGGCCTAACAATCCTCAGGTGTTCCCGGCGCTGTGTCGAGCGCTGGGCTTGCTGGGACTCGTAGTCCTGGAACCCCTCACGGCAGGAAGGGGGGGCGTGGAGCAAGCTGGCGTTCTCCTTCCGTCCAGCCCCCAGCAGGAATCCACTCACAAGTCGACAGAATGTCCCAGTGGAACACGACAGCTACAACAGACCACGGTAGGCTCCTTTGGTGAAGCTGCACCCCAGTAATACCAAATTTGAAGACTCCTCAGGAGGAGCAAAGAGATTAATTCGAGAAAGCTAAATCTAACAACCCATAAATAGACCGTCAAGAGGAGAGGCAGGAAGATGGTGGAAGAGAGTTGGTACGCTGTGTAAGTGCTTGGCAGTGACAATACCCTCACACTCTCCTCCTTAACCAGCCACACAAAATCCTACTGACCACAACGACAGCCAGAGATAAGCAACACTTTTTATCATCAGCACCCTTCCCACTCTGTACACACAGCTCCACTCCTTCCCACATCAGCCCTCCCTTCATTCCACCCACCCTCACAAGGGATGAATGCTGTCACCCCATCTCCTATCCACTCTTTCACAGCCTTGCGCCCCACCCTCCTCAGAGCATCCCAAACCCTTTACATGTCAAGCCCATTCCATCCGTTCCCTCACTTTTCTTTTCTTGAACTGCTACTCCCTCTGGCCCAGGCTGTGCGAATCTAGATATCCTTAGATTTCCAAATCCACAATCTTCAGCTTTGTAGAGAACTGCTTATTGAAACTGAGCTTTATTGACAGTGGAAAGGCGGGAAACTTAATCTAGAATTTGAAATAGATCTCTAGAATCCCGTCACAGGTCGATTAGACCTTTGTACCTGTCATAGAGTGTAGAAGGTAATCTTCTTCAACAAATCAATTCGGATCACTTCCATCTCCTTCCCCAAAGAACCACTGACAAAAAGTCAAGTTTAAAGATTTATTATAAATCCAAAAGCAATTGTGTATATAAACACCTCAGTAAAAGGTTCAGTAAATACACAGGTACTAATACAAACATAATCCTACGGAAAAGTCTCAAACGACTGAGAAACAGCACTAATATAATTTCCAAGACCACTAAGCTTTCAAGGATTGCTATGATCTGGGTCTTGGTAGACATGGAAGAAAGGAAGAAATACATCAGGATAAGTCTGTCCCTACACTATACTAAGTGTCATCCCTACAACCAGGTTCTCTCCTAACAAAAGGTGTCAGCCGTGGTGACTTCCAAAGAAGTTCACTCACTCGATTCGGACTTAGCCTCTTGAGTTCATCTCGCAAGCCGCTCTCTGCCTACCCAACATCTTTCTTCGCCGTTGTGCGCTTCTACTCTGCTCTCCTCCCGGGGTGCTGTCCCTAATACAAAACCCACAATTCGGTTGGCACGCCCCAAGAGACGCCCCTCTCCGAGAGTTAAGTTTCAAAGGGTCTTCATCTTGATGTCTTCCTCCTTGTTCGTTGAAAAACGGCCTTGGGTCCCACAGTCGTCTCCGCTTGAAGTTGCTTCCCTAAAATTCCACATCCACTCCTCCAGGTCTACAACTATTTTCCTAACTTTCACATACAATGGGCCCTTCTTTACTATCTCTGGCTAACCTTGCACCTGCAAAGGAACGCACATAAATTGGTTCGCGACAACATGCTACTTGCAATTAATTCTTTAAGGCAACCTTCTAGGAAAGGGGGCAGTTCCATGATTTAAGCTAGCAGCCACATTCCTAACTCGGCCTACACAACCCGTTATCCCCACCTGGGCCTCTGCACGTTTCGAGATGTCACCCCCTAACTTTTGGCAAACAGATTTACTCGTTAGGCCTACATCATTATAACAAAAAGAAAAGAATACATTTCCCAACTAAACACTTCTATGTCGTTTACATGAACACAATAATGAATTACTAAACATGCATTGGAATACATGATGCTTCTTTAAAACACTCTTTAACTGAACTAACATTACTTTCACAAATACATTTCTAGATTACATGGCATTAGTATTACAAAACACGTTATGTTGCAGCTATGGAATATTCTGGTACATGAGTTCACAGCTTTGTATCACACTTTAAACATGATTATAAACCTCTATATATGAGGGCGCTGTTTACTTGTGAATATGATGCACCCCTACAATTTCTAACACGGCCTTGCGCTCTCTCAGTCCCCCCTTTGATGACCTGTGTCATCACCACCATCCCACGTTCCTTTAGGGTAGGGACCAATTCTAAACAGCACTTGTTGCAACATTTCCTCGCCTGAGCATTTCCAAAGCTCTTAAGCTTCGGTATTGATTGTCCTGCAACTCCTCCATTCTCTGTGCCTGTCCCCTCACTGTTCTATCCAACCTATTGGACCTATAGCATTTGTACAATCTCAACAAACCCCATATTCCAACCACACAGGCTACTATGATGAGGAGAGGCTCCAAAATGTATTCAAGAAAACTCCTTCCCAAGTTTTCAAACCAACTTCCAACGCCTCCAAGACCCTTGCCAACCTTTTCCCATGTGTTTTCTTGTGTCAAATCATTAATCTCATAGTGGATTGCAGTAATGTTGCGTATATATTTCTTCAGGTCTTTAGAAATGTCCGGAATATACGTGCAACATTCCTGGACCTTTAAAAGTTTACAGACTCCGCCCTCTTTTGCTAAAAGGACATCTAAGGCAAGGCGGTTTTGTAAAACCATTGCCCTAATCGATAAAATCTCACCATGAATCAGCACCAGTGATTTTGCCGTACTCATCGACAACTCATCCACCACTGTTGCTAACCTCCGTATCTTAACGTCATTTAAAATCACTCCCAACATTGGTATCGCAGCTCCAAATATATCTCCCACCATTGCAGCAGCACTTACTCCTCTCTTCACTCTTGTCAACTTGCCACCCTCAATTTGAGCGAAATCCTCAGTGTGGTATATCTTAGGGAAAACAATAGCCAAATAGCACGTCCCATACCACTTATCCGGTAATCTCACATATGCATTCTTTCCACAGACAAAATACACAGTTGGAATCACCTGTATCACACTTTTCAGAAAGTCTTTGGTATAATACTCTAATTTCAAAGTGTGTTCACAAGTTGTCTCACCCACATATACATTTTCGTAGTATGTCTTTGGCCTATGTAAACATATCTTTCCTTTTTGTACGACGTCCAGGGCTATTGGACCATAACTTCCCTTTGACTTGTGTCCAAGCTCTTCATCCATCCAATCTACCTTACCCTGTCCTGACGTCTGTAACTGCTTCTGTTTTTGGTATCTATCCTCAACCTGCTCTACGAACTTCTTCTCTACCTCTGTCAATGAGCAGGTCAGGTTGTGTCGATGTGCATATGAGGTATCTATGGTTTTCGTTGGAATGAAAAAGTATCTAAGTCTATCCTCTGACTTATAATAATCCCATTTGTTCAAATGCTTATAATTTGGGACTTCAGGTAACACAACATCATAATTCGAAAAGAAATACTCAAACTGACTCCTGCCATAAAATAAACTAAGCAACAAACTACATGAAATTCCATATGTCAATGGCAAGTGATGGTATCTAATACCCTCGTCTACTGAAGCAGGCAGTTGCATACACACATAACAATCTTTCGCATCCATCGCGTCAATGTACTCATACAACAATTTAGCGTAAGCATTCTTTCCAAAGTTTCCTTTGGACAAATCAGCATGTAATCTACGGCTCTCTTCAGCTAGCAAAGCTTTCTTGGCTCCTATGTCTAGCTCTTTATGGCTAGGAGTGGTAGGTGTAGGTGTTCCCTTGACCTCCACTTCTTGCTCTTGTGGCGCTAAGTAAGAAACTAAGACTACTACGAATATAAAGAAAATTACTAACCCTAATAGTGTGCCTATAATACATTTTGCCCTACGAGTCGGGTTCCCAGCCTCCATGGTCTCAGACAGTGTGATTCGATTCTAGCAGCAACACAAAGTCCCGGCAATACAAAGTCTCTTGCTTGGCTTTATGAATTTTCTCGAACCACCTCTAGAAACAGAGATCCCCTTTCAAATTTTCATTGTCCATATCTTATTCAGGTTTCCCTACCCTTCTCCGTCCTCTAAAGGGAATGTCCCTAAATTTCTTCTTCTTCCACTCGGCTCTAAGTAACTTCAGCTGCTATTTACAAAGTCTTTACTGCGCATCTATGATAAGATTCTCTCCAAGTGCACAGAGTACATAGTCCAAAAGTTCCATATGAAGGATTATTGAATCACAGGCAGGGATTTCAGGGCCAAATGTAGGAAAGGTCAATCTGTTTAGGATCAAATCACTTATCTTGCTTAGGAAAGGGGGATTAGGAACGGTGATTGTCAGTAAGCCTTCGATTTCCAGTCCAGGTACCAACAGTATCACTTCCAATTTATAGTTCGGGGCAGTATCGGTCACCAGCACCGATCTCACCCTCCCGGATCTCAGTACACCTGGCATTTGTCAAAGGGTAGGTCCACTCCGGAGTGGCGTATCTTCTGCAAGGTACTCTTACCCTCCTTGATCTCCTTGGACCTTTATCCTCTGACTCTTCGTTTCCTCCTTCCAGGTCTGATTCTTCAGATACAGGCGCAAGATCTTTCTCAGAGGTCAACCTCACATTCAACCTCTTTCGCCTTTCAGGCCAACTTGCCTCGGTGCCCTTTACTCCCCTGTTCCTTGTCGGTACGACCTGCTCGTCTCGACCTTCGGCTTCTCCAGAGTTGGGATCACCCTCACAGCAGCTCTCCCATTCAGTGGCAGTTTCAGTGTCACTGTCGCTGTGATCTCCTACAGCTCGGTCGCATAAGTTACCAGCTTCTTCAGACACCCCCACAGCTTGACTTGTCCCCTCTTGTGGATCTTCCTCCACAGCTGGATTTTCTTCAACGAGAGGAGCTGTTTCTTCCAGGGGTGCTGGGACTCTTCGGGTGTGGGAAGCGTGGATCCAGTTTGGCAGTCCACCACACTTCACTGCCGTGTTCGTCACCAAGATGACTTGGAACAGCCCTCGCCAGCGGACGTCCAAACAGCTCTTCCTCACGTGCTTCCGTACGAGCACCCAGTCTCCGGGACACAGGTCGTGGCAGAGGTCTCTAGAAGTCGGGATTTCTGCCGCCTGCACCTGCTGGGACACAGAATGGATGACGTCAGATAGTCCTTTGCAGTAATCAAGAATCAGATCATCTGTGATATTCAGCAAGGCCGCCAAAGGGACTGATGGCAATCTCATAGCTCTTCCCATCAGCACCTCGTGTGGTGAAAGTCCTGTTCTCCTGTCTGGGGTACTACGCATGCTCATTAACACCAACAGCAGGGCATCTGGCCATTTCAGGGGCGTGGATGAACACACCTTTGCCATTCGTGCCTTTAAAGTTCCATTTATCTGCTCCACTATGCCAGAAGCCTCTGGCCGATAGCTACAATGCAGTCTTTGATCAATGTTCAGTGCAGAACAGAGCATCTTCACAACTTCACTGTTGAAATGTGTTCCTCTGTCTGATTCCAAAGAGGTCGGGACCCCGAATCTAGGTACTAACTCCCTCAACAACAACTTAGCTACCGTGAGTGTATTGCACCTACGAGTGGGATATGCCTCGACCCACCTGGAGAACACACATACAATCACCAAGACGTATCTGAGGCTGTTACACTTTGGCATCTCAATGAAATCCTATTGCATTCTGTTGAAAGGTCCTCCAGACCTCCCCACATGACTTAATGTAACTGGTGTCCTCTTTCCAACATTCATCTGCTGACATGTAACACACCTCTGACACACCGCTTCTGCCGCTGTTCTGAACTTGGGGTTATACCAAGTCTGTCTAAACACTCGTATCATCGCATCTCTTCCCAAGTGTACAGAGCCGTGTATCTGACGAGCCATTGGGCTCACCAGTTCATTCGGCAACACCGCTCTCCCATCTGCCGAAATCCACAAATCCAGATCCCCTTTTTCACAACCAGAAGTCACCCACACTCTTTTCTCAAAGTCTGACGCTTGTTCCTGCATCTTCCTCAATTCATCCCAAGTGTCAGCTACTTCAAGTACCATGTTTAGCTCGGTCCCTCTGTGTATTCCTTCAACAACCTGGTCCGTAAAGGAGTAGGCCTGCTCGGCACAGTAGCGTGCTACCTCATCTGCATATTTGTTACCCAGGGACACAAAATCAGTACTCTTACTATGTGCTGTGCATTTTACCACTGCAATCTCCGCTGGTCCCTGCAGAGCTTCCAGCAGTAACCTGACAAATTCTCCATTCCTGATAGGGGAACCTGATGATGTCATATAACCCCTTTGAGACCATAACTGACCGAAGTCATGAACCACACCGAACCCATATCTGCTGTCGGTGTATATGGTGACTCGAATCTTGTTGGCTGCCAAACAGGCACGCGTCAACGCAACTATCTCAGCCACCTGAGCGGAGTGTACCCCTTCTAAGCAGGTAGCTTCGATTATTCCATGAATCGTGCAAACGGCAAAAGCCGCCCTTAGCTGTCCAGCATTGTCCCTTATACAGACCCTCCAGGATATCGCGATTTCGCGATTTGCCGCGAAATCGGCAGTTTTGTGAAAATGCCGCGATTTTTACAAAAGTGCCCGCGAAATCGGCACTTTTGTAGAAATCGCGGTATTTTTACAAAGGCATGCCACTATATCCTGGGGGGTCTGAAAAAGTGGTCTCGGAAGATGTCCCCCCAGATCCTCGGAGGTGGGAGGCAAGCAGGTGCGGGCCCAGCGCTGCTCGGCTTTTAATCCTGCTCGGAGCTCTGGCTTCGGCTCAGATCATTGGCTGAGCGGGGGATCTCTCACATTTCAAGCTTGGAAGGGTGCAGGCAAAGTGAAGTGAAGCGCTCTGTTGCTGCTTAGGCTAGCTTTCCAGTGTGCATCGTCCTGAGCACTGGGGGCAGGAAACCTAATCAGTGTTCTATCAGAGGTGAAGGAAGCAATGCAGATGCATTTTACGTGTCAGTGTTTAGCTCTCATGCCAGAAGCACTGCTGCAGTTGCAGACAACACGGGCAAGCATTTTTATTCTCTTTCTATCCAGCGCTTTTTTTTCTTCTGAATTCCTTGTGGGGATTGTGCTCTGCCCTAGGCGCTGAACCATGAACCAAACAGCTACGGTGTCCCATCAGGTCAAGTGCCAGTCTCCAAGGATAATTAAGGTAGGAGGCTTAGTGCAATATGCTGCAGTGTTCTGTTCAGCAGAATGGAAATTGCATGGCGCGTGAGATGCCAATAAATGTTTATAATGATTATGAGAGCGTAGTTAAGTCCGAAAATAAAGTACCCTTTACGTGGATGCGAACTCTGAACTACCAAATCAATCAGTATGTAGGTCACACCAGAAATTTAATTAAAACGCCTAAACAAAAGTGAAGATAGTTTAATATTTCCTTTATTTGAGCCATCACTGTAAAACTAGAATTATCAATGTTTTAACTATTCATGTGCTTACTGCATAAGAGAGGTGAAAGTACATTTACTGTAATAATGGATGCCTTTGTGCTGCCACATGATGCTGTCATTTCGATGGATGAATTAGGATATTGACACTCGATAGGTAGAAGCCACAATCCAGGTGGTAGGATGTAAGAAATTGCTTCTTCCAACAAGTCAATTTGACTGCCATCTTAGAATGGTCCATGTTTATCTTAGAGAAAGAATCACAATACGTTTCAGGCTAACCAAGCTTTTAAAAGGAAGTTTATAATCAGGGTTACTGGAATGATGTGGCAGTAGAAGGCTAAATTATGCAGTAGGGTTGAGTAATTTTGTTGGCGATAAAAGGCAAATTATGCGGTATAATGTAGCAAATTTGTCATTGGATTATGTCATTATTTCAGTACTTTTCAACTTGGTAACACTCTATGGGCATTGGATGCTCCTCTTTAGTGCCAGTTTAACACCTCAATATAGCGATATAGCTTCATGTTGTTAAATAACTAAAAAAGCTAAGATATCTGGGTTTGTTGGAGGAAAAATGGCCAAATAAAATGCCGCAAAATTGCCGCTAAATTTCCCTATTTGTGCCGCTAAATTTCCATTTTTGTGCCGCTAAATTTGCGAATCCATGCCGCTATATCCTGGGGGGTCTGCTTATACATGAGCCATCTACAAAGAGAATTTCATCTGGGTCCTCTAAAGGCTCATCAACAATGTCTGGTCTTGGTTTGGTGCATAGTTCAGTCACCTCAAGGCAGTCATGGTCTTCACAATCATCATCTAAGACATTTGGCAATGGCATCAGAGTAGCAGGATTCAAAACCGAGCACCTCTTTAGGGTCACATTCTCAGCAGCAAGTATAACCTGCTCGTAGCGTGTGAGCCTGTTGTTAGTCAGGTGCTGCGTTTTGGTCCTTGTCATTAACAATTCTACTGAGTGTGGAACGTGTACCACCAATGGATGCCCCATTACAATGCTTTCGCAACGCTCAATGCTGACACCTGTTGCCGCAACGGATTTGAGACATCCGGGCAACGCTGCGGCTACTGGATCTAAGGTAGCCGAGAAATATGCAACTGGTCTACGGGCACCTCCGTGATCTTGGGTCAAAACTGCTAACGCGCAGCCCTCTCGCTCGCAGCAAAACAATGAAAACAATTTAGTGTAATCAGGCATTCCCAAGGCCGGAGCCTGACATAAGTCTTCTCTCAACATTAGGAAAGCCATCATGCAGTCTGTGTCCCATGGTACCGATCACTCACGTCCTTGAGCGTCAGTTTTTGTAAAGGCTTCGCTTTTAGTGAGAAATTTGCAATCCACTGGCGACAGTAGCCAACCATTACCAGAAACATTCTAACCTCTCTCTGTGTGGTAGGCACCATCATTTTCATAATTGCCTCTATTCTGTCTGGGGGCACCTTTCTTATTCCCTTCTCTATTCTGTGTCCCAAATACTGTACTTCAGGAAGACAGTACTGTAACTTGCTAGGAGATACCTTGTGACCATTCTCTGCCAGATGGTTCAACAACGCGATGGTGTCTATTCTACAGGCATCTTCTGTCTCTGACGCAACAAGGAGGTCGTCTATGTACTGTACAAAAACCGAGTTCTGGGGCAGTACTAGACTTTCAAGGTTCCTTTTCAATAACTGATTAAAGATCGATGGGCTTTCCGTATACCCCTGTGGGATTCGACACCATGTTAATACACGGTTTTCCAGCTTAAAAGCGAAAAGAAATTGGCTCTCCTCATGTAACGGTATAGAGAAAAAGGCCTGACACAAATCAATCACGGTGAACCACTCAGCCTGTGCTGGAATCTGAAACAGTATCACTGATGGATTCGGTACCACTGGACAGCATGGAACAACAATGTCGTTTACCTTTCGTAAATCCTGCACAATCCTGAACTTCCCGCTAGGCTTCTGCAAGCCCATAATCGGAGAGTTACACGGACTGCCCATTATCTCTTTTAGGATTCGCTGTCTAATCATGGACTCAATCACAGGTTTTATTCCCGCAATTGTTTCTGGGGTCAGCTTGTACTGGGGTGTTCTTGGAAATTCTGCATCTCGTCTTACTTCTATCCTGACTGGCTCTACGCCTTTGATTAATCCAATCTCCTCTCCTGTAAAATCCCAAACCTCCTGTCTGACTGTCTCTCTGAAGTCCCAGGGGAGTTCTTCCACTGTTAGTGCAGGATACAATTCTATGCACAGACGGGTGTTTGCAACCTTAAAGGCAGCATCATCATCATTCGTCTCTAACTCCACTCCCTTGGGTGTACAGTAGATGGTGCAATTGAGTTTGCACAAAAGGTCCCTTCCCAGCAGACACACAGGACTAGAATCGCATGCCACAAATTGATGGTTATCCCTGAAGTTTCCTATTCTTACTGGAACTGGTTCGGTCAGTGGGTTCGTCATTTTCCTATTTGCTACACCCACAACTTGAATGGTCTGTCCTGACAGAGGCAGGTTAGGAACCACTGCGGACCGTACAGTAGAACGAGTCGCACCCGTATCCACCAGAAAGGTAGTGGGGTGTCCGGCTACATCCGCTTCTACAAAGGGTCCTCTCTGATCTATCTCTAATGCTGCTCCTAAGGTGCATTCCTCTTCCCCGTCCAAACACCTTCCTGTCACTGGGTTTAAAGCATAGTATTCGTCTCCGTCTATCAGGAGAGGCATCTGATGATATACCTTGTTCCCTGCTCCGATTTTCGGTGGCTGGGGAACAGGAGCTCTAGGAGCGGAAATCCCCCCTTTTGTCACCTTAAGCTTTACTACTGTCGATCTCGGAGCTTGGGGAGCCTGGCTCTCCTCTTCCTCTTCCTGTACTTGATTCTCTGGGTTGTGGGGACACTCACGCCTCCAATGCCCGATCTCGTGACACTGATGGCATCTTGTTGTCTTTTTCGAAGTCGCCAGATCCACCCTTGGCCTTGGGCCATCCTCACCGTCCCTTTTCTGGCTGTTCGATCTTCTCCCCAAGGTTCCATTTCCTGACTGACCCTGTCCTCCCGATTGCATTTGGACTAGCATCAGTTTATCTTTAAGCTTTTTAGTCTTGGAATCTATCTCATCACTGCAATAACTCGCGTACCTTAAAATCTCGTCTAGAGGTTTGTTCTGCCAACAGATCAAATGTTGCTGTATCATTAAACAGATCTCGGGTCTCAAGCCCAACACGAACTTGGACACAAACTGTCCCATGTCTTTTGGATCCATCACATCCAGGCCACTGCACTGTTTAAATATATGTAACAGTCTTTCGTAATATTCATGAACTGTCTCCTTCGGTTCTTGTCTAGTTCGATCTATTTTCACCCAATCTATGTCTTGCGCTGGCACCTTGGTCTTTAACCACGTAATCACTTGCTCATATTTCACCATCACTCTTGGTGAAGGTCCATTCGTATGTGCATCCCGTTCTGGCTCTTCAGTGGGCACTCGACACTGACCTTGCACGCTACCCACAGATCTCCCGGAACCACAATGTCAAACAGCGTGTTCAGATCAACCCACAGTACTTTTGAGATTTTGACAAACCTCTCTACCTGCTTGTACCATTCTACTGGGTTTTCTCTCAATTTTGGAAATGTGTTCGTAAAAGCAGCCAAATCTCCCCTGCTCCAGGGTACGTGTACATATCCTCCATGGGCCTCTTCTCTCAAGGGGTATGCCTCTGTATGCATTAGCCCCGTCCCTGGAGGCGTCTCTATGGTGCTTCGTCTAACACTTTTTTTCTTTGACCACTTTTCCTCCCACTTTTCCAATTGAACCCATATCCGGATTCCCACCACTAGTTCTCTGATGTGGGTTTTTAATCCGATACTCTCTTCTCATCCAGATCTTGGTCTGTATACTGCAACCTATGGCCACCTTGAAACGCCTTTGTCCTGGTCAGATCCACTGAATATTTGTTCGCTAGTTCTGTCAGTCTCTCGTGAGCTGCCCTAGCTCTGCGAGTAACGTCCTTCGCTACGAACAACAATTCATCTGGTTCGTATAGTTCTATTCTTTCCAACGGTATTGTACCCTCTATTATCTCTTCCACCTCTGACTTAAGTCTTAGCACATCTATTCTCCTTGCCTTTATCACTGCTCTCAATGTGCCTTGACTAGAGGTCTCACTCGAGTCTTTCCCTTTACATTCCTGACTCACCCTTCTATCTTCCTCGGGGGTGTTATGGGGAACGCTTCCTCTCTCCCATCTTTCACAATCCCACTCTTGTCGTCTTTCTGCAGTTCCAGGGGTAAACGTACCTCTATTTTCCTCACTCCCACGGTCCCCTTCTTGTCTACTTCCATTGGACCTGCAATGGGATACCTCCCTATTCTCCGAACCCCACTGTCTACACTCTTCTCTTGACCTGTCGCTCGGGGTATCCACGACTGTCTCCCAAGATCGCAGATCTGGTCTTAGTTCTCTGATTGACCGGGGCCGTGGTCCTCTTAGATCCATCGGTCCTCTTACGCCTCCCTGTTCTCTTGAGGAATCCGCCGAGGCTGCCAACAGGGTGCTCCTCTCTACAGGTCGGGACCATTGGTTCCACTCATTCACCACATTGTCCCTAATTTCACTGGCGTTTCTTTCCCTGTCCGTTTGTGGCAGACTCTCGCTTTGGGTCTGCTCTGGGTTGTATACTGACACTATAGGACCTATGGTAACAGGTACCGTCAGGGCATCTGGTAACCTCTGAGCAGTGGCCCCCTCTTCGCAGTGCACCTTCTGTACTGTGAACCTTCCCACTACTCTTGCTTCCGGGGCCAATTGCGGTACCTCACTTTCCACTGAAACGGCCCTGTTCCCCACCGGACCTAAGTCACTCTCTCTTAGAATACCACCGTCCACTGCTGATGTACCCCTGTCTGTCGGTGGTGGTGAGGTCCCTTCTATTTCTGGATTATATGGAGGTGGTCTGTCCGACAACAGCCTTTCTATTAAACTATCTTCCGTTTCACTGTCATCATCTTCTGTATTCTTTTTCTGCGTTTCTAACAGTGGGTACAACCTATCCCCTTCTATGGTCTGTACTCTCCATCTCTTAGCTAGAGCATCCCACCTCGCGTCCTGCACCGCCCTAACTGATCTGTTCACTCTTTCCTGTCTTCTGTCCCTATTCTTCTCGTGGGCTGCCCTGATCCATGCGTTCAATGCTTCGAACTGTGTTGGCCTAGGCAAAGGTCGCAAGGAAGACATAATTGCTTTTAGCTGATACAACACCTCTAATCTGAATGTCCCGTATCTAGGAAAAGTCAGTTCCTCATTCCCATCTGTCATCTTACACCAGTTCTCAAGCCACAATATAGTATGTAACCAAACATTCGTAGCCATGTAATGAGCTGGCGTATCCTCGGGTGGAGCCTCTTCCCCACCCCGAGGTTCTAGCCTCTTTTCTCCAGAA
Source organism: Lissotriton vulgaris (assembly GCF_964263255.1). NCBI lineage: Eukaryota > Metazoa > Chordata > Amphibia > Caudata > Salamandridae > Lissotriton > Lissotriton vulgaris. The sequence continues at coordinate 1,241,004,899 of NC_141697.1, forward strand.
AAACAACTTCTCAATCCTTTTAAACATTTCATGATGACACCCACAACAATTTCTTATTTACTACTTTAGTTCGTTTCCCGATGACAATCCACCAATCCCAGCGCGGCTTTACTCTGAGCGTCCTATCCTAGCGCGGCTCTTCGCTGACGTCACTCACTTCCCGCTAACCGCCCTATCTCAGCGCGGCTTCACTCTAACCGTCCTATCCCCGCGCGGCGCTTCCTGACGTCACTCTCCTCCGTTTGCAGCAGTTCCCCTCCTTTCTCCGCTCGTCTCTTGGTCATGCATGCGTCCCAATCATACACTTTGAAATGATCACTTCCGACCAAGTAATCACTTCTCTGACTGTACGTCCACAGTCTAACTGTAATTGTCACCGACTGGCAAATATCTGTCCGATTAAAGAACAAACAATCGCCTCTCTGATAGGTTTCATACACACGGTAACTTCCGACCAGCGTCCGTTGCCCACGCACTCACACGCTCGTTCCCCCTATCTCGGTCTTGCGGGCAATCAATGGTACCTCATGATCCCCTTTCAATGGTAGACAATTACTGTGGGGGTTCGATACACCCGAACCACTTAAACTCTCCTTGAGCTTAAGATTTTCACCGGTTGCGCGCGCTCACAACCTGATCTCCTTTCACACTACAGGCACTCAATCTCCGCTAGACAATACAATACAACAACACAATACACACCGCAATCTAACACGTATGACCCTTTTTATACTCACACTCTTACGACCTGCTGATTTCTGCCGCACCGTCACTCTCCGCCATCTTCCGTGGATCGCCATTCTCCGTCCGCTGCTCTATGGATGCACATCTTTAGATCTCTATGGGCCTTGGGGAAATCTTAACCTATATGGATTACCTTCACTCCAGAAGATAAACCATACTACTCTGCTACCAACTGGAAAGGCGGGAAACTTAATCTAGAATTTGAAATAGATCTCTAGAATCCCGTCACAGGTCGATTAGACCTTTGTACCTGTGATAGAGTATAGAAGGTAATTTTCTTCAACAAATCAATTCGGATCACTTCCATCTCCTTCCCCAAAGAACCACTGACAAAAAGTCAAGTTTAAAGATTTATTATAAAGCCAAAAGCAATTGTGTATATAAACACCTCAGTAAAACGTTCAGCAAATACACAGGTACTAATACAAACATAATCCTACGGAAAAGTCTCAAACGACTGAGAAACAGCACTAATATAATTTCCAAGACCACTAAGCTTGCAAGGATTGCTATGATCTGGGTCTTGGTAGACATGGAAGAAAGGAAGAAATACATCAGGATAAGTCTGCCCCTACACTATACTAAGTGTCATCCCTACAACCAGGTTCTCTCCTAACAAAAGGTGTCAGCCGTGGTGACTTCCAAAGAAGTTCACTCACTCAATTCGGACTTAGCCTCTTGAGTTCATCTCGCAAGCCGCTCTCTGCCTACCCAGCATCTTTCTTCGCCCTTGTGCGCTTCTACTCTGCTCTCCTCCCGGGGTGCTGTCCCTAATACGAAACCCACAATTCGGTTGGCACGCCCCAAGAGACGCCCCTCTTCGAGAGTTAAGTTTCAAAGGGTCTTCATCTTGATGTCTTCCTCCTTGTTCGTTGAAAAACGGCCTTGGGTCCCACAGTCGTCTCCGCTTGAAGTTGCTTCCCTAAAATTCCACATCCACTCCTCCAGGTCTACAACTATTTTCCTAACTTTCACATACAATGGGCCCTTCTTTACTATCTCTGGCTAACCTTGCACCTGCAAAGGAACGCACATAAATTGGTTCGCGACAACATGCTACTTGCAATTAATTCTTTAAGGCAACCTTCTAGGAAAGGGGGCAGTTCCATGATTTAAGCTAGCAGCCACATTCCTAACTCGGCCTACACAACCCGTTATCCCCACCTGGGTCTCTGCACGTTTCGAGATGTCACCCCCTAACTTTTGGCAAACAGATTTACTCGTTAGGCCTACATCATTATAACAAAAAGAAAAGAATACATTTCCCAACTAAACACTTCTATGTCGTTTACATGAACACAATAATGAATTACTAAATATGCATTGGAATACATGATGCTTCTTTAAAACACTCTTTAACTGAACTAACATTACTTTCACAAATACATTTCTAGATTACATGGCATTAGTATTACAAAACACGTTATGTTGCAGCTATGGAAAATTCTGGTACATGAGTTCATAGCTTTGTATCACACTTTAAACATGATTATAAACCTCTATATATGCGGGCGCTGTTTACTTGTGAATATGATGCATCCCTACAATTTCTAACACGGTCTTGCGCTCTCTCAACAGCATGGTCCTGCGAATGTACAAGCTTGAAAATGACTCCTCTGTGTTAGGGGTGTATCTAAGCAGCTCATGCTGTACTGCATGGTGACACCACTGGTGGATAACAGTGGAAAGCAGCACATGGGACATAAATCTCTGTCTGATTTCACTCTCCCCGCCATTCTCCTGCCTTCCAAGGGAATATTGTATCACACCTTTGGGCTGCTTTCTCATCTTAGCAGAGGGCACCGAATGAGTAGACTCTCACATCAAATGAGTAGACTCTCACACCAAATGAGTAGACTCTCACACCAAATGAGTAGACTCTCACACTGAATGAGTAGACTCTCAGACCGAATGAGTAGACTCTCACACTGAATGAGTAGACTCTCAGACCGAATGAGTAGACTCTCACACTGAATGAGTAGACTCTCACACCGAATGAGTAGATTCTCACATCGAATGAGTAGACTCTCATACCAAATGAGTAGACTCTCACATCTAATGAGTTGACTATCCAATGAGTAGACTCTCACACCGAATGAGTAGACTCTCACACTGAGTGAGTAGACTCTCACACCGAATGAGTAGATTCTCACATCTAATGAGTTGACTATCCAATGAGTAGACTCTCACACCGAATGAGTAGACTTTCACACTGAGTGAGTAGACTCTCACACCGAATGAGTAGATTCTCACATCGAATGAGTAGACTCTCACACCGAATGAGTAGACTCTCACACACCGAATGAGTATACTCTCACACTGAATGAGTAGACTCTCACACTGAATGAGTAGACTCTCACACCGAATGAGTAGACTCTCACACCGAATGAGTAGACTCCCATACCAAATGAGTAGACTCTCACACCGAATGAGTAGACTCTCACACTGAATGAGTAGACTCTCACACTGAATGAGTAGACTCTCACACCGAATGAGTAGACTCTCACACCGAATGAGTAGACTCCCATACCAAATGAGTAGACTCTCACATCTAATGAGTTGACTATAAAATGAGTAGATTCTCTTTTTTTATTATTATTATTCCTTGTTTTGCAATAGAGTGTAATTGAAGTTATCAGGGACCCTCTTCTCTGGTTTCTGTACCGTCACAGCCCATGGATTCGAGGGTGTTCACTTTTCGTGTTTTCAGAGTGAGGTCCCCTTATGTCCTTAACACTTTCAATCTCTAACTGGGGGAGCTGGCCATCCTGGCCACTCACACAAGCATGTTGTTTGTGGTTTTTATTGCCATTGCATAATCATTGGAATATATAGGCCAGTAGCGTGACAATGCTGTTTGTAATCGTTAATTTACAAACTGCGATTCTTCCCAGATCTCCCAATAGTTAAGCTTCCTGCTAGGTTTTCCTTTTCTATCCCATTTATTTATTCTGTTTATAGAGGCCCCCCATTCCAAATGTGTAGGGGCAACCGGTTTTATCCACGTGATGCAAAGTTCCCTACGAGCGAGTAACATTAACATAAATAAAAGATTCTCTTCTTTAGATGTTAAGAGATTTAACCCCTCATGCCTGTTAACCCCGAAGATAACAAGGACAATACTTACAGTTATTGGTCTTCTCAGTACTGTATCTATAATTTTACTCACTTCTCGCCAGAAACCATCAATCTGGGGGCACTGCCAGAACATATGCACATCATCCGCCCCTGCCATGCCACATTTGGGACACACTTTCATATTTGGTCCACTGAATATGGATAGTCGCTTTGGCGTCCAGTAGGCTCTGTGGATAGTGAAGAGGTGGTTTCTCCTTAGAGTAGCAGATTTCGCAATGGTCCAACATTTGCTCAAAGATACTTGCCACATGTTTTGGAGATCCAGCGACTGCAGTTTTTTTCCCCCAGGTTGCTTCTGGTATTAAGAAGTTTTCTTCCCCGGCTTCTATAAGGGCCCAGTACCATAATGCTATATATTTTTTCAGCGGGGCGCACTTTGTCATGTTTATTTCTATGGACTTGTTTCCGGCGTTTTTCTCTTTTATTGTTTTTGTCCACCCAGTGAGCTGGTAATATTTGAATTTTGAGAGGGATGCGTTTGTATTTTCCGACAGAGTTTCCCAATCTATTATGTTGTTATCTACCATTAACTGGCCCCAAACTTGAAAGCCTGATGTTTTCAAAGGTGTAGCTAGCTTATCCTTAAGGCACTCTGGGGTTCCTGGAGAGTCCCATATAGGTGCAGACTCACTATAATAGGGTATTTTCCAAGTGCACCGTATCTGATACCAGAGTTTTGCCGCTGAGCTTAATGTCTTTAATTTGACTTTCTTAAAGTACTTAGGGTGGACATATTTGAATAGGAAGTAACTGGTGATTTGGTCATTGCTTTTAGATGTTCCGGATATAGATCATAATTACCCAGCAGAATTCTCATGTGTTTAAATTGGAAGGCCCTATAATATTCAAATAGGTCTGGGCTACCAATTCCACCTTCTACTTACGTCTTCGTTTTTCCCATCTGCGGTAAGTAAACGGGTTTATTTCAGTGTGAGCTCTGAGCTTGTTTGATAGTGGTTCAATGTATAAGTTGAATAAGGGGCATCCCTGACGGGTCCCTCTGTGTATTGATATATTCTCTGTTAAATTCCCGTTTACTAGGACCTTGGCTCTAGGTGTACGATAGAGTTCTTTAATTGTTCGCTGAAAATTTTCTCCCAGATTATATTTTTTTAATATTGCGTTCAAAAATGCCCAGTTCACTCTATCGAACGCTTTAGCCGCGTCTAAAGTTATTATGGTCGATGGAATTTGTTTGGCTGTCGCTATGTCTATTGACCTGATAAGTTCTTTAGTTAGATCTTGCAGATGCCTGCCCTTTATGAACCCTTTCTGGTCTTCTTTTATCAGATTTCCTGCAATTTTCCCTAACCTTTTTGCTAGAATCTGCGTGAAGATCTTGTTGTCACAATTAAGTAGGCATATGGGGCGGTAGGATTCACATTTTACAGGGTTCTTGCAGGGTTCTTGCTGGGTTTTAACAAGATGCTTATCGTTGCTTCATTCCATGAGTCCGGGAGTTTCTCCTTCTCTATATAGATTTCATTTAACAGGTTTGTGAGTGGTATAGCCAGAACGTTACTTAATTTAATTTATAATTTATTGGGAAGAGCGTTGGGCCCCGCTGCTTTCCCTCTCTTGGAACCTTTCAAAGCTTCTACTACCTCCTCTTTAGTAATCGGGGCGTTCAACTCGTCTTATTCCAGACTTGTTGCTTCCGGGAGTTCCAAGTTTTCCAAGTACTTATTAAGGTCCTCACTTGAGGGAGATATATCTTCCGTGTACAGAGATGAGAAGAAATCAGCAAATTCTTTCTTTATTACAGGTTCTTCTGAGCTTGGGCTTGAAGTACCTTGCGGTAGAATTTTAAGTATCTTATTTCTGCAAGCGTCCGCCTTTGTTTTCCACGCTAAGAGCTTGCTGCACCCCTCTCCATACTCATAATTAGCTAGTTTGCTTGCTTCCCATCTCTCTCTTACTTTGATCTCTAAAGCACCCGTTAACATTTCTTCTTGGATTCCCTTATCTACTGCCCACTTCCTTTTTTTTCGGGGTCCAACTCAGCTTCTATTAAGAATTCCAGGTTTTTGATATTTGTTTCTAACGTTCCTATTTCTTGTTTTGTTACTCTTGTTTTGTGTGCTGCTAGACTGAGTACTTTCCCCCTTATTACCGCTTTGTACGTGTCCCATCTGACTTGCTGTGATGTTCCCTCTTTATTATTCTGAAAGTACTCTACTGACTCTGTTTTAAGTTGATCCATGATTGACAATTCGTAAAAAATAGTTCGATCCACTGTCCATCTCCCTACGGATTGTCCCTCACCCAGGTGAATTATAAGTGAGACGGAGAAGTGATCCGACAACAGGGCTGGCAGATGTTCAACTTTGTGTACCTTATCAATTAGTATTTTATCGGTCAAAAAGAAGTCTATTCTGGATTGTATAGCCAGTCTTTTATTCTTGAAGGTGAATGGGTATCTTTTGTCCCCTTTCTCCTTCCAGATATCCATCAAGCCCAGATCTCTTTTATATATCCCCAGCCACTCCCTCATATTAAGTAAATTTACTCGTTTCATTGGGGGCCGGCGATCTATCTTTGGGTCCGGTATTAGATTGAAATCCCCCCTAATATCACTGGAGAGGCGAATGACAGCAACTGTAAACAGGTTTTGTAGGGGGATAGGGTCATCCAAATTAGGCCCGTAGTAGCCAGCTATGGTGTATAGGGAATTATGGATCCTTACCTTGGTGATGGCCCATCTGCCTTTTTTATCCAGTTCTATCTGTTCTTTAATTCGTGAGGTCTGCGAAGCGCTAGACACCAAGATGATTGCTCTCAATGACCGGGTCACAGAAATAGAATTGGTAGTTGAGGGGCTCACCAAAAAGGTGGATAAGAATGAAAAAGATATAAGAGTGCTTAAAGAGAGCGATAGGAGTACAAATGAGAAGTTGGAATCCTAAGAAAATCAGGCTAGAAAAAACAACCTGAGAGTTCAAAATGTCCCTGAAGGGAAAGAAGGTACAGATATCAAAAAATTCGTAGTACAACTTCTTGAGGAACACTTTAGGTGGACAAAGGATAAAGGCTTAGATGACGACATCCAAAGAGTACATCGATATCCATTTGGTAAGAGGAAGGAAAGAAAGAACTCAAGGAAAATCTTGATAAACTTTAAAACGTACACAATCAAAGAGAGGATCCTGAGTTAGGCACTAAAAAACGGCCCCCACACCAGAGAGGATTGGACATTTAAGATACGGTCAGACATCTCCAAAGCCACCCAGGACAGACAATGGCAATTAGGCCAGTATATGCAGGAAATAAAAAAGTCTAGGGGCCACAGTACAAATGAAATTCCCCGCTGCCCTCAGAATTATGTGGAGGAATAAAATGCATAACATACGGGAGCCTGCTGAAGTAGCCAATTTCCTGGAACAGATGAAGGATCAAGTGAGAAGTGAGTCCGGGGTACACTCCTGATGTCTTTGTCTTAAACCTCAGAAGGAGAGAAGAGTTTTAAATCAGTGAAAATAAAAACACTAAGATTTTAAACTAAGGGTGAAGCAAGACCTAAAGGTAAAAGATACAAAAAAGGGGTATGTAATGAACAAAAAAATATATAAATAAATAAATAAATAAATAACAAAAAAATATGCATGTACATAAAAGGAGGGCAGTCACGGAGCTCAAAAGGGCTAAAACTGAAGCCCAAAAAGAAAGCAGGGAGGCTTCCCCAGGGAGGGTGGTGGTATAACACAATAAAGAGAAAATCAAAAGAAAAAATGCACAGGGCTGGGGAGCAAATGAGGGAAAAAAATACAATAAAAACATCCTCAAAATGCAAAAATGAAAAAAGGAGATATCAGGGTTCGTTTTATACAGTAATGGAAAAGTACGGGAAGGCGGTGGGTAAAAGAAAAAGGAGTAGATGGGGAAAAAGGTAAATATTCTATCTTGGAATGTAAATGGGCTTAGAATACCAAGCAGAAGGCGAAGAATCTTGGAATATCTGAGAGTGGCAGACAGTGAGATTATTATTTTACAAGAAACTCACTTATTAAAGAGGGAATGGGAAGGAATCATAAAAAAACTGCACTGGGTGGACAGCTATGTATGAACAGATCAGGAGTGTGTGGTAAAGTGAATAGCTATACTTTTTAAGAAATCGGTAAAAGTCAAATGAGTAGACTCTCACACCGAATGAGTAGACTCTCACATCGAATGAGTAGACTATCCAATGAGTAGACTCACACCTACTGAGTAGACTCTCACATCGAATGAGTAGACTATCCAATGAGTAGACTCACACCTAATGAGTAGACTCTCACATCGAATGAGTAGACTCTTTAATCGACTTAGTAGATTCTCACATCGAATGAGTAGACTCTCACACCCAATGAGTAGACTCTCACATCAAATGAGTAGACTCTCACATCGAGTGAGTAGACTCTTTCATCGAATAAGTAGATTCTCACATCGAATGAGTAGACTCTCACATTGAATGAGTAGGCTCTCACACTGAATAAGTAGACTCTCACACCAAATCAGTAGACTCTCACTCCCAATCAGTAGACTCACACACCAAATTCGTAGACTCCCACACCGAATGAGTAGACTCTCACACTGAATGAGTAGACTCTCACGCTGAATGAGTAGACTTTCACACCGATTGAGTAGACTCTCACACCTAATAAGCAGACTCTTTCACCTAATAAGCAGACTCTTTCACTGAATTAGTAGACTCTCACACCGAATGATGAGATTCTCACACCGAATGAGTAGACTCTCACTCCGAACAAGTAGACTCTCACACCTAATAAACAGACTCTTTCACAGAATCAGTAGACTCTCACACCGAATTAGTAGACTCTCACACCTAATAAGCAGACACTTTCACCGAATGAGTAGACTCTCACTCCGAACAAGTAGACTCTCACATCAAATGAGTAGACTCTCACACCGAATGAGTAGACTCTCACATCAAATGAGTAGACTCTTACACCGAATGAGTAGACTCTCACATCGAATTAGTAGACTCTCAGACCGAATGAGTAATTATCACATCAAATGAGTAGACTCTGACTCCGAACAAGTAGACTCTCACATCAAATGAGTAAACTCTCACATCAAATGAGTAGACTCTCACACCGAATGAGTAGACTCTCACACACATGTTGTAACATTACATTATTTCCCTAAATTACAAGTTCCATATTGCACAATTGGCATTGTATCAACTTTACATTGAGTTTTAAGGATGCGCTCTGTTGTTTTCTAGTTGTGATATAGCCTTAGAGCCCTGACGTAGCATGCTCTACGAGCCATTAAAGACATGCAACTAGGAAGCGGGCCGTTAATGGCCAGTAGAGCACGCTACGGAGGGCTCTAACGCTATTGGAACATTCCGCCTCTAGGGGGAAGAATGTTCTAATTTGTAGAACAAAGACCTCACAGACACAGAGGGGGCTTGATATCCCCCCTCCCCCCCCCCCCGGGCTCAGTGGAATCCCTTGGGTCCTAGGGTTCGTTGTTCACAGCAACAGCTGTGAAGGTCAACATTGGAATGTTGGAGCTCCGGGCTTCTGCCAGCCATTAGAACTCGGAGCACTCAAATGACTTCAATGGAGCTCTCAACATTCTAATGTTCTAATGTTAGTTGTTTTTTGGAGGTGGCTTCTGCTGTTTTCCAAAGGTAGATTCTGTTGCTGTCTGAAGTTAGCTTCTGTCTTTCTGTTATCTCCAAAAGTAGCGTCTATGTTTTTTTTCCTAAGGTGGCTTCTGTTTCTAAAGGATGCCTTTCTTGTACTCTTAAAGGTGTATTTGCCTGTCGAGCTCTTTTAGAGGTCTAAGTCCAATAATCAGTGGTTATTCTCGTTCATTCTCTGAAGTGGGAGAAGCCTCCTCTACACAGAAAAGAAATGCTGGGAGATTGGGAGCTGATTCAATTTTGCAAATAAGCGCTTGACTTCTGCACTAGGGGGACATAGTTAAGTGTATAAAGTTCATTCACGTTTTCCGACCCAAAGATCTCTCAGGCCTCAAATTATGTCATGGCGGAGGACCGGTATCACTGTGTGGCCTAGACAGTTGCAGAGTAAAAATTCCGTCCTGGCATTATTTATTTTATACACTCCCAGCGCTTGAAACTCTGAAATAAATGCTAAAATTTCCTTTGAAATGGTCTCCCCAGGCCAGAGGAATAAAACAATATCATCGGCATATCATTTTATATTGGACATGCCTTGCAATGGTGCTGTTTGTAGCGCTTTTTGTATGATGGCTATTGCCACAGAGGTTGTATAAATAGGGCAAACAAAACTAGGGATAGAGGCCAGCTCTGCCGAGTCCCCCTGTTTATTCTACAGCTACCTACATTTCTCGATTTAATCATTATTTGTGCCGGAGAGTCCTCGAATAGCTGTTTCACTATGTATCTAAATGTTTTCGCGAACCCAAATCTGGCGAGAAATAAAAAAGGCATTCCCGGGACATCAAATCAAAAGCTTTCTCAGCATCTAAAAATAACACCTGTGCCTCTATTTTATTCTGGGTGAAATAGCCCAGAGCTTCTATCAAACACTTTGTATTGGAGGAGAGGTGCCTGCCTGCTACAAAACCACATTGATCCCCATGAATGATTGATCCCACAATCTTATTGAGCCTATTGGTAAGTAGCTTTGTGAAGATTTTATAATCGATATTAAGAAGGCTAATAGCCCTATAGGAATTGATGTTTTCCTTGTTTTCATCGTTTTGTAGAACACTAACTACCACCGCGGTGTGGAAGGATGCTGGGGGTCTCCTCCTTTCAATATATGGTTGGCAAGCTTTTCAAATTGAGGGCCCGATTCACAGAACTAATCTGAGACAAAATCCTAAACTTACTACTTTTGATATTCACAGAATACACTTACTACTTTTGGTATTCACAAAAGGCATTTAGTAGTAGTAAAGTTAGTTTACTTCTACTAAATGCCTTCTGTTTAAGTTTAGGATTTTGTCTCAGATTAGTTCTGTGAATCGGGCCCTGAGTATTTAGAATTGGGGCGAGCCTCTTACATATTTCTGCCGGTAGTCCATCCTCCCGAGCTGTTTTGCTATTGGCCATTGAACTTACAGCTGTATCTATCTCTTACAGAGAGAACTCAGCTGTTATCATTTCACTTTGCTCACTGGATAGGGATGGGATTGGGAGTTTATCTACAAACCTTGTAATACGGTCTGCCATTATTTGTTGATCCATCTGATAGATTTTCCCATAATGGCTTAAAAAGGCCGTTCCATTCTCGCAAGAACTGGTTATCTGTGTGTTAGAATGCATATCAGCGAAAGTGTTCTATTTTGAGACTGTCTAGCCTTTGCGTCCCACGCCAGTAATCTCCCTGTGTATTTGCTCTCCTCGTATACCCCCTGGAGGTAGGCGGTGTGAGCAATATTACCCTGCAGATAATAATATTCCTGCATATTTAACTGTGCCTGAGCAAGCTCCTCTTTTGTAACTGAATTCCTAGTTTTGCCATGCTTTCTACTAGCTTGCTCAATCCTGGTTTCAAGCTCGGATCTTATTTCCCTTTCTCGCCTGTTAGATTTCTTTTGATGTGATAAAACCCCGTAATATCGCCTTAAAGGCATCCCACACAATAGTTACCCGGGCAGAGTCTGTGTTATTAAAAAAGGCTATTCATTTCATCTGTTACCTCTTTGCACCATTCCTCCCTCCCTAAATTAATTTTATTAAAATACCATCTTCTCGGTAATCTTTCGAACCCTTCCCCTGCTGCCTCCATTTTGAGTAATGCATGGTTTGAGGAGGCGTTTTGGATATATTCATGAGAAATCATTTTCAGCCCATGTGAAATAGAAGTAGTCGGTTCTAGAAGCACAATTGTATGTTACCGAAAAACATGAGAAAGCTTGTTTCCTAGGGAAGCTAGAGCGCCATGGGTCTATCAGATCTAAATCCCTTTTACAATTAGCGACAGCAACAGCCATCTGTGACTTATTTTGTTTTCGAGCTTTAGAAGATGAGTGGATTAGCGGCTCTTGGAGAAAATGTAAGTATCCACCCAGAATGATAGAGTGGATGGATGGATGATGTATGGGTGGATGTATGATGTATGGGTGGATGGATGAATGGATGGGTGGGTGGTTGGATTGATGGATTTATTGAGTGTGTAAAATGGGCTCCAGGCAGTGATTAAAGGTAGATTGCAAGAAGGACGGTGAGTGACCCGTCTCGTGATATTTCTTTTTATTACCCAGAGTGCACCTGTGTCCACGGTCGGTGCAGAGACGGGATAGGCGGAGACGGATCCTGTGACTGCTACAAAGGCTGGCGCGGCTTCACCTGTGCCGTGGGTAAGGGACCCCTCAGGGCTCCTGAAGGGGGGACTCAGGCAGGTTTGCTCCGTCCTTCCTCTGGGGGTGTGGATCAGCTGCCACCAGTTTGGTTGGTTCATCATCACTCACCTGTGTAAGGAGGAAGGGAACTAAATATGGGGGAGTCCTACATATATTTTGTACTTTGGTGTTTCATTCTGAACATAGCCAGGGAAGGCCCATCACACAGCAAGGGGTCACACGTACCAGAGGAGCTATTGAACCACCGTGATATAACACGTCATATTACACAGCACTAGGGGTACACCCCTCAGAGGGGCAGATATGAGAAGCTAAGAATCTGAGGCCCGGGGCTTGTACCGAGTATAGGGGGAGAGGGTGTCAGTTCTCGCTTTCCCATTTGTGGCTGACGTCACGTCCGGGCTGCCTTTCAGTGATGTGATGAATCATTCAGCCATGAATGATTAGACACTGTAAAGGAAGGGAGTGTAGAGCGAGACGTTGGGGGGCCCAAGACTGCACGTGGGGGAGCTCTCTTTGGTAGGGCATACAGAAGGGTTAGGGGAATCCAGGACCGTTTGGAAGTGGTGAGGGAGGGAAAGAGAGAGAGAGAGAGGAGCTGAAGCAAAGGGACGCGAGAGGTCAGAGATAAGGGCAAGATGGTGTGGGTGACCTGTCAAAGGGGGCAGGGTTAAGGGCAGGATGATGTGGGAGGCCTGTCAAAGGGGGACAGGGTGAAGGGCAGGATGGTTTGGGAGGCCTGTCAAAGGGGGCAGGGTTAAGGGCAGGATGGTGTGGGAAGCCTGTCCAAGGGGGGCAGGGTTTAGGGCACGATGGTGTGGGAGGCCTGTCAAAGGGGGCAGGGTTAAGGGCAGAATGGTGTGGGAGGCCTGTCAAAGGGGGCAGGGTTTAGGGCACAATGGTTTTGTAAGTGCCCTGAGTGTTGGTGTGAAGGGAGGCGAGCACAATCAGTGACATGCGAGGCCCAAGGCCTTCTCTATTTAACGGGAGGGTTTGGGATGGGGTTATGATGTTCTCCCCTTCTTGGGTTTGATGCTGGTTTCTTCTTCTCTGGGAAGACACTGTTTCCACTTCACCGCCTTTTCCTAGTCTGTCTCTTACTCCTGCCTCTTTTCTCCTTCCTATTAATGTTCCTTCTTCTCAGGCAGGCTCCACCTCACCACTTGTTCTTTCTTTACCGCCTGTTTCCGCTGTTTCTTTCCTGAAGCTTCTCCTGTTCGTACTGTGCCTCCTGTACCGTCTTCCTTCTTTGTTTCCACTGCTTCTGCTGTTCCTTCTGCTTTTCTTGTTTCTACTGCATCTTCCTGTTACTTGTCGTGTTCCTGCTACTTCTGTTCCTGCAACTACTCCAGTTCCAGTTGCTCCCCCTGTGTCCACTGCTTCCTCTTTCAACTTCTCCTGTGCATCTCCTGTGTCTGCTCTGTCTCTTGTACCTCCTGTATTGCCTCTTTACACTCTTTCTCTTGTTTCACTACTTCTTCTGTTCCTACTTCATCTGTTTTTCCTTTTCCTGTTGCTTCACCTCTTCCCTTTTCTTCCTGCCGGGTCCTCCTGCTGTTTCTCCTATCCACACTGTTTCACTCTTTCCTGCTGTTTCTCATGTTCCTGCTGTTTCTTCTGTTTCTCATGTTCCTTCTATTCCTGCTGTTTCTCTTGCTCCTGCTGTTTCTCTTGTTCCTGCTGTTTCTATTGTTCCTGCTGTCTCTCTTGTTCCTGCTGTGTCTCTTGTTCCTTCTGTTTCTCGTGTTCCTGCTGTTTCCCTGGTTCCTGCTGCCTCTCTTGTTCCTGCTGTCCCTCGTTCATGCTGTTTCTCTTGTTTCTGCTGTTTCTCCTGTTCCTGCTGTCTCTTTTGTTCCTGCTGTCTCTTGCTGTGTCACGTGTTCCTACTGTGCCTCCTGTTCCTGCGGTTATCTTGTTTCTGCTGTTTCTAATGTTCCATCTGATCCTGCCGTTTTCCCTGTCTGCTTTGTCTATTCCTGCTGTTTCTCCTGTTCTTGCTGCTTCATTTGTTTCTGCTGATTGTACTGTTTCTCATGTTCCTTCTGCATCTTTTGTTCCTGTTGTTTCTCATGTTCCATTTGTTTCTCATGCTCCTTCTTTTTCTTCTGTTCCTGCTGTTTCCCATTTTCCTGCTGTGTCTCCTGTTCCTTCTGATTCTCTTGTTAATGCTCTTTCTCTTGCTCCTACTGTATCTCTTGTTCCTTCTGTTTCTCTTGTTCCTGTTATCTCTCTTGTTTCTTCTGTTTCTCTTGTTTCTGCTGTTTCTCTTGTTCCTTCTGTTTCTCTTGTTCCTGCTATCTCTCTTGTTTCTGCTGTTTCTCTTGTTTCTGCTGTTTCTCTTGTTCCTTCTGTTTCTCATGTTCCTGCTGTTTCTCCTGTTTGTTTTGTCTGGTCCAGCTGTTCCTCTGTTTCCTGCTGTTTCGCTGATTCTACTGTTTCTCATGCTCCTTCTGTTTTCTGTTCCTGCTTTTTTCCCATGTTCCTTCTATTTCTGCTGTTTCTCGTGTTCCACCTGTTCCCGCTATTTCTCATGCTACTTCTATTTCTCATGTTCCACAAGTTCCTTCGGTTTCTCATGTTCCTGCTGTTTCTCCTGTTTGCTTTGTCTGTTCTTGCTGTTCCTCTTTTTCCTGCTGTTTCATTTGTTTCTCCTGATTGTACTGTTTCTCTTGTTCCATCTGTTTCTCATGATCCTACTGTTTCTTCTGTTCCTGCCGTGTCCCATGTTCCTTCTGTGTCTCCTTTTCCTGCTGTGTCTATTGTTCCTGCTGTTTCTCTTGTTCCTGCTGTTTCTCTTGTTCCTGCTGTGTCTCCTGTTCCTGTTGTGTCTCCTGTTCCTCCTGTTTCTCTTGTTCCTGTTGTTTCTCCTGTTCCTGCTGTTTCTCTTGTTCCTGCTGTCTCTCTTGTTCCTGCTGTGTCTCTTGTTCCTGCTGTCTCTCTTGTTCCTGCTGTTTCTCCTGTTCTTGCTGTCTCTCTTGTTCCTGCTTTCTCTCTTGTTCCTGCTGTGTCTCTTGCTCCTTTTTTCTCTTGCTGTGTCACTTGTTCCTGCTGTCTCTCTGGTTCCTGCTGTGTCTCCTGTTCCTGCTGTTATCTTGTTCCTGCTGTTTCTCATTTTCCATCTGTTCCTGTCTACTTTGTCTGTTAATGTTGTTTCTCTTGTTCCTGCTTTTTCATTGGTTTCTGCTGGTTGTACTGTTTCTCTTGGTCCTTCTGTTTCTCCTGTTCCTGCTGTTTCTCATGCCTTCTATTTCTCATGTTCCACAAGTTCCTTCTGTTTCTCATGTTCCTGCTGTTTCTCCTGTTTGCTTTGTCTGTTCTTGCTGTTCCTCCTTTCCCTGCTCTTTAATTTGTTTCTGCTGATTGTACTGTTTCTTCTGTTCCTGCCGTTTCCCATGTTCCTTCTGTGTCTCCTGTTCCTGCTGTGTCTTCTGTTCCTGCTGTTTCTCTTGTTCCTTCTGTCTCTCTTGTTCCTGCTGTGTCTCCTGTTCCTGCTGTTTCTTGCGTTCCTGCTATTTCTCCTGTTCTTGCTGTCTCTTGTGTTCCTGCTGTGTCTCTTTTTCCTGCGGTCTCTCTTGATCCTGCTGTTTCTCTTGATCCTGCTGTACCTCTTGTCCCTGCTGTTTCTCTTGTACCTGCTGTCTCTCCTGTTCCTGCTGTTGCTCTTGTTCCTGCTGTCTCTCTTGTTCCTGCTGTTTCTCTTGTTCCTGCTGTTTCTCTTGTTCCTGCTGTTTCTCTTGTTCCTGCTGTGTCTCCTGTTCCTGCTGTCTCTCTTGTTCCTGCTGTGTCTCTTTTTCCTGCTGTTTCTCTTGTTCCTGCTGTCTCTCTTGTTCCTGCTGTTTCTCTTGTTCCTGCTGTCTGTCTTGTCCTGCTGTGTCTCTTGTTCCTGCCGTCTCTCTTGTTCCTGCTGTCTCTCGTGTTCCTGCTGTCTCTCTTGTTCCTGCTGTGTCTCTTGTTCCTGCTGTTTCTCCTGTTCTTGCTGCCTCTCTTGTTCGTGCTGTGTCTCTTGTTCCTGCTTTCTCTCTTGTTCCTGCTGTGTCTCTTGCTCATTCTTTCTCTTGCTGTGTCTCCGGTTCCTGCTGTGTCTCCTGTTCCTGCTGTTATCTTGTTCCTGCTGTTTCTCATTTTCCATCTGTCCCTGTCTACTTTGTCTGTTCCTGTTGGTTCTCTTGTTCCTGATTTTTCCTTTGTTTCTGCTGGCTGTACTGTTTCCCATGGTCCTTCTGTTTCTCCTGTTCCTGCTGTTTCTCATTTTCCATCTGTTGTTCCTTCTGTTTCTCATGGTCCTTCTGTTTCTTCTGTCCCAGTTGTTTCTCCTGCTCGACCTGTTCCTGCTGATTCCACTGTTTCTCCTGTTCCTGCTGTGTCGTGTCTCCCTTTCCTACTGTTTCTCTTTTTCATTCTGTTTCTCTTGTTCATTCTGTTTCTCCTGTCCTGTCTGCTTTGTCTGTTCCTGCTGCTCCATCTACTATATTTTACGTTTAACATCCTTTTGACTTCAGATTCAAGAGAACCAATTGTCCTCTTTTCTTTTTCAGACATAGAGAATGATCTGTGCAATGGGACCTGCAGCCACTATGCCAAGTGAGTGAATATAAGAGAGAGCATGGCTCTCAGTGCATGTTTTATGGGGCCAGGGGCACTCTCCACACACATGGGAGGCGTCACGAAGGCTGATATTGGTTAGCTGAGGGGGTGTCCCAGGCAGAACCCACCTCTCCTGTCAAGGACAGGTGATTACACACACTCTACAACCCCTGCTCACCCTTGGGCAGCTTGGCACTGTGCACACACACTGTGTATTGGGGCAGTGTGCTGTTAATGCAGGGTACAAGCATTACCAGGCTCCTTACACAGCACGGTCTGAGCACACAAGGTCCGACATGCAGACTGGGTGCCAGTCACCAGTCCTGCCGCATACAGTATGCCAGCCTCTCA
Source organism: Lissotriton vulgaris (assembly GCF_964263255.1). Taxonomy (NCBI): domain Eukaryota; kingdom Metazoa; phylum Chordata; class Amphibia; order Caudata; family Salamandridae; genus Lissotriton; species Lissotriton vulgaris. Next base: position 1,241,022,023 of record NC_141697.1, read on the forward strand.
GTCCTGCCGCATGCAGTGTGCCAGTCTCTCAGACCTGCCGCATGCAGTGTGCCAGTCTCTCAGACCTGCCGCATACAGTGTGCCAGTCTCTCAGTCCTGCCGCATACAGTGTGCCAGTCTCTCAGTCCTGCCACATACAGTGTGCCAGTCTCTCAGTCCTGCAGCATACAGTGTGCCAGTCTCTCAGTCCTGCAGCATACAGTGTGCCAGTCTCTCAGTACTGCCGCATACAGTGTGCCAGTCTCTCAGTCCTGCCGCATACAGTGTGCCAGTCTCTCAGTACTGCCGCATACAGTGTGCCAGTCTCTCAGTCCTGCAGCATACAGTGTGCCAGTCTCTCAGTCCTGCAGCATACAGTGTGCCAGTCTCTCAGTCCTGCAGCACACAGTGTCAGTCTCTCAGTCCTGCTGCACTCAGTGAAACAATCACTCAGTCCTGCAGCATACAGTGTGCCAGTCTCTCAGTCCTGCAGCATACAGTGTGCCAGTCTCTCAGTCCTGCAGCATACAGTGTGCCAGTCTCTCAGTCCTGCAGCACACAGTGTCAGTCTCTCAGTCCTGCTGCACTCAGTGAAACAATCACTCAGTCCTGCAGCATACAGTGTGCCAGTCTCTCAGTCCTGCAGCATACAGTGTGCCAGTCTCTCAGTACTGCCGCATACAGTGTGCCAGTCTCTCAGTCCTGCCGCATACAGTGTGCCAGTCTCTCAGTACTGCCGCATACAGTGTGCCAGTCTCTCAGTCCTGCAGCATACAGTGTGCCAGTCTCTCAGTCCTGCAGCACACAGTGTGCCAGTCTCTCAGTCCTGCAGCATACAGTGTGCCAGTCTCTCAGTCCTGCAGCATACAGTGTGCCAGTCTCTCAGTCCTGCAGCATACAGTGTGCCAGTCTCTCAGTCCTGCCGCATACAGTGTGCCGGTCTCTCAGTCCTGCAGCACACAGTGTGCCAGTCTCTCAGTCCTGCAGCATACAGTGTGCCAGTCTCTCAGTCCTGCCGCATACAGTGTGCCAGTCTCTCAGTACTGCCGCATACAGTGTGCCAGTCTCTCAGTCCTGCCGCATACAGTGTGCCAGTCTCTCAGTACTGCCGCATACAGTGTGCCAGTCTCTCAGTCCTGCAGCATACAGTGTGCCAGTCTCTCAGTCCTGCAGCACACAGTGTGCCAGTCTCTCAGTCCTGCAGCATACAGTGTGCCAGTCTCTCAGTCCTGCAGCATACAGTGTGCCAGTCTCTCAGTCCTGCAGCATACAGTGTGCCAGTCTCTCAGTCCTGCCGCATACAGTGTGCCGGTCTCTTAGTCCTGCAGCACACAGTGTGCCAGTCTCTCAGTCCTGCAGCATACAGTGTGCCAGTCTCTCAGTCCTGCCGCATACAGTGTGCCAGTCTCTCAGTACTGCCGCATACAGTGTGCCAGTCTCTCAGTCCTGCAGCATACAGTGTGCATGTCTCTCAGTCCTGCAGATCACAGTGTCGGTCTCTCAGTCCTGCCGCATACAGTGTGCCAGTCTCTCAGTCCTGCAGCATACAGTGTGCCAGTCTCTCAGTCCTGCCGCATACAGTGTGCCAGTCTCTCAGTACTGCCGCATACAGTGTGCCAGTCTCTCAGTCCTGCAGCATACAGTGTGCCAGTCTCTCAGTCCTGCAGATCACAGTGTCGGTCTCTCAGTCCTGCCGCATACAGTGTGCCAGTCTCTCAGTCCTGCAGCACTCTGTGCAACAGTCTCTCAGTCCTGCAGCATACAGTGTGCCAGTCTCTCAGTCCTGCAGATCACAGTGTCGGTCTCTCAGTCCTGCCGCATACAGTGTGCCAGTCTCTCAGTCCTGCAGCATACAGTGTGCCAGTCTCTCAGTCCTGCAGATCACAGTGTCGGTCTCTCAGTCCTGCCGCATACAGTGTGCCAGTCTCTCAGTCCTGCAGCATACAGTGTGCCAGTCTCTCAGTCCTGCCGCATACAGTGTGCCAGTCTCTCAGTACTGCCGCATACAGTGTGCCAGTCTCTCAGTCCTGCAGCATACAGTGTGCCAGTCTCTCAGTCCTGCAGATCACAGTGTCGGTCTCTCAGTCCTGCCGCATACAGTGTGCCAGTCTCTCAGTCCTGCAGCACTCTGTGCAACAGTCTCTCAGTCCTGCAGCATACAGTGTGCCAGTCTCTCAGTCCTGCAGATCACAGTGTCGGTCTCTCAGTCCTGCCGCATACAGTGTGCCAGTCTCTCAGTCCTGCAGCATACAGTGTGCCAGTCTCTCAGTCCTGCAGCATACAGTGTGCCAGTCTCTCAGTCCTGCCGCATACAGTGTGCCAGTCTCTCAGTCCTGCAGCATACAGTGTGCCAGTCTCTCAGTCCTGCAGCATACAGTGTGCCAGTCTCTCAGTCCTGCAGCATACAGTGTGCCAGTCTCTCAGTCCTGCCGCATACAGTGTGCCAGTCTCTCAGTCCTGCAGCATACAGTGTGCCAGTCTCTCAGTACTGCCGCATACAGTGTGCCAGTCTCTCAGTCCTGCCGCATACAGTGTGCCAGTCTCTCAGTCCTGCAGCATACAGTGTGCCAGTCTCTCAGTCCTGCCGCATACAGTGTGCCAGTCTCTCAGTGCTGCAGCATACAGTGTGCCAGTCTCTCAGTCCTGCCGCATACAGTGTGCCAGTCTCTCAGTCCTGCAGCATACAGTGTGCCAGTCTCTCAGTCCTGCAGCATACAGTGTGCCAGTCTCTCAGTCCTGCCGCATACAGTGTGCCAGTCTCTCAGTCCTGCCGCATACAGTGTGCCAGTCTCTCAGTCCTGCCGCATACAGTGTGCCAGTCTCTCAGTCCTGCAGCATACAGTGTGCCAGTCTCTCAGTCCTGCCGCATACAGTGTGCCAGTCTCTCAGTCCTGCCGCATACAGTGTGCCAGTCTCTCAGTCCTGCAGCATACAGTGTGCCAGTCTCTCAGTCCTGCAGCATACAGTGTGCCAGTCTCTCAGTCCTGCCGCATACAGTGTGCCAGTCTCTCAGTCCTGCAGCACACAGTGTCAGTCTCTCAGTCCTGCAGCATACAGTGTGCCAGTCTCTCAGTCCTGCAGCATACAGTGTGCCAGTCTCTCAGTCCTGCAGCACACAGTGTGCCAGTCTCTCAGTCCTGCAGCATACAGTGTGCCAGTCTCTCAGTCCTGCAGCATACAGTGTGCCAGTCTCTCAGTCCTGCCGCATACAGTGTGCCGGTCTCTCAGTCCTGCAGCACACAATGTGCCAGTCTCTCAGTCCTGCCGCATACAGTGTGCCAGTCTCTCAGTCCTGCAGCATACAGTGTGCCAGTCTCTCAGTACTGCCGCATACAGTGTGCCAGTCTCTCAGTACTGCCGCATACAGTGTGCCAGTCTCTCAGTACTGCCGCATACAGTGTGCCAGTCTCTCAGTCCTGCCGCATACAGTGTGCCAGTCTCTCAGTCCTGTCTCTCAGTACTGCCGCATACAGTGTGCCAGTCTCTCAGTCCTGCCGCATACAGTGTGCCAGTCTCTCAGTACTGCCGCATACAGTGTGCCAGTCTCTCAGTCCTGCAGCATACAGTGTGCCAGTCTCTCAGTCCTGCAGATCACAGTGTCGGTCTCTCAGTCCTGCCGCATACAGTGTGCCAGTCTCTCAGTCCTGCAGCATACAGTGTGCCAGTCTCTCAGTACTGCAGCATACAGTGTGCCAGTCTCTCAGTCCTGCCGCATACAGTGTGCCAGTCTCTCAGTCCTGCAGCATACAGTGTGCCAGTCTCTCAGTCCTGCCGCATACAGTGTGCCAGTCTCTCAGTCCTGCCGCATACAGTGTGCCAGTCTCTCAGTCCTGCAGCATACAGTGTGCCAGTCTCTCAGTCCTGCCGCATACAGTGTGCCAGTCTCTCAGTCCTGCCGCATACAGTGTGCCAGTCTCTCAGTCCTGCCGCATACAGTGTCAGTCTCTCAGTCCTGCAGCATACAGTGTGCCAGTCTCTCAGTCCTGCCGCATACAGTGTGCCAGTCTCTCAGTCCTGCAGCATACAGTGTGCCAGTCTCTCAGTCCTGCCGCATACAGTGTGCCAGTCTCTCAGTCCTGCAGCATACAGTGTGCCAGTCTCTCAGTCCTGCCGCATACAGTGTGCCAGTCTCTCAGTCCTGCAGCATACAGTGTGCCAGTCTCTCAGTCCTGCAGCATACAGTGTGCCAGTCTGTCAGTCCTGCCGCATACAGTGTGCCAGTCTGTCAGTCCTGCCGCATACAGTGTGCCAGTCTCTCAGTCCTGCCGCATACAGTGTGCCAGTCTCTCAGTCCTGCAGCATACAGTGTGCCAGTCTCTCAGTCCTGCAGCATACAGTGTGCCAGTCTCTCAGTCCTGCAGCATACAGTGTGCCAGTCTCTCAGTCCTGCCGCATACAGTGTGCCAGTCTCTCAGTCCTGCAGCATACAGTGTGCCAGTCTCTCAGTCCTGCCGCATACAGTGTGCCAGTCTCTCAGTCCTGCAGCATACAGTGTGCCAGTCTCTCAGTACTGCCGCATACAGTGTGCCAGTCTCTCAGTCCTGCCGCATACAGTGTGCCAGTCTCTCAGTCCTGCAGCATACAGTGTGCCAGTCTCTCAGTCCTGCCGCATACAGTGTGCCAGTCTCTCAGTGCTGCAGCATACAGTGTGCCAGTCTCTCAGTCCTGCCGCATACAGTGTGCCAGTCTCTCAGTCCTGCAGCATACAGTGTGCCAGTCTCTCAGTACTGCCGCATACAGTGTGCCAGTCTCTCAGTCCTGCCGCATACAGTGTGCCAGTCTCTCAGTACTGCCGCATACAGTGTGCCAGTCTCTCAGTCCTGCAGCATACAGTGTGCCAGTCTCTCAGTCCTGCCGCATACAGTGTGCCAGTCTCTCAGTCCTGCAGCATACAGTGTGCCAGTCTCTCAGTCCTGCCGCATACAGTGTGCCAGTCTCTCAGTCCTGCAGCACACAGTGTGCCAGTCTCTCAGTCCTGCAGCATACAGTGTGCCAGTCTCTCAGTCCTGCAGCATACAGTGTGCCAGTCTCTCAGTCCTGCAGCATACAGTGTGCCAGTCTCTCAGTCCTGCCGCATACAGTGTGCCAGTCTCTCAGTCCTGCAGCACACAGTGTGCCAGTCTCTCAGTCCTGCCGCATACAGTGTGCCAGTCTCTCAGTCCTGCCGCATACAGTGTGCCAGTCTCTCAGTCCTGCAGCATACAGTGTGCCAGTCTCTCAGTCCTGCAGCATACAGTGTGCCAGTCTCTCAGTCCTGCCGCATACAGTGTGCCAGTCTCTCAGTCCTGCAGCACACAGTGTGCCAGTCTCTCAGTCCTGCAGCATACAGTGTGCCAGTCTCTCAGTCCTGCAGCATACAGTGTGCCAGTCTCTCAGTCCTGCAGCATACAGTGTGCCAGTCTCTCAGTCCTGCCGCATACAGTGTGCCAGTCTCTCAGTCCTGCAGCACACAGTGTGCCAGTCTCTCAGTCCTGCCGCATACAGTGTGCCAGTCTCTCAGTCCTGCAGCACACAGTGTGCCAGTCTCTCAGTCCTGCAGCATACAGTGTGCCAGTCTCTCAGTCCTGCAGCATACAGTGTGCCAGTCTCTCAGTCCTGCCGCATACAGTGTGCCGGTCTCTCAGTCCTGCAGCACACAGTGTGCCAGTCTCTCAGTCCTGCAGCATACAGTGTGCCAGTCTCTCAGTACTGCCGCATACAGTGTGCCAGTCTCTCAGTCCTGCAGCATACAGTGTGCCAGTCTCTCAGTCCTGCCGCATACAGTGTGCCAGTCTCTCAGTCCTGCAGCATACAGTGTGCCAGTCTCTCAGTCCTGCAGCATACAGTGTGCCAGTCTCTCAGTCCTGCAGCATACAGTGTGCCAGTCTCTCAGTCCTGCAGCACACAGTGTGCCAGTCTCTCAGTCCTGCAGCATACAGTGTGCCAGTCTCTCAGTCCTGCAGCATACAGTGTGCCAGTCTCTCAGTCCTGCAGCATACAGTGTGCCAGTCTCTCAGTCCTGCAGCATACAGTGTGCCAGTCTCTCAGTCCTGCCGCATACAGTGTGCCAGTCTCTCAGTCCTGCAGCATACAGTGTGCCAGTCTCTCAGTCCTGCAGCATACAGTGTGCCAGTCTCTCAGTACTGCCGCATACAGTGTGCCAGTCTCTCAGTACTGCCGCATACAGTGTGCCAGTCTCTCAGTCCTGCAGCATACAGTGTGCCAGTCTCTCAGTCCTGCAGCATACAGTGTGCCAGTCTCTCAGTCCTGCCGCATACAGTGTGCCAGTCTCTCAGTCCTGCAGCATACAGTGTGCCAGTCTCTCAGTCCTGCAGCATACAGTGTGCCAGTCTCTCAGTACTGCCGCATACAGTGTGCCAGTCTCTCAGTCCTGCCGCATACAGTGTGCCAGTCTCTCAGTCCTGCCGCATACAGTGTGCCAGTCTCTCAGTCCTGCCGCATACAGTGTGCCAGTCTCTCAGTCCTGCAGCATACAGTGTGCCAGTCTCTCAGTCCTGCAGCATACAGTGTGCCAGTCTCTCAGTCCTGCCGCATACAGTGTGCCAGTCTCTCAGTCCTGCAGCATACAGTGTGCCAGTCTCTCAGTACTGCCGCATACAGTGTGCCAGTCTCTCAGTCCTGCCGCATACAGTGTGCCAGTCTCTCAGTCCTGCCGCATACAGTGTGCCAGTCTCTCAGTCCTGTCTCTCAGTACTGCCGCATACAGTGTGCCAGTCTCTCAGTCCTGCCGCATACAGTGTGCCAGTCTCTCAGTACTGCCGCATACAGTGTGCCAGTCTCTCAGTCCTGCAGCATACAGTGTGCCAGTCTCTCAGTCCTGCAGCATACAGTGTGCCAGTCTCTCAGTCCTGCAGCATACAGTGTGCCAGTCTCTCAGTCCTGCAGCATACAGTGTGCCAGTCTCTCAGTCCTGCCGCATACAGTGTGCCAGCCTCTCAGTCCTGCAGCATACAGTGTGCCAGTCTCTCAGTCCTGCAGCATACAGTGTGCCAGTCTGTCAGTCCTGCCGCATACAGTGTGACAGTCTCTCAGTCCTGCCGCATACAGTGTGACAGTCTCTCAGTACTGCCGCATACAGTGTGCCAGTCTCTCAGTCCTGCAGCACACAGTGTGCCAGTCTCTCAGTCCTGCCGCATACAGTGTGCCAGTCTCTCAGTCCTGCAGCACACAGTGTCAGTCTCTCAGTACTGCCGCATACAGTGTGCCAGTCTCTCAGTCCTGCAGCATACAGTGTGCCAGTCTCTCAGTCCTGCAGCATACAGTGTGCCAGTCTCTCAGTCCTGCAGCATACAGTGTGCCAGTCTCTCAGTCCTGCAGCATACAGTGTGCCAGTCTGTCAGTCCTGCCGCATACAGTGTGCCAGTCTCTCAGTCCTGCAGCATACAGTGTGCCAGTCTCTCAGTCCTGCAGCATACAGTGTGCCAGTCTCTCAGTCCTGCCGCATACAGTGTGCCAGTCTCTCAGTCCTGCAGCATACAGTGTGCCAGTCTGTCAGTCCTGCCGCATACAGTGTGCCAGTCTCTCAGTCCTGCAGCATACAGTGTGCCAGTCTCTTAGTCCTGCAGCATACAGTGTGCCAGTCTCTCAGTCCTGCCGCATACAGTGTGCCAGTCTCTCAGTCCTGCAGCATACAGTGTGCCAGTCTCTCAGTCCTGCAGCATACAGTGTGCCAGTCTCTCAGTCCTGCAGCATACAGTGTGCCAGTCTCTCAGTCCTGCAGCATACAGTGTGCCAGTCTCTCAGTACTGCCGCATACAGTGTGCCAGTCTCTCAGTCCTGCAGCATACAGTGTGCCAGTCTCTCAGTCCTGCAGCATACAGTGTGCCAGTCTCTCAGTCCTGCCGCATACAGTGTGCCAGTCTCTCAGTCCTGCAGCATACAGTGTGCCAGTCTCTCAGTCCTGCAGCATACAGTGTGCCAGTCTCTCAGTCCTGCGGCACTCGGTGCAAGAGTCTCTCAGTCCTGCTGCACTCTGTGCAACATTCACTCAGTCCTGGTAGAACAGCTGAAGATAACCCTCCAGTTACTTCGTTCAGCTCTAACAGAACAATCTCAATACTGGACTATACCTTTGTCTCCCTATGTTTGTTTCAACAAATTGCATCATTTCGGTTAAGCAATAAAGGTGACAGCGATCATCGGCTGCAGGAAATAGAGCTAAGAACGATCACACCACCATTTGAACGTTGCCGGGCGCCACTGGGGGCAGATACCACTATTGACTTAAAAAGAATAAAATTTAAGTTAGCTGCTGGCAGTAAGAGGCTGGAAAATGCGAAACAGCACTTTAATGCCAGAGCTGGAAAAGGGGAAGTTCAGAAATGGCTAAAATTCCTAACAATGATGGAAGTGCACACGTCTAAGAGCAATCCATTTAACCAGCAAAGGTTCGGCAGCACGAAACCTATATCGATTTCTTCAAAGCAAGAAATCAAGCTGCAAAAAAACATATCTATCGATCTTTGAGACACCTCCGGCACAAGCCCAATGACAAAAATCAATTGGAATTATTACGAAGACAAAGGGCAGATCTGAAAAAAGCTGAAAATGAATGTCAACAGAGCTATGGAGGAGGAATTTTGGGCAAAATTATTTGCTGATGTTAAACATAATAATAGCGCCAGATTCTGGTGCACTATAAATCAATTCATCCACCAAAATCATGATGGCATCTCCTCGAACTTTGCAGAGGAAGATTGGGTCAAATATCTAAGGTCTCACTTCCAACAAAACAGTGAGCTCAGTGAACAGGATCAAATTAGTCAAAAGAACTAGACCGCGACATAACCAACAAGGATGGGGCAGAATGCAACACGATTGACTCTAGGAATAGAAGGGGAGGCTCATCACCTGAGGAATTGCAAAAATCTCACGTAACAGCAATTAAACGGCAGATCGGCAAGGGGAGAAGGGAAGGTGCGCCTGGCCCACATGGAATTCCACCAGCTTTATACAAACAGGAGGCAACCTTCTGGGCAGAAGCACTGGAACCGCTGTTTAGTGAAATTAGGACACCAAACACCCTGCCTAAATCTTGGGAAGGGTCAATCCTTTCCCCAATTTTCAAACCTGGTGAAAAGTCGGCCCCACAAAACTATCGACTAGTGGCTTTATTAGACAATGAGGCAAAATATTTTGCTGGGACGTTATTAGAGGATCTCCAGGCATGGACCACAGACAAATCTGCAATCCCTTTACAACAAACTGGATTTGTAAAATCAGTCGGGACCACAACCAACATTCTAAGCATGGCAATGCTTATGGTCAAGGCTGAAGACACACGGACACCTCTACACGTATGTTTTATTGACTATAAGGCAGCATTCGATCAAGTCAATCTCACTAAATTATGGTCCAAGCTGCAAAGTTGGGGGCTGCCACAGCCATTATTATATTTGCTAATAAACTTGCACACAGACACATGGCTGCAGGTGAAGTTGGGTGACGGAACTTTTTTGTCAAGACGCATCTCAACGGTTAAAGGGTTGAAACAAGGTTTCATCTTAGCACCGACTCTCTTCAACTTATATATAGCGGACTTAGTACCACTCCTGATCAGCCACAACTCACATGCCCCAAAACTAGGAGATATTTTGATACCCTGCCTCTTGCATGCGGATGACATAGTCCTGATTAGTAAAACAAAAGTAGGGCTACAACGTCTCCTAAATGCAACTCGGGACTTCTCCAAAGCAAATGACCTAACAATCAACTTGGCTAAGACAAGAACCATGATAATCAGGAAAAAAAGGAGACTAACTGGAGCCTGGTTTTGGGGGGAAACTAAAATTGAGGATACAGCGGAATACAAATACCTGGGCGTGAAGTTGGACAGTGGGGGTCGCTTTGCATCACAGAAAAATAACATTAGGTGCAGAGGCCTAATACTGGCTTCCACTTTAAAAACACTAAATTCAAAGCTGATGGGGCCATCGATCCTCCCTTTGACTGAGGTAGTTCGGGCAAAACTGCTGCCAACAATCACCTATGACAGCGAAGCTCAGAAAGGCAGCGACGCTAAAATACTTGACGCCGTAGTAACAACTGTATACAGGCTCATCTTTGGGCTGCCCAAACATACCTCACCGGCACAAATTAGGCTGGAATTCGGTGTTCAAAAACAAACAGTTGCAAGGCAAGGAGCATTCATCATTGCATGGGACAAAGTACGAAAAGCTCCACATGGTACACTAAACGAACAGCTAAGGAAGGAGATAGAACAACATTCCTAATCACCTACTGCTGAATATCTTTATAGCAGCTTAAATGGGTTGGGCCCATGTCAGCTTTGGGAAACATCAACAACCACCATTATTTAAACAAGCACTGGCGTTGCCAATAGGTCTCGCAGTAGGAAAGTTGGAGCTATTACAATTGCAAATAACAATGCCTTTTATTTTTGTTTTCATTTTAAAAACATAAAGGGCTTTGTCATTTACAAAACCAATAGCTCCAACTTTCCTACTGCGAGACCTATTGTGCACTGCACAGTGTGGGTGAAAGTGGCACTGAGTGGGTGTGAGTGGCTTTGAGTGAGTGGCGTTGCGTGGGTGAGTGGCGTTGCGTGGGTGAGTGGCGTTGCATGTGTGAGTGGCGTTGCATGTGTGAGTGGCGTTGCATGTGTGAGTGGCGTTGCGTGGATGAGTGGGGTTGCGTGGGTGAGTTGCGTTGCATGTGTGAGTGGCGTTGCATGTGTGAGTGGTGTTGCGTGGATGAGTGGCGTTGCATGTGTGAGTGGTATTGCGTTGGTGAGTGGCGTTGCGTGGGTAAGTTGCGTTGCGTGTGTGAGTGGCATTGCATGGGTGAGTGTGGAGTTGCGTGTGTGAGAGTGCGGCTTGCGTGGGTGTGAGTGGTGTTGTGTGTCTGAAAGTTGCACCCTTCGGTTATAAGCAGAACAGCGGCCTGCGTGCTGGGCTCGCTCTGGAACACAGGAGGAATTGTGACTGAATGAGCAGCCTCTGACAATCTACCTCAGTGTAAAAGGGGCTAAACTTGAAAACAAATGCAATTCAATGTTTCACTCATTGTGCTGAATTTCAGCATTTGTAAAATAAAAGCCAGCATGAACCAGTCATCACATCGGCCGTGGACGATATATGCTACTAAAGAGGCAGTGCCGCTCAGTGGAGGCACTGGTGGTAACAGCCCGCTGGGGCATCTCTCCCCCGCCTCACTCACCTGTTAAAGGCATGGGCTGAAGACGGAGCTCTGTGTGTTTAAGAGATCAAGTGAGTGCCGGTAGAGGAAGGCTGAAAGAGAGAGAGAGAGGGAGAGAAAAGAGCAGGAGAGAGAGAGAGGGAAGAGCTAAAATGAAAGAGAAGAGCGAGAATGAAAGCGAGAAAAGCGAAAATGAAAGAGAAGAAAAGCGAGAATGAAAGAGAAGAGCGAGAATGAAAGAGAAGAGCGAGAATGAAAGAGAAGAGCGAGAATGAAAGAGAAGAGCAAGAATAAAAAAGAGCGAGAATAAAAGTGAGAAGAGTGAGAATGAAAGAGAGGAGAGCAAGAGAGAGAACAGCAAGAGAGAGAGAACAGCAAGCGAGAGAGAGACAAAACGGCAAGACTGGAAGAGAGACTGAAAGAAGTGAGAAAGAGAGGAGGGAGCAAGACTTAAGGAGACGGATATTAAACAGAACCACGAGAGAGAGAGAGCAGGAAAGAGACACGAGAGCGAAGCGGACTGCGCTTGTGCAACTAAGTCATTAAATAAATAAAGAAGCACTGTCGAAGCGGACCACGCTTGTGTAACTAAGTAAATAAATAAACAAGTGTGGCCCAAGCAGACCGCCCTCGTGCGAGCTGGCTCAATATCCTGTGACTCAAATGTGTGCTTACACGAGATGAATGCGTCCTTCTGTAAACCGATGAAATATCTTCCACCTGCAACCATACTCAAGCAGACCGCCAGTACATGTACACACATGGGGCATGCAAAAGAAGACGAAAACAACAAGCATTGAATAAAAAAATTAATAAAAACAAGCGTTGGCAAAGCAGGCAAGTCTTCCGTGCTGAAAGTGAAACCAGCCCTCTGCATTGCTGTGGTGGGGGAGGGGGGGGCGGGGGAGAGGCAAGCAGGGAACAAGTTAAAAGAGGTCTGGCAGGGAACAGATGGCCTGGCCGTGAAGCAGGGGGGGGGGGGCAGCGCTGGGGAAGCCTGTGGGAGGGTGATTGATGACTTTGATGTGGGAAGGGAGGAGAGCCTTTTGCGAGCCTGCAGGAGAAATGCTGCCGATGCGCGTGCATGTTTAATCACGTGGTTCACGTGAACTGCATGAAAACCGCGGGGCTGAAAGCCCTTGGTTTGACGATAATTTTCGCCACTTGAATTCTCGCTCCGCTCGATGCGCTTGCGCACATCGATAGGTCGCGAGACCTAAAAAAAATAGTTTGGAAAACAGTGATACATCTTTCCTTGTTGGAGGACAAGGCCACATTGACAAAAAGGGCCCATGGCTGGATGACATTAAAGACATATACGGACTCGGCCGCCCAAGCCTAGTTCAATCTGGGGTATGACAAGAATATAAAAATTTTTTTCATGAAGTACAGACTGGGGCTGTTACCCTCCAGTCAACATCTTCCTTCCTGTTTAAGAGAGAAAGCGGGCACTGCGTGCCGCTTATGTGGTTCTAATAATAAACAAAACAATTGCCAATACTGTTATCCTAAATCTCTGTTATTCATCACAGCACATTGGAATGAAACCAAACTTGGGTTCAAAAGACTACTAGTTCAGTGTGAATAAATCATTATTTATTTCATTAATTTAGAGGGCATTTGTCAATTATTTTATGCAACTTGTACACATTTTTGAATCCCTACGGTCAAGGACATTATATACAATAAACAATCAATAAAACTGTACACATTCCGAAATATTCCAAAGCATTCATTATTCCCAATCAATCCACACATTCCACATTCAACCGGTCACTCTCACACTCATAGAAAACAATTATCTATTTACATTTAACATTTACAAATCCTTCTTCAAAACACCATAAACACATTTTTTTGAGTGTTTATATTTTCAACAATACAAAATAAGACCCAATCCAATGGCGAACTCATATATCAGTGACTCAAGGGGGGTCCAACAAGTCCTACTCCCCACTACTCTCCTATCCACATTATAATGAGGTAATGCACTGTACTCCGCCGTGTTTAAAATACCTGTTCTCCAAGACAACACAACAGAACAAAGCACTCAGAGTGACCCAAATTGTAGTGGTTCACAATAGTCCACACTCCACATTGGACCTTACTCTAAATAGAGGAAAAAATGTGCGAGAAGCCAGTGACCCCTCACGGAAACACCACCAACGGGGTAACTGGTATGCAATTTCCAGACAGGCTCCTGTCTCATCATCGGTGGTCACCCGCTTCTCGAAGAAAAATAAGATGAAAGGAAAGAAGAAGTGTCCAAAACAAACAACATATAAAGTGACAAAGTGAAGTGCAGAAAAATCTGCTAGTGACAAACACACACAAAAATAATAATTGAGTGCCTAAAAACACACACAGTCCACCAATCCCTTAGCCAATTTTATTCGTAGGGTGGTGATCGCGTGCTGTTGATTATTAAAAAGGCTGGTAGCTAATCATGCATACCATTACCTACAGTGCCAACATGTTTCACTGCTGTATTGCGTAGAGCAGTTTCATCAGGGCTGCACTCAAGTGCTGCCACTTCACTCTTTTTGGACACTTAGCTCTGTAACGTGCTGCCAAGGGAGAACAGGTACGTAATTAAAAACATGTAGACTCAAGGCTGGCCAGAGACATACTATTAAGGGATACACAGAGTGGTAATGTGTGGAATATTACCCGGGAGCAGCAAAGCTATGCATACCAGCCGCTCCGGTATCAACAAGGCCACTAGGTACTCCTAACGTAAGTGTGCCCCTTGTTTTTTGATAAAAATATTTTATCTGCAGAGGGAGGAAACATATAAGAAATTGTAAATTGCATTGTGCTGCTGACTTTCAACGTGCCCCGTCGCACCTTATATAAGATACACAGGTGCCCCATGTGAAGCACACAGTGACATGTACATTCAACGCTGCCCCCACAAATCAATGTCTGGGATTGCTGCCCCCTAGGAAAGGTAAACAACTAAAGCGCTAGTTGTAAATACCGCTATACAGCACACCTAACACACTGACCCCAAACCGATCATAGACAGTGTAGCCCAAGCGGTCAAACTTCCCTTGCATCGATCGTGACAAACTACGCTCCGAGGATGTAAAACTACATGGAGCCTGCGGCCTCAAACATATTGCAATTAGCCCAACAACAAAAGTCAGCACGATACTTCCCTGGCGCGTGGTTAAAGAACACCGCCTCACCGTGACAGGCTCGGAAGACGCCTTTCCTCAGCCGTGCCGGTAGCTCGATCCCGGAGCAGTGAAAAGCGGAGCGCCGGCGGAGCCACGCCCATGACGTAACACCACGTGATCGCGCCATCGGGTGCGGCGGCCATCTTAGCCTAGTCAAAGGGCCAGATATTGAAATCAAACTACGGGAGCAATCGCTGACTTAACCTCACATAGGGAACCCGGTGCTATACCACTGCAACAAAACCATAAAAGGGTCCTAAGTGATGAAAAAAGGCTCGGGAAACACGGCCATAATTCTAGTCGTTGCCTGCAATCCACCCCATAGGCAGTCTAAAAACAGTGTATTAGGATCCCAGGTTACTCTAGTGTGACACATGGGCAGGGGGTACTATGCCATGTAGGGACCCGAACCTCAGGGGGCATATACTGTTGCCTCTATAGAGTCTGAATATTAGGCCCAGCACGGGCAAGGGCAAACATACCCTCACATAGCCTGGGAGTTTGTAAACTCATGTGGTTACACAGCAGCTGGTCCATGGAATTAGAGGGGTTCCCTTTGAAAACTAAGACAGGTCAACTGGAATTTTATTTCAGGGTAAGAGTGTCATTCACAGTTTAATCCTGTTCCATTCTATGATTTCGTTGAGCCCAACTCTGTCCGTTTTCTCATTATAAATCCAGCGTGATTCTTTGGCTAACAAGATCTCATCAATATTCTGGGGGGAGCCTTTGATTTTCTCAAGCACTGTCCACTGGAAGGTGTGTTTTTCAGTCGAACAGTGCTGGACAAGCTTAGTAGTTAATTTGCCTGCCCTGATAGTGCTCAGATGTTCCTGTATACGCACTTTGATCTTGCGCGAGGTCAGACCTATGTAGTGTAACCCACACTGGCACGTTAACCTGTATACAACTTGTGTGGAGTTACAGTTACTAAACTGATTTTGAAACCACTCCGCAGTTTGATTTCAATATCTGGCCCTTTGACTAGGCTAAGATGGCCGCCGCACCCGATGGCGCGATCACGTGGTGTTACGTCATGGGCGTGGCTCCACCGGCGCTCCGCTTTTCACTGCTCCGGGATCGAGCTACCGGCACGGCTGAGGAAAGGCGTCTTCCGAGCCTGTCACGGTGAGGCGGTGTTCTTTAACCACGCGCCAGGGAAGTATCGTGCTGACTTTTGTTGTTGGGCTAATTGCAATATGTTTGAGGCAGCAGGCTCCATGTAGTTTTACATCCTCGGAGCGTAGTTTGTCACGATCGATGCAAGGGAAGTTTGACCGCTTGGGCTACACTGTCTATGATCGGTTTGGGGTCAGTGTGTTAGGTGTGCTGTATAGCGGTATTTACAACTAGCGCTTTAGGTGTTTACCTTTCCTAGGGGGCAGCAATCCCAGACATTGATTTGTGGGGGCAGCGTTGAATGTACATGTCACTGTGTGCTTCACATGGGGCACCTGTGTATCTTATATAAGGTGCGACGGGGCACGTTGAAAGTCAGCAGCACAATGCAATTTACAATTTCTTATATGTTTCCTCCCTCTGCAGATAAAATATTTTTATCAAAAAACAAGGGGCACACTTACGTTAGGAGTACCTAGTGGCCTTGTTGATACCGGAGCGGCTGGTATGCATAGCTTTGCTGCTCCCGGGTAATATTCCACACATTACCACTCTGTGTATCCCTTAATAGTATGTCTCTGGCCAGCCTTGAGTCTACATGTTTTTAATTACGTACCTGTTCTCCCTTGGCAGCACGTTACAGAGCTAAGTGTCCAAAAAGAGTGAAGTGGCAGCACTTGAGTGCAGCCCTGATGAAACTGCTCTACGCAATACAGCAGTGAAACATGTTGGCACTGTAGGTAATGGTATGCATGATTAGCTACCAGCCTTTTTAATAATCAACAGCACGCGATCACCACCCTACGAATAAAATTGGCTAAGGGATTGGTGGACTGTGTGTGTTTTTAGGCACTCAATTATTATTTTTGTGTGTGTTTGTCACTAGCAGATTTTTCTGCACTTCACTTTGTCACTTTATATGTTGTTTGTTTTGGACACTTCTTCTTTCCTTTCATCTTATTTTTCTTCGAGAAGCGGGTGACCACCGATGATGAGACAGGAGCCTGTCTGGAAATTGCATACCAGTTACCCCGTTGGTGGTGTTTCCGTGAGGGGTCACTGGCTTCTCGCACATTTTTTCCTCTATTTAGAGTAAGGTCCAATGTGGAGTGTGGACTATTGTGAACCACTACAATTTGGGTCACTCTGAGTGCTTTGTTCTGTTGTGTTGTCTTGGAGAACAGGTATTTTAAACACGGCGGAGTACAGTGCATTACCTCATTATAATGTGGATAGGAGAGTAGTGGGGAGTAGGACTTGTTGGACCCCCCTTGAGTCACTGATATATGAGTTCGCCATTGGATTGGGTCTTATTTTGTATTGTTGACTGTGAGTGGAGGGCGACCCTATCCGTATTCTATCTGAGCTCCTATAGTATTTGAGTGTTTATATTTTCAAACAAAAATGCAAATATTTTGAGATATTATGGCGAATAAAAAAACGGTCTACGCGTTTGGAACTCCAAATAGGTTGGGAGTTCTCATCAGGACCTCATAGCTGTGGAGGAAACAGAAAAATCTATTTTAGCTACCCTTTACTTTTATATCCTTTGACTACACATACCTTAAGCTGCCACTTCTTACCTCCTACTGAAGAGAAGCCTCAATAATCAACTCGACGTGGGACACTGTGGCAAAACAAACCAATAAACCACCTTCTCTTCAGTAGGAGATAAGAAGTGGCAGCTTAAGGTATGTGCAGTCAAAGGATATAAAAGTAAAGGGTAGCTGAAATAGATTTTTCTGTTTCCTCCACAGCTATGAGGTCCTGATGAGAACTCCCAACCTACTTAGAGTTCGAAACGTGTAGACCGTTTGTTTATACGCCATAATATCTCAAAATATTTGCATTTTTGTTTGAAAATATAAACACAAAAAAAAATGTTTATGCTGTTTTGAAGAAGGATTTGTAAATGTTAAATGTAAATAGATAATTGTTTTCTATGAGTGTGAGAGTGACCGGTTGAATGTGGAATGTGTGGATTGATTGGGAATAATGAATGCTTTGGAATATTTCGGAATGTGTACAGTTTTATTGATTGTTTATTGTATATAATGTCTTTGACCCTAGGGATTCAAAAATGTGTACAAGTTGCATAAAATAATTGACAAATGCCCTCTAAATTAATGAAATAAATAATGATTTATTCAGACTGAACTAGTAGTCTTTTGAATCCACGTTTGGTTTGATTCCAATGTGCTGTGATGAATAACAGAGATTTAGGATAACAGTATTGGCAACTGTTTTGTTTATTATTAGGTCAGTGGCTTGGCCTTACTGTTGGGAGTCCATACCCAGTATCGCTTCCTAGCTTATTCAGTTCAGCATCGGAAGAACTGCTGCATTTACTGTGCTCCTGCAAAAAACTGCTTAAAGAACGGAAACAACTGTTGAGGCGACACTTTAATCAGCAGGGGATTCGCACCAGGAGGCAAGCTCTACTGGCATGCTTTGCTCAGAACGATCCACAACTGAATTGCAGCCTGGTGAAGTATCTGAAACTGTGCAATAGTAAAATGCCTGAAATGGAGACCTAAGGAATTTATGTAGGGGTACACATGGGCAAATGTTCTGAGGCGCACTCGAGAAATTACTCTCAAAGAAATCAACATTTAAATCTGCAGTACGCGGAGATCGGACAGTACAGTGCCTGAGGGCATGGTATATGGAAAAGAGGGATGGTTCGCCAAGGTCAGAAGGGCTTGTCAATGGTCGGCAAAAAGTTTGGCTGGATAGTGTGGAATGCGGTGGCAGCAACTGGACTGAAATTATACATTTTGCTGTTAAAGCTGCTTCATTTTAAAAATCTCATTCTGCTTTATTTTTAAGAAGCTTTTAAAATTATTAATTATGAAGGAATGCGTTGTAAATGTATATAAATTGTGTTTTTTTCTTTTGATAATGTTGCACTTCTGCAACGATTTTAATTAACTATGCAAATACATTTACACCTATTACCTATACCAGTTCTGGGCACTCAGTGTGCCGGTCTCTCAGTCCTGCGGCACTCAGTGAAACAGTCACTCAGTCCTGGGCACTTAGTGCAACAGTCACTCAGTCCTGCGGCACTCGGTGCAACAGTCACTCAGTCCTGCGGCACTCAGTGAAACAGTCTCTCAGTCCTGCGGCACTCAGTGCAACAGTCACTCAGTCCTGCGGTGCTCAGTGAAACAGTCTCTCAGTCCTGCGGCACTCGGTGCAACAGTCACTCAGTCCTGTGGCACTCAGTGCAACAGTCACTAAGTTCTCCAGCCCTCAGTTCAACAGTCACTCAGTCCTGCGGCACTAGGTGCAACAGTCTCTCAGTCCTGCGGCACTCAGTGCAACAGTGACTCAGTCCTGCAGCACTCAGTGAAACAGTCTCTCATGTCCTGCAGCACCCGGTGCAACAGTCACTCAGTCCTGCGCCACTCAGTTCAACAGTCACTTAGTTCTCCAGCACTCAGTTCAACAGTCACTCAGTCCTGCAGCACTCAGGTACGGCCTTCTGGCTGATCAGCTCTTTCTGCTTCGACTGCATTGCAGCTCCACTCTCTCACTTGTCGGCATCAGCAGCACCAGTCTTTCGAGGCCTTGGCGGACTGCCAGGCATCACAGGGATACTTGCCCAGTAACAGTGGTAGTGTGGCTCACACAGCAACCAGCCAAAGAGGCTGGGCTGCCCCTTCTTGTCCTGGTCACTCCTGGCTTTGTTCTCTGGGTGCTTCCTGTGCTGGGAACACTCTGGCCATCTCCTCCTGGGCAGTCTCTCCTCCTGCAAGGCCTGGCATGCTCCTTCCCTCTCCTGGGCAGTCTCTCCTCCTGGGCAGTCTCTCCTCCTGGGCAGTCTCTCCTCCTAGGCGTCTCCTCCTGGGCAGTCTCTCCTCCTGCAAGGCCTGGCATGCTCCTTCCCTCTCCTGGGCAGTCTCTCCTCCTGGGCAGTCTCTCCTCCTGGGCGTCTCCTCCTGGGCAGTCTCTCCTCCTGGGCAGTCTCTCCTCCTGCAAGGCCTGTCATGCTCCTTCCTTCTCCTGGGCAGTCTCTCCTCCTGGGCAGTCACTCCTCCTGGGCAGTCTCTCCTCCTGGGCAGTCTCTCCTCCTGCAAGGCCTGGCATGCTCCTTCCCTCTCCTGGGCAGTCTCTCCTCCTGGGCAGTCTCTCCTCCTGGGCGTCTCCTCCTGGGCAGTCTCTCCTCCTGGGCAGTCTCTCCTCCTGGGCAGTCTCTCCTCCTGGGCGTCTCCTCCTGGGCAGTCTCTCCTCCTGGGCAGTCTCTCCTCCTGGGCAGTCTCTCCTCCTGGGCAGTCTCTCCTCCTGGGCGTCTTCTCCTGGGCAGTCTCTCCTCCTGGGCAGTCTCTCCTCCTGGGCGTCTCCTCCTGGGCAGTCTCTCCTCCTGGGCAGTCTCTCCTCCTGGGCGTCTGCTCCTGGGCAGTCTCTCCTCCTGGGCAGTCTCTCCTCCTGGGCAGTCTCTCCTCATGCAAGGCCTGTCATGCTCCTTCACTCTCCTGGGCAGTCTCTCCTCCTGGGCAGTCTCTCCTCCTGGGCAGTCTCTCCTCCTGCAAGGCCTGTCATGCTCCTTCCCTCTCCTGGGCAGTCTCTCCTCCTGGGCAGTCTCCCCTCCTGGGCAGTCTCTCCTCCTGGGCAGTCTCTCCTCCTGGGCAGTCTCTCCTCCTGCAAGGCCTGTCATGCTCCTTCCTTCTCCTGGGCAGTCTCTCCTCCTGGGCAGTCTCTCCTCCTGGGCGTCTCCTCCTGGGCAGTCTCTCCTCCTGGGCGTCTCCTCCTGGGCAGTCTCTCCTCCTGGGCAGTCTCTTCTCCTGGGCAGTCTCTCCTCCTGGGCAGTCTCTCCTCCTGGGCGTCTCCTCCTGGGCAGTCTCTCCTCCTGGGCAGTCTCTCCTCCTGGGCAGTCTCTCCTCCTGCAAGGCCTATCATGCTCCTTCCCTCTCCTGGGCAGTCTCTCCTCCTGGGCGTCTCCTCCTGGGCAGTCTCTCCTCCTGGGCAGTCTCTTCTCCTGGGCAGTCTCTCCTCCTGGGCAGTCTCTCCTCCTGGGCGTCTCCTCCTGGGCAGTCTCTCCTCCTGGGCAGTCTCTCCTCCTGGGCAGTCTCTCCTCCTGGGCAGTCTCTCCTCCTGCAAGGCCTGGCATGTTCCTTCCCTCTCTTGGGCAGGCTCTACTCCTGGGCAGTCTTTCCTCCTGGGCAGTGTTTCCTCCTGGGCAGTCTCTCCTCCTGGGCAGTCTCTCCTCCTGGGCAGTCTCTCTTCCTGGGCGTCTCCTCCTGGGCAGTCTCTCCTCCTGGGCAGTCTCTCCTCCTGGGCAGTCTCTCCTCCTGGGCGTCTCCTCCTGGGCAGTCTCTCCTCCTTGGCAGTCTCTCCTCCTGGGCAGTCTCTCCTCCTGCAAGGCCTGTCATGCTCCTTCCCTCTCCTGGGCAGTCTCTCCTCCTGGGCAGTCTCTCCTCCTGGGCGTCTCCTCCTGGGCAGTCTCTCCTCCTGGGCAGTCTCTCCTCCTGCAAGGCCTGGCATGTTCCTTCCCTCTCCTGGGCAGGCTCTACTCCTGGGCAGTCTTTCCTCCTGGGCAGTCTCTCCTCCTGGGCAGTCTCTCCTCCTGGGCAGTCTCTCCTCCTGGGCGTCTCCTCCTGGGCAGTCTCTCCTCCTGGGCAGTCTCTCCTCCTGGGCAGTCTCTCCTCCTGCAAGGCCTGTCATGCTCCTTCCCTCTCCTGGGCAGTCTCTCCTCCTGGGCAGTCTCTCCTCCTGGGCGTCTCCTCCTGGGCAGTCTCTCCTTCTGCAAGGCCTGGCATGCTCCTTCCCTCTCCTGGGCAGGCTCTACTCCTGGGCATCTCCTCCTGGGCAGGCTCTCCTCCTGGCCGTCTCCTCCTGGGCAGTCTCTCCTCCTGGGCAGTCTCTCCTCCTGGACAGTCTCTCCTCCTGGGCAGTCTCTCCTCCTGGCCGTCTCCGCCTGGGAAGTCTCTCCTCTGGCAAGGCCTGGCATGCTCCTTCCCATCTCCTGGGCAGTCTCTACTCCTGGGCAGTCTCTCCTCCTGGGCAGTCTCTCCTCCTGGGCAGTCTCTCCTCCTGGGCGTCTCCTCCTGGGCAGTCTCTACTCCTGGGCAGTCTCTCCTCCTGGGCAGTCTCTCCTCCTGGGCAGTCTCTCCTCCTGGGCGTCTCCTCCTGGGCAGTCTCTCCTCCTGGGCAGTCTCTCCTCCTGGGCAGTCTCTCCTCCTGGGCGTCTCCTCCTGGGCAGTCTCTCCTCCTGGGCAGTCTCTCCTCCTGGGCAGTCTCTCCTCCTGCAAGGCCTGGCATGCTCCTTCCCTCTCCTGGGCAGGCTCTACTCCTGGGCAGTCTTTCCTCCTGGGCAGTCTCTCCTCCTGGGCAGTCTCTCCTCCTGGGCGTCTCCTCCTGGGCAGTCTCTCCTCCTGGGCAGTCTCTCCTCCTGGGCAGTCTCTCCTCCTGGGCAGTCTCTCCTCCTGGGCAGTCTCTCCTCCTGGGCGTCTCCTCCTGGGCAGTCTCTCCTCCTGGGCAGTCTCTCCTCCTGGGCAGTCTCTCCTCCTGCAAGGGTTGGCATGCTCCTTCCCTCTCCTGGGCAGGCTCTACTCCTGGGCATTCTCTCCTCCTGGGCGTCTCCTCCTGGGCAGGCTCTCCTCCTGGGCGTCTCCTCCTGGGCAGTCTCTCCTCCTGGGCAGTCTCTCCTCCTGGGCAGTCTCTCCTCCTGGACAGTCTCTCCTCCTGTGCAGTCTCTCCTCCTGGCCGTCTCCTCCTGGGAAGTCTCTCCTCCTGGGCAGTCTCTACTCCTGGGCAGTCTCTCCTCCTGGGCAGTCTCTCCTCCTGGGCGTCTCCTCCTGGGCAGTCTCTCCTCCTGGGCGTCTCCTCCTGGGCAGTCTCTCCTCCTGGACAGTCTCTCCTCCTGGGCAGTCTCTCCTCCTGCAAGGCCTGGCATGTTCCTTCCCTCTCCTGGGCAGGCTCTACTCCTGGGCAGTCTTTCCTCCTGGGCAGTGTTTCCTCCTGGGCAGTCTCTCCTCCTGGGCAGTCTCTCCTCCTGGGCAGTCTCTCTTCCTGGGCGTCTCCTCCTGGGCAGTCTCTCCTCCTGGGCAGTCTCTCCTCCTGGGCAGTCTCTCCTCCTGGGCGTCTCCTCCTGGGCAGTCTCTCCTCCTTGGCAGTCTCTCCTCCTGGGCAGTCTCTCCTCCTGCAAGGCCTGTCATGCTCCTTCCCTCTCCTGGGCAGTCTCTCCTCCTGGGCAGTCTCTCCTCCTGGGCGTCTCCTCCTGGGCAGTCTCTCCTCCTGGGCAGTCTCTCCTCCTGCAAGGCCTGGCATGTTCCTTCCCTCTCCTGGGCAGGCTCTACTCCTGGGCAGTCTTTCCTCCTGGGCAGTCTCTCCTCCTGGGCAGTCTCTCCTCCTGGGCAGTCTCTCCTCCTGGGCGTCTCCTCCTGGGCAGTCTCTCCTCCTGGGCAGTCTCTCCTCCTGGGCAGTCTCTCCTCCTGCAAGGCCTGTCATGCTCCTTCCCTCTCCTGGGCAGTCTCTCCTCCTGGGCAGTCTCTCCTCCTGGGCGTCTCCTCCTGGGCAGTCTCTCCTTCTGCAAGGCCTGGCATGCTCCTTCCCTCTCCTGGGCAGGCTCTACTCCTGGGCATCTCCTCCTGGGCAGGCTCTCCTCCTGGCCGTCTCCTCCTGGGCAGTCTCTCCTCCTGGGCAGTCTCTCCTCCTGGACAGTCTCTCCTCCTGGGCAGTCTCTCCTCCTGGCCGTCTCCGCCTGGGAAGTCTCTCCTCTGGCAAGGCCTGGCATGCTCCTTCCCATCTCCTGGGCAGTCTCTACTCCTGGGCAGTCTCTCCTCCTGGGCAGTCTCTCCTCCTGGGCAGTCTCTCCTCCTGGGCGTCTCCTCCTGGGCAGTCTCTACTCCTGGGCAGTCTCTCCTCCTGGGCAGTCTCTCCTCCTGGGCAGTCTCTCCTCCTGGGCGTCTCCTCCTGGGCAGTCTCTCCTCCTGGGCAGTCTCTCCTCCTGGGCAGTCTCTCCTCCTGGGCGTCTCCTCCTGGGCAGTCTCTCCTCCTGGGCAGTCTCTCCTCCTGGGCAGTCTCTCCTCCTGCAAGGCCTGGCATGCTCCTTCCCTCTCCTGGGCAGGCTCTACTCCTGGGCAGTCTTTCCTCCTGGGCAGTCTCTCCTCCTGGGCAGTCTCTCCTCCTGGGCGTCTCCTCCTGGGCAGTCTCTCCTCCTGGGCAGTCTCTCCTCCTGGGCAGTCTCTCCTCCTGGGCAGTCTCTCCTCCTGGGCAGTCTCTCCTCCTGGGCGTCTCCTCCTGGGCAGTCTCTCCTCCTGGGCAGTCTCTCCTCCTGGGCAGTCTCTCCTCCTGCAAGGGTTGGCATGCTCCTTCCCTCTCCTGGGCAGGCTCTACTCCTGGGCATTCTCTCCTCCTGGGCGTCTCCTCCTGGGCAGGCTCTCCTCCTGGGCGTCTCCTCCTGGGCAGTCTCTCCTCCTGGGCAGTCTCTCCTCCTGGACAGTCTCTCCTCCTGTGCAGTCTCTCCTCCTGGCCGTCTCCTCCTGGGAAGTCTCTCCTCCTGGGCAGTCTCTACTCCTGGGCAGTCTCTCCTCCTGGGCAGTCTCTCCTCCTGGGCGTCTCCTCCTGGGCAGTCTCTCCTCCTGGGCGTCTCCTCCTGGGCAGTCTCTCCTCCTGGACAGTCTCTCCTCCTGGGCAGTCTCTCCTCCTGGGCAGTCTCTCCTCCTGGGCAGTCTCTCCTCCTGCAAGGCCTGGCATGCTCCTTCCCTCTCCTGGGAAGGCTCTACTCCTGGGCAGTCTCTCCTCCTGGGCAGTCTCTCCTCCTGGGCAGTCTCTCCTCCTGGGCGTCTCCTCCATGGGCAGTCTCTCCTCCTAGGCAGTCTATCCTCCAGGGCAGCCTCTCCTCCTGGGCGTCTCCTCCTGGGCAGTCTCTCCTCCTGGGCAGTCTCTTCTCCTGGGCAGTCTTTCCTCCTGGGCTGTCTCTCCTCCTGGGCAGTCTCTCCTCCTGTGCGTCTCCTCCTGGGCAGTCTCTCCTCCTGGGCAGTCTCTCCTCCTGGGCGTCTCCTCCTGGGCAGTGTCTCCTCCTGGGCAGTCTCTCCTCCTGGGCAGTCTCTCCTCCTGGGCGTCTCCTCCTGGGCAGTCTCTCCTCCTGGGCAGTCTCTCCTCCTGCAAGGCCTGTCATGCTCCTTCCTTCTCCTGGGCAGTCTCTCCTCCTGGGCAGTCTCTCCTCCTGGGCGTCTCCTCCTGGGCAGTCTCTCCTCCTGGGCAGTCTCTCCTCCTGCAAGGCCTGGCATGTTCCTTCCCTCTCCTGGGCAGGCTCTACTCCTGGGCAGTCTTTCCTCCTGGGCAGTCTCTCCTCCTGGGCAGTCTCTCCTCCTGGGCAGTCTCTCCTCCTGGGCGTCTCCTCCTGGGCAGTCACTCCTCCTGGGCAGTCTCTCCTCCTGGGCAGTCTCTCCTCCTGGGCGTCTCCTCCTGGGCAGTCTCTCCTCCTGGGCAGTCTCTCCTCCTGGGCAGTCTCTTCTCCTGGGCAGTCTCTCCTCCTGGGCAGTCTCTCCTCCTGGGCAGTCTCTCCTCCTGGACAGTCTCTCCTCCTGGGCAGTCTCTCCTCCTGGGCAGTCTCTCCTCCTGGGCGTCTCCTCCTGGGCAGTCTCTCCTCCTGGGCAGTCTCTCCTCCTGGGCGTCTCCTCCTGGGCAGTCTCTCCTCCTGGGCAGTCTCTCCTCCTGGTCAGTCTCTCCTCCTGCAAGGCCTGTCATGCTCCTTCCCTCTCCTGGGCACTCTCTCCTCCTGGGCAGTCTCTCCTCCTGGGCGTCTCCTCCTGGGCAGTCTCTCCTCCTGGGCAGTCTCTCCTCCTGGGCGTCTCCTCCTGGGCTGTCTCTCCTCCAGGGCAGTCTCTCCTCCTGGGCAGTCTCTCCTCCTGCAAGGCCTGTCATGCTCCTTCCCTCTCCTGGGCAGTCTCTCCTCCTGGGCAGTCTCTCCTCCTGGGCGTCTCCTCCTGGGCAGTCTCTCCTCCTGGGCAGTCTCTCCTCCTGGGCAGTCTCTCCTCCTGGGCGTCTCCTCCTGGGCTGTCTCTCCTCCTGGGCAGTCTCTCCTCCTGGGCAGTCTCTCCTCCTGCAAGGCCTGGCACGCTCCTTCCCTCTCCTGGGCAGTCTCTCCTCCTGGGCAGTCTCTCCTCCTGCAAGGCCTGGCATGCTCCTTCCCTCTCCTGGGCAGTCTCTCCTCCTGGGCAGTCTCTCCTCCTGCAAGGCCTGGCATGCTCCTTCCCTCTCCTGGGCAGTCTCTCCTCCTGCAAGGCCTGGCACGCTCCTTCCCTCTCTCAGAATGCAGGCTTGGAGTCCCTTCAGGCAGACCCTCAGCTCCTCCAGCATGAATGGCAGATTTCAGGTGATGTCCCCTCACCTCTGGGAGTCTGGATGTCAGGCAGATACCAGCCCTGGTCTCACGCGGCTCTTCGAGCACTCCATGGTCAAGAAGAACTTGGCACTGGAACGAAGAGGGTGGTTTTGATCCCTTTTGTACACACATTCTCCACACAGGGACTGTAAATCCCCCATCTAAGGATGGAGAACTGGTTTGGGTCGGTTTTCTTTGAAATTTCATTTCCAGGGGGCTTCTCCAGCTCCTCCTTTATCCAAAGTGGTGGCTCTCACAGCATTTAGCAATGGGGCTGGCTCCAAGCCGCCATATCCACAACCAGCCGCGGCCCGTGCTGGGGCAGTGTGGCCGGGTGAGGGGGGATTACGATGAACGATGTTGAGGGGAAATTAATTAAATAATTCATTTTCCCTCGCCATCGTCCATTGAAACCTCCCCCACTCGGCCCAACTTCCCACTGCTCTTACCTGTACGGGCTGCGGCTGACCACAACATGGGCACAATGAAGTGAGCGGTCGGCACTTGGCTGTCATGAGCATTCCCAAAGCAGTAATCCAGGGCAGTCAAAAGAGCAGTCCTGTCTACAAATATCTGCACATCCTACAAAACAAACAGCAGTCCCACCCTTCCGTCCTACAATCTACCAAGCGGCAGTGCTTGGGAGGAACCAACCAGCAGTCCCACCCTTCACTCCTACCATCTACCAAGAGGCAGTGCTCAGGAGGAACCAACCAGCAGGCCCACCCTTCACTCCTACCATCTACCAAGCGGCAATGCTCGGGAGGAACCAACTAGCAGGCCCCCCCTTCACTCCTACCATCTACCAAGCGGCAATGCTCGGAAGGAACCAACTAGTAGGCCCACCCTTCACTCCTACCATCTACCAAGCGGCAATGCTCGGGAGGAACCAACTAGCAGGCCCCCCCTTCACTCCTACCATCTACCAAGCGGCAATGCTCGGAAGGAACCAACTAGCAGGCCCACCCTTCATCCCTACCATCTACCAAGTGCCAATGCTTAGGAAAAAACAACCAGACGTCCTTTGCTAAAAAGTGCATTTCTAAAGGCTATCTTACCTGGACCCTCCCTCACCTCTCCCACCCTCCATCCGGATGAACGCAGGCAGTACCCGTCCACGCGTGTGGCGAACCAGTAGTATCCATCCATGCCAGTGGTGTGCCGGCAGTACCTGTCAATGCGTGTGACATGCTGGCGGCACCCATCCACGCCTGTGGTGTGCCGGAAGTACCCGTCCATGCCTGTGGCATGCCGGCGGTTCCCGTCCACGCCTGTAGTGTGCTGGCGGCACCCATACACGCCTGTGGTGTGTCGCGGCACCCATCCATGCCTGTGACATACCGGCGGTTCCTGTCCACACCTGTGGCATGCCGATGGTTCCCGTTCATGCCTTGGGCATGCCGATGGTTCCCGTCCACGCCTGTGGCATGCCAGCAGCACCCATCAATGCCTGTGGCATGTCGGCGGCACCACTCCACACCTGTGGCGTGCCGGCGGTTCCCGTCCACGCCTGTGGCATGCCGATGGTTCCTGTCCACGCCTGTGGCATGCTGGCATTTCCCTTCCACGCCTGTGGAGTGCGGGCAGTACTCGTCCATGCCTGGGAAGGCTGAGCCCACCTTCCATCTTGTGCCAAAACAGCGACATGTAGTGCCTGCAGTACTCAGAATATCACAACATAGAGTCTCTACCACATGTCTACACACATACAGCATATGCATCCCCTCAACATGCACATGAGCTGTCAGAGCAAAGTTCTGTGTATGACATATCTGCTGAACTTTACATGAAAGAAGGAAGTAGGCACGCCTCACCCTGGCACAGAGAAACATTTCTGGTCACACCATTGATTCACAAACCACAGTGTGCCTCCACCTACACTTTATATGACGTATGCACGGCAATGCCCACTATGAGGGCACACTTTGTTCTCAGGGTTACATAACAGGTTCTGGACCTCACATCACCATAGACACGCCTGGACCTTGCATCACCATGGACACGCCTGGACCTCGTATCACCGTGGACACGCCTAGACCTCGCATCACCATGGACACGCCTGGACCTCGCATCACCACAGACACGCCTGGACCTCGCATCACCACGGGCACACCTGGATCTCGCATCAATACGGATTTGCCTGGACCTCGCATCACCATGGACACGCCTGGACCTCACATCACCATGGACACGCCTGGACCTCGAATCACCATTGACACGCCTGGACCTCACATCCACATGGACACGCCTGGACCTCGCATCACCATGGACATGCCTGGACCTCGCATCACCACGGACACGCAAAGACCTCACATCCACATGGGCACGCCTGGACCTCGAATCACCATGGACATGCTTGGACCTCACATCACCATGGACACACCTGAACCTTGCATCACCATGGAAATGCCTGAATGCGACCTCGCATCACCATGGACACGCCTGCACCTCACATCACCATGGACACGCCTAGACCTCGCATCACCATGGACACGCCTGGACCTCGCATCACCATGGACACGCCTGGACCTCGCATCACCATGGACATGACTGGACCTCGCATCACCACAGACACGCCTGGACCTCGCATCACCTTGAACACGCCTGGACCTCGCATCACCATGGACACGCCTGGACCTCGCATTACCAAGGACACACCTGGACCTCGCATCACCATGGACACGCCTGGATCTCGCATCACCATGGACACGCTTGGATGCGACCTCGCATCACCATGGACACGCCTGAACCTCGCATCAACATGGACACGCCTGGACCTCGCATCACGATGGACACGCTTGGATCGCGCATCACCATGTACACACCTGGATGCGACCTTGCATCACCATGGACACGCCTGGCCTCGCATCACCATGGACACGCCTGGACCTCGCATCACCATGGACACGCCTGGACTTCGCATCACCATGGACATGCCTGGACCTCGCCTGGATCTCGCATCACCATGGACACGCCTGGATGCGACCTCGCATCACCAGGAACGCGCCTGGACCTCTTATCAGCAGGGACACGCCTGGACCTCGCATCACCATGGACACACCTGAACCTTGCATCACCATGGAAATGCCTGAATGCGACCTCGCTTCACCATGGACACGCCTGGACCTCACATCACCATGGACACGCTGTACCTCACATCACCATGGACACGCCTGGACCTCGCATCACCATGTACATGCCTGGACCTCGCATCACCATGGACACGCCTGGACCTCGCATCATCATGGACACGCCTGGACCTCGCATCACCACGGACACGCCTGGACCTCGCATCACCTTGAACACACCTGGACCTCGCATTACCATGGACATGCCTGGACCTCGCATTACCAAGGACCCGCCTGGACCTCGCATCACCATGGACACATCTGGACCTCGCATCACCATGGACATGCCTGGACCTCGCATCACCATGGACACGCCTGGACCTCGCATCACCATGAACACGCCTGGACCTCGCATCACCATGGACACGCCTGGACCTCGCATCCACATGGACACGCCTGGACCTCGCATCACCAGGGACACGCCTGGACATCGCATCACCAAGGACACGCCTGGATCTCGCATCACCATGGAGACGCCTGAATGCGACCTCGCATCAGCATGGACACGACTGGACCTCGCATCACCATGGACACGCCTGGACCTCGCATCACCATGGACACGCCTGGACCTCGCATCACCATGGACACACCAGGACCTCGCATCAACATGGACACGCCTGGACCCCGCATCACGATGGACATGCCTGGATCGCGCATCACCATGTAAACGCCTGGAAGCGACCTTGCATCACCATGGACACGCCTGACCTCGCATCACCATGGACACGCCTGAACCTCGCATCACCATGGACACGCCTGGACCTCGCATCAACATGGACACGCCTGGACCCCGCATCACGATGGACATGCCTGGATCGCGCATCACCATGTACACGCCTGGAAGCGACCTTGCATCACCATGGACACGCCTGACCTCGCATCACCATGGACACGCCTGGACTTCGCATCACCATGGACACGCCTGGACCTCGCCTGGATCTCGCATCACCATGGACACGCCTGGATGCGACCTCGCATCACCATGGACGCGACTGGACCTCGCATCACCATGGACATGCCTGGACCTCTACTCTTTGAATCACTATCAAAACACTCCTCAGATACAGTTTCACACTCAGAACACTTGAAATGTATCATAAAGAGACATAGAGAGGAATGATTTCCAGGACTCTTTCATTCCAGAAACGTTCATCACTCGTGATAAGAAACTTTTCCCTTTTCCATACTCCATTTCAAAGATGTCTTCCCACCCAGCATGTCTCCTGTGCAGGCACATTCTCTGAGAGGTCAGCAGTCTAGTTGTGCATTAGACCTGTGATTTGCACAGGCAGCTCTTGTGGGAGGTTGGCCTAGTGAAAGTACATAGTGTGGGCTGATGCTATACCTGAGCCCTCAATATGAATATCCTGGTTAGGTATTGGCCCTCTAGGAGCCAATCAAAATGCAGTGCTTGGTTGCCTGCAGCTGTCTGATTTACTATTATGGTTTGCTAAGTCTTGTGTTGTGTCAAGAATGGCAACAGATGATAACTAACAATGGTGTTTGTAAAATAAAGTATTTATTAAAGGCACCAATGACATGAAAAGTGCTCTCTGTTTGGGGTCGTTTGGTGATTGACCCCAGGATGTCAGGGGAGCCCCTAGCTTCCTTCGGGCCAATCGGGTGATCTGCTTGAGAGGGTCCTTCAGCTCTCACTCTTGTCTCAGTTGTCTTCCAGGACCTGCTGATTCTGAGCCCACGTGTAACTGCTCCGCTGGATACAGAGGGAATGGGACCCACTGCACAGGTGAGCCTGAGTGAAGAGGAGCTAGAGGCGTGAAACGTGCCTAGGGGTGAGACGGTGCCTAGGGGTGAGACGATGCCTGGGGGTGAGACGGTACCGAGGGGTAAGACGGTGCCTAGGGGTGAGATGGTGCCTGGGGGTCAGATGGTGCCTAGGGGTGAGCCGATTTCTAGGGGTGAGCTGGTGCCTAAGGGTGAGACAGTGCCTAGGGGTGAGACATGCTCCAAATACCACCCGCTGCACAGGTGAGTCTGAGTGAAGAGGAGCTATAGGGATGAGACGGTACCTAGGGGTGAGACAGTGCCTGGGGGTGGGATGGTGCCTGGGGGTGAGATGGTGCCTAGGGGTGTGACGGAGCCTAGGTGTGAGACGGAGCCTAGGGGTGAAATTGAGCCTATGGGTGAGACGGAGCCTAGGGGTGTGACTGTGCCTAGGGGTGAGACGGAGCCTAGGGGTGTGACGGTGCCTATGGGTGAGACGGTGCTCAGAATACCACCCACTGCACAAGTGAGCTGGAGTGAAGAAGAGCTATAGGGGTGAGACGGTGCCTAGGGGTGAGATGGTGCCTAGGTGTGAGACAGTGCCTTGGGGTGGGATGGTGCCTGGGGGTGAGATGGTGCCTTGGGGTGAGACGGTGCCTAGGGGTGAGATGGTGCCTAGGGGTGAGACGGTGCCTGGGGGTGGGATAGTGCCTGGGGGTGAGATGGTGCCCAGGGGTGTGACATGCCTAGGAGTGAGACGGTGCTCTGAATACCACCCACTGCACAGGTGAGCCAGAGTGAAGAGGAGCTATAAGGGTGAGATGGTGCCTACGGGTGAGACGGTGCCTAGGGGTGAAACGGAGCCTAGGGGTGTGGCGGTGCCTAGGGGTGAGACGGAGCCATGGGGTGAGACGGAGGCTAGGGGTGTGATGGTGCCTAGGGGTGAGACGGAGCCTAGGGGTGTGACGGAGCCTAGGTGTGAGACGGAGCCAAGGGGTGAAATTGAGCCTATGGGTGAGACGGAGCCTAGGGGTGTGACTGTGCCTAGGGGTGAGACGGAGCCTAGGGGTGTGACGGTGCCTATGGGTGAGACGGTGCTCAGAATACCACCCACTGCACAAGTGAGCTGGAGTGAAGAAGAGCTATAGGGGTGAGACGGTGCCTAGGGGTGAGATGGTGCCTAGGTGTGAGACGGTGCCTTGGGGTGAGACATGCCTAGGGGTGAGACGGTGCTCAGAATACCAGCCACTGCACAGGTGACCCTCAGTGAAGAGGAGCTATAGGGGTGAGACGGTGCCTGGGGGTGAGACGGTCCCTAGGGGTGAGACAGTTTCTAGGGATGAGACATGCCTGGGGGCGAGACCGAGCCTAGGGGTGTGACATGCCCCGAATACCACCCACTGCACAGGTGACCCACAGTGGAGAGGAGCTATAGGGGTGAGACGGTGCCTGAGGGTGAGACAGTGCCTAGGGGTGAGACGTTGCTCAGAATATCACCCACTGCACAGGTGACCCACAGTGGAGAGGAGCTATAGGGGTGAGACGGTGCCTAGGGGTGAGACAGTTCCTAGGGATGAGATGTGCCCCGAATACCACCCCCTGCACTGGTGAGCTTGAGTGAAGAGAAGCTTTAGGGCTGAGACGGTGCCAAGGGGTGAAACGGTGCCAAGGGGTGAGACGGTACCTAGGGGTGAGACGGGTGAGACGGAGCCTAGGGGTGAGACATTTACTAGGGATGAGATGTTCCCCGAATACCACCCACTGCACAGGTGACCCTCAGTGAAGAGGAGCTATATGGGTGAGACAGTGCCTACGGGTGAGACGTGCCTAGGGGTGAGACGGTGCCTAGGGGTGAGACAGTGCTCAGAATACCACCCACTGCTCAGGTGAGCCTGAGTGAAGAGGAGCTATAGGGGTGAGACGGTAACTAGGGGTGAGACGGTGCCTAGGGGTGAGATGGTACCTAGAAGTAAGACGGTGCCTAGCGGTGAGACGTGCCAAGGGGTGAGACGGTGCTCAGAATACCACCCACTGCACAGGTGAGCCTGAGTGAAGAGGAGCTATAGGGGTGAGACGGTAACTAGGGGTGAGACGGTGCCTAGGGGTGAGATGGTGCCTAGAAGTGAGACGGTGCCTAACGGTGAGACGTGCCTAGGGGTGAGACGGTGCTCAGAATAGTACCCACTGCACAGATTACCCTCAGTGAAGAGGAGCTGTAGGGGTTAGGCGGTGCTTAGGGGTGAGACAGTGCTTAGAAAGCATACCCTCTTTATGCCTCAACTTGAAGTGATTTATCTGTGCATTTACTTATTTTTAAATACATTTTTCACTGACTCCCATATTCACTCCACTGTGGCTCACCTGTGCAGCGAGCGGTAGTTCACACCATCTTAAACTTTCCTGTATCCCAGTGCAGTTTAATAAAAGAATGAAATGCTCCTTCTCGTCGTCGATCAAGGTCCCCAAAAGATTTATGTAAGGTGTCCACACCCCTCATCCTATTGTCGAGATCAAGGACTCAACATTTGTCCCCATAGACCCTGGAGCAGGTTTTCGCTTGTGCCCAGTCTCATCGCCCGCAGTTCGTAGAGATCCAAAGAGATGCCCTGCACAACGCTGTCACTTCACTGCAGAGACAAGTCATTGGGTCTGGATCCCCTCCAGCCAATCCCCTCCAGCCAATCCCCCTCCAGCCTTCCCCCAGTCATCCCCCCAGACATTAACCCCTGCCCATTCCCTACAGCCACTCCCCTCCCAGCCAATCCTCTCCAGCCATTCCCCATCAATTACCCCAACCATCCCCCAGTCATTCCACCAGCCATTCCCACCACCCATTCCCTCCAGCCATTACCCCCAGCCGTTCCCCCCAGCCATTCCCCAAACCATTCCACCCCAGCCATTACCCCCAGCCATTCCCCCAGCCATCCCCCAAACCATTCCACCCCAGCCATTCCCCAAGCCATTCCTCCCCAGCCAACCCCCCCGCGCCAATGCCCCCAGCCAATGCCCACCAGCCAATACCCTCCAGCCAATTCCACCCCCAGCCAATACCCTCCCATCCAATCCCACCCACCCAATCCTTGCCTTAGCAAAGGCTGAGTACTCACACTACCTGTTGGACAACATCCATATTCCAATATTCCAGAGGAGACAGGCTGGGACTTCCAGTGGTGGTTATCGGACCACAGCCTGAACTTAGGCAGACCGTTCTCCTTACCCCGCCCAGAGCCCACATTAGTCTTAGATGCATTATTCACGGATAGAGCTGGCTATCAGAGAGAGATGAAAATCAGGGATCTTTGTCCACAGCAGAACAGAGGCACCTGCTTGAACCTCGCACCACTCAGTTCATTCTGAAGACCTGCCTTCCATCCTCAAAATGGGGCCTGATTCAGGTTGTGACAGGCAACACAACCGCCATATGGTCCCGCAACAAGCAGAATGGTCCAGGGTCATGGATCCTGTGCCAAGAGGCGCCCGACTCTGCAACTTGTGGGACTCACAGAAGATCCCCCTGGCGGTCAACCGTTTGGCAGGTGCGCTGAAGGCCGTAGTTAACGAGCTCAGTAGACCATCAGGGGCAGCATGGATTGCGAAGATGACTGAAGGTGTCTGCACTTGGTGGGGTGAGCCCTGTCTGGATCGTTCAGCACCACAGAGAACACACAGTATCATGACCACTGTGCATCATCTGAGGTCCTGCCAGAAGAGACTCTGCGAGATGCATCCACCTGAATTGTGACTCCGGTCTCCTGTACACCTGCCTGCCCCGAGGTCTGAGGAAGGTTGGAATGGACCAGGCTCAAGTCATTCTGGTAGCCCCGGACTGGGCCAGAACAGAATGCTTCTCTGATCTCCTCTGCCTGATCGCTTGCCCTCTAGTCTTGTTTGCTCTTGAGGAGAACCTCCAGTGTACCTCCACGCATGGAGATTGAACAGCGCCGACCCAGCGGTCTGATCCGCTCGTGGAGGTGCTGGGTGTTCTGGTGGTTCAATCAATCAATCAATCAATCAATCAAGGGTTTGTGAAGCACACTACTCACCCGTGAGGGTCTCAAGGCGCTAAAGGTGCCCCTCTGCAAGTTTACTCTCTCCAGCCAAAACTGGCTCCAAACCTCAGACCTTCCCAAACTGCTGGTGGCTTCGGCATGCGGTGGAATATGGCCACCGATAGTGAGCCATAGCTCTGCTGTCTTTTATGTGTTGTAGCTCCAAGTCTACCATCTCCTCACGTAGCCTGGCGCCATCGAAGGGCATGTCTATTAGTGAAGTTTGATCGCCCAGGGAAGCCCTGATGAAAGGGCATCCAGGAGTAACATTGAGTGACAACACTGGTGCCCGTAGCCTGAGAAACAGAATCTGTAGTGTCAAGCCCAGAATGAAAAATTTACTTTGTCACATCCTGGCCATTCTGTACCATCTGGGCAAAGACATCCCAGAATTCCTTGGGCGGAGCGGGCAAAATCTGCCTTGGCATGTCCCTGAAGGCATGAGTGAGTCAATTCAAGAGCCATTCAGCATTCAGCGAGGAAAGCACCGTGCGAGTTGAGCAGGAGACTCTTTTCTTCTTCAATTTTCTGTCCATCATAGAGCCCTGAATATAAGACTTTCCACAGTAGGATACTGCGCGAAAATGTCACAGTAGGACGACTCCCCAGCAGAGCTGTGCAAGGCGTTGACCCGGCTGCCATGAGGGAGTCACTCATGGCATCATTGAATGGCAGTAAGGGCTCCGAAGTGGATGTTGCAGAATCTTCATTAGAAGGTTAGCCTTAGTTTCCACTGTACGCAACTGTAAATCTAACACGTTGTGGCTCTGTATATTACCACGGCAAGCGAGGCACGCTCCTCCGTGGGGAGCTCTAAGGGCTAGTTCAGTTCCGTGACTGGTGCAGCCTCGAATCCACTGGCGTTTTGGAGCTCACGCTAGAAGCCAGCACGTGTTTAATGAGGTGGGGGTCAGGCATCTCCTCTTGTTCCTTGTGGGGAAGATGCTGCAAGCCTTGAATTGCATCAGTCAGACCCAAGGAGGGCTTCCATCCTCCAGAAGTACTGTCTGCAAGCACAGGTGCAGGAGGACAGCCACCCTGGCCCTGAGGCCGTGCCATGGTCATTGGCCGGCACACATGGGATTCGCCCTGGCTGATGCCGGCTCTCGAGCTGCCGCCGGAACAGGCTCTGACACTGGGGCTGATATGGAAAGAGGGGGGGCCTGTGGCACGGGATCAGGGCAGAACGACTGAGGTCGAGCTAGGCTAGGCTCCAGGATCTGGAAGACTGATGGATGTATGCGGCATGAAGTCATGCCAGAAGCATCCCGGAACTATCTTGAAAAGTAGCAGGGTAGCCTCCTTGAAGGCCGCAATCTTTTGCGGTGTTGACGATGACCCAGGAACTTTGGCTCAGGAACCGTCTATGATCCAAGTTGGATGTTAGCTTCTTTGCACACGAGCTGTGAAACCTCTCTTTGAAGCAAGAGACATCAGCAAGACGTTTTATGTTTTCCATCTAACTTTTCTTTTCTTCAACCTCGTCCTGGACTTACCCAAGGATTGGCCGCAGGAACGGGAATGACCCCTCTAGTTGAACCTGGACCAATCTTGGGGCCGATTCACAGAACTAATCTGAGATAACATCCCAAACTAGTAGTAAAGTTAGGACTCCTAACTTTACTACTACTAATCTGAGATAAAATCCTAAACTTACTACTTTTGGTATTCATAGAAGGCATTTAGTAGTAGTAAAGTTAGGATTCCTAAATGCCTTTTGTGAATACCGAAAGTCGTAAAGTTAGGATTTTATCTCAGATTAGTTCTGTGAATCAGCCCCCTTGGGCTTATGTTCAGCTGCATCGACTGGCCTCCCACTCTTGACTGCATCCGTAACCATCACTGAGCCTTTGACACAGGACTTGGCATCACGTTTGGTGTGAAGTGTGGCTCAATGGCTAGCCTCTCACAGTTTGTCGAAAGCTCGAACTTCCTGGAGGGTAACCAGGCCGGCTTCAGGCCCGGCCACTCCACGGAGGCAGTCATTTTGGCTGTGCTCGACACTCTGAGAGGCAACGCGGACAGGGGCACCCCCCAGGCCCTGGTATTACTAGATCTGTCGGCCGCGTTCGACACGGTGGACCACAACATCCTCATCCGCCTTGTCGAACAAGCCGGCCTCCAGGGCCCGGCGTTGGCCTGGGTCCACTCCTTTCTGTCTGGCAGGTCTCAGTCGGTCAGTTTGGGCCCCTTCCGTGGACCCAAGGTATCTTCCACCTGCGGTGTCCCTCAAGGCTCCTCTCTGTCCCCCCTTCTTTTCAATCTTTATCTTCGCCCTCTTCTTCTTTCTCTGAGGCAGTGGGACGTCACCGTCTTTAACTACTCTGACGACCTACAACTCATCTTTCCTCTCTCCACCCCTTCTGCTGTTTCTAACTTTCATGCTGTCATGTCTTACATTCTCCTCTGGATGAGTCAAAATCAGCTCAAACTAAATCCTGGAAAGACGGAGCTCCTTCTTCCAGGCAAGAGCTCCATCCATTGGGGTCCTCACTTCTGGCCCACAGGGTTTGGCCCCCCTCCCGCCCCTGTGGCATCTGTAAAGAGTTTGGGAGTTATTATTGACTCCGAACTCTCACTCAAAGCCCAGGTGGGGGCGGTGGTCTCCTCCTGTATGCATCAGCTTCGCAGGATCAGGAAGGTCGCCTATCTTCTGTCCCCCGAAGTTCTGCTTCAGGTCACCATGGCCTTGGTCCTTTCCCGCTTGGACTTTTCCAACTCTTTATATCACGGTCTGCCCAAAACCCTGCTCTACAGGCTGCAGATCACTCAGAACCAAGCGGCACGGCTGGTCTTCAGGACTCCTAAATGGCAGTCGGCCAAGCCTCTCCTTGCCAAACTGCACTGGCTCCCGGTCAATCTCAGGGCAGCCTTCAAGATCGGCTGCATAGTATTTAAATCCCTGACCGGCCCCTCTCCTAGGTTCCTTAAATCCCTCATTACCCCATATCGCCCCTCTCGCAATCTCAGATCTTCCCATCTTCATCTCCTTGCCATTCCTTCTTTCAAACTTGCGAGGGTTGGAGGTCGGAGTTTCTCACATCTTGCCCCCACACTCTGGAATTCTTTTCCCCTTTCTCTTAAATCTGCTAACTCTCTTATTCTTTTTCGTAAATCTCTCAAAACTTGGCTTTTCCCCCAATCTGGCTAATCTCTATCTGCTATCTCACTGAAATCCCAATCAGCGCCAGGAAACTCACGGTGTCAGTGCGCTCTAAAAGAACCCCCCTAACATAACATAACATAACATGGTTAGAGCAGGCAGACCTTGATGCAGAGCTCAGGCCTGGGACCAGGGTTCGATTCCTGCCCCGGCGGGTCTCGGGCTCATTAATTCCCCTGACCGGATATTCTCGCCTCAGTGCCTATTCTGATCATGGGTTCCACGCTGCAACTCTGGGCAATAGCTTGCTTAGTCTCCACAACGGCCCCCACAACGCGAGGGATGCCTGGTCTGCACCATGGGGGTGCCCAGGAGTGGACACTTCACAGGGAAAGCCAGGAAGGGTTCCCTTGCGGTATTCGTACAAGCGCCGGGAAACCCACTGCGGGTAGCTGTGCGCTATACAAGTACAAAACACATTTACATTTACACCAAAGGCAGACGTCATGCGGGTCTTTGACATCGACTTTCAACCAGTGTGATTCGGTTTTAACTGTCGTCTTGGGGGAGTGACTTCCCTGGAGAGGAACTCACATCAGCACGCAGGGGTGATGCCTACATGTGCGTCTGTGTCATCATGTACAGAAGGGTGACGGAGGTTAGTGGCGCCACCTGTTGGTGAGTAAGAGCTATTGCAAAAGAGTTCCTGGATTCAGTGTGGGAGAGTCACAGGGTGAGGAATCCAGATTTAGAAGCATCCTGCCACACGTGTCTTTCCATCGATGTTGTGTCACTGCGGTCCTATGAGGTTAAATGTTTTAACATGAACAGCTCTCTAGCATAGATACTTTATAACAGTGTATATAGTGTGACATTGCATTTGGTATTTACAAATCACTATTGTGCTTTGAGAGAGGTGACTACATCAGCAAACGTGTCTGAGGCCTTTGTGAGTCTTTGCATCTTTTTCATAACAAAGATTTTCAATAAATCACTAACTCTTGCATCACGTGTTGATTTCCCTTTGTGTTTTCTGGTATTGCAGAGTTCGATCCGTGCAGTCCTATTAACAGCGGCTGCTCCGCGAATGCAAACTGCACGCGAGTGGCCGTGGGCGAGCGGATCTGCACGTGCCGGGAGGGCTACTCCGGAGACGGGATCCTGTGCCTGGGTGAGTCCCTTTCTTCAATGGTGAGAGACTTCATAGTGATCAAAGGCGATGACCTCACAGGGGTTAAAGCTCGTCACATCCTTACCTGTCAAGAGGGCTTCCTTCATCCTCGTATTGTATTGTATTGTATTGTAATTGCATTTATATAGCGCTTACTACCCCTGACGAGGCGTCAAAGTGTTTTTTTTTACTAGTAGCACGCTACTCCGGGACCCATAGAGGATTAGTGTTGAATTAGTATAGTGAAACTTGCACTAACATTTTGAGTGGTGGCTTGGTTAGTCAGTTATTTGGATTTGGTTCTTGGGGTCAATGCTGGGAGCACATTCACCCGTTGTGGCCTCAACAGCAAGGCTATCCCTCTTGTGATAGTAACCCTGGAGTGACCTCGGTCAGCCAGGACTGGCCTCCTGCTGCCCGTAGACCAGGGACAATGTAGTGGAAACTGCCCTCGGAAGGAACCCGTGGCGATGAGTTGTGGTCCCGAGCTTCACACTGCTGCCCAGAAGTGTAGGATATTCCATCTCTTCCTTATGTAGGTGCCCGTATGTGG
Organism: Lissotriton vulgaris; assembly: GCF_964263255.1. Taxonomy (NCBI): domain Eukaryota; kingdom Metazoa; phylum Chordata; class Amphibia; order Caudata; family Salamandridae; genus Lissotriton; species Lissotriton vulgaris. The sequence goes on from NC_141697.1 coordinate 1,241,061,522, forward strand.
TCCCTGAGGTGCCAGCTATGGTGCAGATCGTGCCGCAGAGCACAGGGGCATACGATCTAGTAATGGTAACAAGACAAAATATCGAAGTCAAAATAAAGAATAGACAAAATATCGAATGGACAGAATATAGTGGTGAAAAATATCGAATTGAAGGTAAGTAATTTAATATCGAATAGTAATTTTTACCCCTACGCTATCCAACTCTTTTCCTACTGTTGCACTCTCTGGAGTGAGAATAATAATTTTTACCCCTACGCTATCCAACGCTTTCCCTACTGTTGCAATCTCTGGAGTGGGAATAGTAATTTTAACTCCTCCCGCTATCCAACGCTTTCCCTACTGTTGCACTCTGTGGAGTGGGAATAGTAATTTTAACTCCTCCCGCTATCCAACGCTTTCCCTACTGTTGCACTCTCTGAAGTGGGAATAGTAATTTTAACTCCTCCCGCTATCCAACGCTTTCCCTACTGCTGCACTCTGTGGAGTGGGAATAGTAATTTTTACCCCTAGGCTATCCACCGCTTTCCCTACTGTTGCACTCACTGGAGTGAGAATAGTAATTTTTACCCCTACGCTATCCAACGCTTTCCCTACTGTTGCACTTTCTGGAGTGGGAATAGTAATTTTTACCCCTACGCTATCCAACGCTTTCCCTACTGTTGCACTCTGTGGAGTGGGAATAGTAAATGTTATATTTATTATTTCATAAATTTTAAATTACTTTTAAGACATTTTTAAAATTTGGTATTTTGACTAACTATATTTTTTAAAACTATATTTTTGATAAAATATTTTTGTACTTACCTTTTTGTAGATAGTAATTCGATATTTTTGCATTCTATATTTTTTCTTCGATATTTTGGTAATTCTATATTTGTGAATTCGATATTATGTCAGTGATACGGTAACAGCACTCAGCAGGAACAGTTTAGTTCCTGTGAGCCTCTAAGTCCCTGTTTGACTCAGGCAAACTGTCATCGTAATCTTAAGATAAGAATGGGCTCTGCGTCCACCAGCAGTTTGAAAAATACGTACATGCAGATGTCACCTTGGTCTTCAGGTCAAAATCCAGGCCTCTCATACGTTTGGATTATCTCTGACCCTATGGAATGAAGGCTGTATACAACATATGGGAGCCTTCTGCTTCCAGATAGTGGGCCTGATTCACAGAACTAACTTACGACAAAATCCTAAACTTGCTACTTTTGATATTCACAGAAGGCATTTAGTAGTCTTAAATTAGGATTTTGTCTTAAATTAGGATTTTGTAAATTTGTCTTAAATTTAAGTTTAACAAAATCCTAATTTAAGGCAAAATCCTAATTTAGGACAAAATCCTAATTTAAGAATAAATCCTAACTTAAGACAAAATCCTAATTTAAGAATAAATCCTAACATAAGACAAAATCCTAATTTAAGACAAAATCCTAATTTAAGTCAAAATCCTAATTTAAGAATAAATCCTAACATAAGACAAAATCGTAATTTAAGACAAAATCCTAATTTAAGTCAAAATTCTAATTTAAGAATAAATCCTAACATAAGACAAAATCCTAATTTAAGACAAAATCCTAATGTAAGTCAAAATTCTAATTTAAGAATAAATCTTAACATAAGACACCATCCTAATTTAAGACTACTAATGACCTTCTGTGAATACCAGAAGTAGTAAGTTTAGGATTTTGTCCTAAGTTAGTTCTGTGAATCGGGCCCCGAGGGCCTGACTACGATATTGGTGGATGGGATACAGGCAGGAGAGAGCCGTTTCTACTACTCCAAGAGGAGAAGGTGCCCTTGGAAGCCCAGGTCTCCTGCACGGGAGGGGGGGGGGGTACACACACACACACAATGCCGAGCCCAGCCCAAGGACAGCAGATTGTGGGAAGTCCTCCTGCACTTCACTGCAGGGCAGAGGTCAGAGTGCGCAGTCTAGCTCCTGGGTGCAGAGGTCAGAGTGTGCAGTCTAGCTCCTGGGTGCAGAGGTCAGAGTGTGCAGTCTAGCTCCTGGGTGCAGAGGTCCGAGTGCACAGTCTAGCACCAGGGTGCAGAGGTCAGAGTGCGCAGTCTAGCTCCTGGGTGCAGAGGTCAGAGTGCGCAGTCTAGCTCCTGGGTGTAGAGGTCAGAGTGCACAGTCTAGCTCCTGGGTGCAGAGGTCAGAGTGCGCAGTCTAGCTCCTGGGTGTAGAGGTCAGAGTGCGCAGTCTAGCTCCTGGGTGCAGAGGTCAGAGTGTGCAGTCTAGCTCCTGGGTGTAGAGGTCAGAGTGCACAGTCTAGCTCCTGGGTGCAGAGGTCAGAGTGCTCAGTCTAGCTCCTGGGTGCAGAGGTCAGAGTGTGCAGTCTAGCTCCTGGGTGCAGAGGTCAGAGTGTGCAGTCTAGCTCCTGGGTGCAGAGGTCCGAGTGCACAGTCTAGCTCCTGGGTGTAGAGGTCAGAGTGCACAGTCTAGCTCCTGGGTGCAGAGGTCAGAGTGTGCAGTCTAGCTCCTGGGTGCAGAGGTCAGAGTGTGCAGTCTAGCTCCTGGGTGCAGAGGTCAGAGTGCACAGTCTAGCTCCTGGGTGTAGAGGTCAGAGTGCACAGTCTAGCTCCTGGGTGCAGAGGTCAGAGTGCACAGTCTAGCTCCTGGGTGCAGAGGTCAGAGTGCGCAGTCTAGCTCCTGGGTGTAGAGGTCAGAGTGCACAGTCTAGCTCCTGGGTGCAGAGGTCAGAGTGCACAGTCTAGCTCCTGGGTGCAGAGGTCAGAGTGCGCAGTCTAGCTCCTGGGTGCAGAGGTCAGAGTGTGCAGTCTAGCTCCTGGGTGCAGAGGTCAGAGTGCACAGTCTAGCTCCTGGGTGTAGAGGTCAGAGTGCACAGTCTAGCTCCTGGGTGCAGAGGTCAGAGTGCACAGTCTAGCTCCTGGGTGCAGAGGTCAGAGTGCACAGTCTAGCTCCTGGGTGCAGAGGTCAGAGTGTGCAGTCTAGCTCCTGGGTGCAGAGGTCAGAGTGTGCAGTCTAGCTCCTGGGTGCAGAGGTCAGAGTGCGCAGTCTAGCTCCTGGGTGTAGAGGTCAGAGTGCACAGTCTAGCTCCTGGGTGCAGAGGTCAGAGTGCACAGTCTAGCTCCTGGGTGCAGAGGTCAGAGTGTGCAGTCTAGCTCCTGGGTGCAGAGGTCAGAGTGCGCAGTCTAGCTCCTGGGTGTAGAGGTCAGAGTGCACAGTCTAGCTCCTGGGTGCAGAGGTCAGAGTGCGCAGTCTAGCTCCTGGGTGTAGAGGTCAGAGTGCACAGTCTAGCTCCTGGGTGCAGAGGTCAGAGTGCTCAGTCTAGCTCCTGGGTGCAGAGGTCAGAGTGTGCAGTCTAGCTCCTGGGTGTAGAGGTCAGAGTGCACAGTCTAGCTCCTGGGTGCAGAGGTCAGAGTGTGCAGTCTAGCTCCTGGGTGCAGAGGTCAGAGTGCACTATCTAGCATCGTGGTGCAGAGGTTAGAGTGCACAGCCTAGCACCCGGGTGCAGAGATCAGAGTGCACAGTCTAGCACCAGGGTGCAGAGGTCAGAGTGGACAGTCTAGCACCAGGGTGCAGAGATCAGAGAGCACAGCCTAGCACCAGGGTGCAGAGATCAGAGTGCACAGCCTAGCACCAGGGTGCAGAGGTCAGAGTGCGCAGTCTAGCTCCTGGGTGCAGAGGTCAGAGTGCGCAGTCTAGCTCCTGGGTGTAGAGGTCAGAGTGCACAGTCTAGCTCCTGGGTGCAGAGGTCAGAGTGCGCAGTCTAGCTCCTGGGTGTAGAGGTCAGAGTGCGCAGTCTAGCTCCTGGGTGTAGAGGTCAGAGTGCACAGTCTAGCTCATGGGTGCAGAGGTCAGAGTGTGCAGTCTAGCTCCTGGGTGTAGAGGTCAGAGTGCCCAGTCTAGCTCCTGGGTGTAGAGGTCAGAGTGCACAGTCTAGCTCCTGGGTGCAGAGGTCAGAGTGTGCAGTCTAGCTCCTGGGTGTAGAGGTCAGAGTGCACAGTCTAGCTCCTGGGTGCAGAGGTCAGAGTGTGCAGTCTAGCTCCTGGGTGCAGAGGTCAGAGTGTGCAGTCTAGCTCCTGGGTGCAGAGGTCAGAGTGCACTATCTAGCATCGTGGTGCAGAGGTTAGAGTGCACAGCCTAGCACCCGGGTGCAGAGATCAGAGTGCACAGTCTAGCACCAGGGTGCAGAGGTCAGAGTGGACAGTCTAGCACCAGGGTGCAGAGATCAGAGTGCACAGCCTAGCACCAGGGTGCAGAGGCCAGAGTGCACGGTCAAGCCCAAGGGTGTAGGGGTCAGAGTGCACAGTCTAGCCCAAGGGTGTAAAGATCAGAGTGCACATCCTAGCACCAGGGTGCAGAGGCCAGAGTGCACAGTCTAGCACTGTGGTGTAGGGGTAAGAGTGCACAGTCTAGCCCAAGGGTGTAGAGGTCAGAGTGCACAGCCTGGCACCGTGGTCCAGTGCTCAGAGTGCACAGTCTAGCTTAGGCTTTGTACTAGCAGCTTACCCTAACAGTTTACATTCCACTACTAGACAAACACAGAGGGGTCCCACACCTTGGATATGTGCTGAACACTGCAGCATGCATGTAATGCATCTTTTTTGTTTGTTGGGAAATGACATTTCTCCTTGTTTACACCTACCTTAAGAAGGAGTTCATTTTGGATGCAAAGGGCAGTTTGACTATCTTAGTAGAACAGGCTTTACATCAAAACCCACAGATGTTTATGCTGATTTCCTCCCTTCCCTATTTGACGCAAATCAGCGCGGAGCAATTGTTACCCTGAGAAAAGGGCATCTTTCCAGTAAAAACTCCTTCTGCACTCAGGGGCCCTATTTTCAGTGCTGGAAGTCAATGCAGGACTCTGCTTTGTGTTGCATCGCTTCACACTGGCGGGCCATAGCCAGTCTTGGCCTACGTTTGTCCTCTACAAGGTCCTTATGCAGCTTTTATACATGTACTGAGCGCAGACTGAATGAACTCCTTTTCTTCTCAGAAATCGATGGCTGCCAGGAGGGGAACGGAGGCTGCCACGCTTATGCTGAATGCACCAAAACTGGGCCAAATCTGGTAAGTAAAGGAAAAGGTTGATTTGTTGCTTGCTCTCGAGGTGATTGATGTAGATTCCTAGCCTGGGCAAAGAACTCCACTCCTCTTACGGAGTTTGCAGAGTTTTCTGCACTCCGCATTACGTGGAGTTAAAAAAATCTCTGCTCCGCTTTGCGGAGTAGTTTTTAGGTTTCGCTGGGGGACGGAGCCGTTAGGCTCCGCCTCCAGAGAAATCTATTGAGTACAGTAAGCACTCTGGAACACGCCCCCCGTCCCATTGGCTAGCTCCATAAATGGAGCCTAGCCATTGGAACAGAGAGGCGTCCGTCATGGCCGGAGGAGACACGGGGGCGTTCCTGAGATTCTTTGGCTTTTGCCGACGTCACGCGACGCCGGGAACGCCCCCGAGTCTCCTCCGGCCGGGCCGTGCTTGCTGCTGTCCTGGGCATCGTGAGTGTTTTTCCCCGGCACGTTCTCCCGCCGTTCGTGTTCTGACCCGCCCCCCTCACGCCCCCTGTGTCCTCTCCCGCCCCCTCCCGCCGTCCGCCACTGCTTTAATGTTATTTTGTCATCATGGCGCCAGCTTCGGTGCCCACCCGACATTTGCCCGATAAAATCAGCCTCCGCCTGCCTGTCTAAGGAGAAGGGCCGCTGCGCTGCCCGCAGCGACCCGCTTCGGTGCCCACCCAGGCATTTGCCCGATAAAATCAGCCCCCGCCTGCCTGCCTAAGGAGAAGGGCCGCTGCGCTGCCCGCAGCGACCCGGAAGTGGTTGGCCGGAAGTGCCCGCCCCCGCAGCCCGGGGGGAAGAAAGAAGAAGCCTGGCAGCCGGTTTGCAGGGCTCCCGTGATGCGAGGGAGCCCTGCTGCATCTAGGAGAGCCCAGGAGGAGAGGAACCCCGCCCGCGGCCCCGTTCTCCCGCCGTTCGTGTTCTCTCCCGCCCCCCTCACGCCCCCTGTGTCCTCTCCCGCCCCCTCCCGCCGTCCGCCACTGCAGCAGATCCCCGCCTCCCTCTCCCCTCCCAGCCTCCCTCTCCCCTCCCACAGCAGATCCCCGCCTCCCGAGCCGCAGCAGGTCCCGATGCCGTTGTAACACGGCCTCCGCTCTCCCCCTCCCCTCCCACAGCAGATCCCCGCCTCCCGAGCCGCAGCTGATCCCGATGTTTCGGAAAATGTGTGCAAGCGGAAGAAGTCCAGGTGAGTGCCCGTTCCTGCTTCCCGCTGTCTGTGTGCCGTTCCCGCCCCCCCCCCTCTTCCCGCTGTCCGTGTGTGGTTCCCGCCCCCCCCCCTCCCGTTGTCCGTGTGCGGTTCCCGCCCCGAAATTCCTCACCTCCCACTCGGATGGGACTGTCAGGCAGGCTCCGCCAGGCGTCTCCGCTCCTCCGCCTCTCTCTGTCTGTGGGCCCCAACTGGGTCTACGGCGGGGCCTACCCTGCGACTCCTCTTCGTCCCGGTGTAGGGCTCGGGTAAGATCCTGGATCAGAGTTAGGCACCCTCCCGTAGCCCGCTGTCGCAGGCCGTTTCCAGCATCCGTGGGCCACTCTACCGATCTGCAGAGCGTGTGTTTGTTCAAGGGTGTCAAACGCAGCCCTTCGGTCCCCGGAGATCTTTGTATTCGCGCGCAGGTACGCTATCTCGTTCGTCTCCTCCTGTTCAGTCATTTCCTCCCGCCCCAACCATTTGTCATGTTCACCTCAACTGCGCGGTGTAAGACATCTTCGTTATATCAGTTACTGTGTTTGCCATATCTGATCAGCGTGATTGATCATTGCTCCAGCCACAGGTTGGTAATAAGCTGGTTTGAGAGACTCCCACATTTCCCATAGGGCAAAACGGGCATGACAGCATTATAAACTGGCCATTTATCAAGCTGTTCCCGCCGGTCATGGTCTGAGCATTGCTAGGCAGGCCGGCCTCCCAGCTCGCTGGAGCAGCCCCGAGCACGCCTGGGCGGCCTGGGCGGCCGGGCAGATTGCTGCGCCATGGATTCATAACGATTGGACATCCGAGCTGAAGTAAGAGCACATAATCGAAGTAAAACCGAGCAAGACAAACATATTTTGATAGTGGAGTTATTTGTTTGTGCTGAGATCGGCTGAATATCTGTTCTTTGATTGCCTGCTGGGAACATTTCACTCCAGTGTTGTATTAGGTTGAAGCGAGTTACAGCTTAATTTGTGCCGGGGTTGCCGGTGGTAGGCACTAGGACTCGTTTCTTTGAGCACTGTGACTTATTTTTCTTCACACTTGGACCTAGAACAACAGATGCAATCAGAAGAGGGGATGATAAGGAGAAAGATGGGAAAACAGTGGCAAATGAGAACATATGAAAGAGAAAATAGAAAAAAGAGGCAAGAAGTGGAGGAGGTGGTAGAAAGAGTCATGAGGTGGAATCAAGACTAGCCAGCATTAGCGCTCTTCCACCCGAGCAATTCTGTAGCACCAGCTACAGAATCTTAAGAAAAACTTTGGGCGCCTGCACTTACTTACTTACTTATTTATTTATTTTTGTAAATCAAGCAATGAACGAGCTCATGCACGACCCACTGTAAACCGTGCAGGTGTATTTTATTCTTTCACATTCAAAGGGGATTTCTTGTTTACCAAGCTTTATGAAGCTATAAGTGGGGAAACCTAGTTGATCTCTGGTACAGTCATCACATTGACGAAGAGTAAATTTAATATAATCTGAGAAGAATTTTGAGCAGGATCGGCAGTTTCTGTATATGCTTCCTGATGCTTCCATCTCTGCTCACCACTCATTACAGAACACTGAGTGGCACGTCCCATACCCGTGTTCAACCCCTTTCTCTTCCAATTTAGTATCCGTTCTCCCCTTCTATTTTCTTGATTTTACCTCTTGTCTTGTAGACTTGCAAGTATGGGTGTTTGTCCAATGTTGATAAGCGCAGAGTATTATCACAGCATCCACTGTGGGCATAGAAATATTGCTAGACAAGGGTCTGCTGCTCTCAGGCTCTTCGGTGACGCTGGGAACGACCGGCTGGACTTTAAGCTGGCGGCTGCTGTGCTATCCCCGGGAGGATGTGGGGGCTCCGGGAGTAACGAGGAAGAAGTGTCTGAGGTGAGCAACCCCTTGATATGGCTGGGCCAGAGGCGGTCTCTCTTTCGGGCCTGCCCCCCAACACCGGGCACTGCCCCCTGCATTAGTTACCACCCACCCCTCACTCCAAGGGCAGTCATGGAAAGGGAAGTGACTGCTGGGCGGGGCTTTCGTGCGTCATGCTAGGTGAGGGCAGTTCCTGCTGGAAGGCTTGCTCTGCTCCCACGGTGCTTTACCCGGGACTTGCACCGCACTTAGGGCTTCTGGCAGCGCGGGAGCAGCGGCGGACATGACACAGGCCGGGTCCGAGCTGCTGCCCGACGGCTTCGAAGATGAGATAGATTCCATAATCTCGCGGTCTCCTGTGCCCGCCCAAGGGTCTGCTGCTCTCAGGCTCTTCGGTGACGCTGGGAACGACCGGCTGGACTTTAAGCTGGCGGCTGCTGTGCTATCCCCGGGAGGATGTGGGGGCTCCGGGAGTAACGAGGAAGAAGTGTCTGAGGTGAGCAACCCCTTGATATGCCTGGGCCAGAGGCGGTCTCTCTTTCGGGCCTGCCCCCCCGACACCGGGCACTGCCCCCTGCATTAGTTACCACCCACCCCTCACTCCAAGGGCAGCCATGACCTGTTTACAGCATTGAGCACACAGTCCTAATCCCTTCAATAACATTGAGTACATCATCTCCTTAGGCCACTGCCACCATACACTGTGTTGTGACCCTCACATCTGTCACACCAGTTACAGTTGTGACCCTTCCCAAAATCACCGCTCACTCCCCACTGGCACCCACTTCCACCAGGACCTCCTCAGGATTCAGCAGTCATCCACCTGGGCATGATTGCAGTGACTGCAGCCAGGCACGATTTGCAACTCTACACCTCTTACTCAATATTGCGTAAAGCCACACACCCCTAATTTAACTCTGGGCACAGCTCTCCTGATCACAGTTGCACAGCATGTAGCCACAATACTCCGACATAACATTGCTCTTTTCTGCACGCACGTTAATTACTCATGTCATACCAGATACAACTACAGGTACAACTGTGGCCGTTGATCTCGCATACAACAGAGCACTGACCTCTGACACCGTGTGTGGTTCTTTCTCACCTTAAAACTGGCACTCGATTGTCACCACACAGCAGTAAAAGCATCTGTGCAGAGCTACTCCCCAGTCTCTCTACCCTTACTTGGTACAGTTCTAATCACTCCGTCTACTTCACCTGGCACAGCTCGTTGACATAGGGTATGGAACTTGTTCCTGCTAAATCAGGCACAACTGTGACCCTTTATTCAGTCCTCCAAACCATTCAGGTATTGGTTTCTGCCACAGGAATGAGCTTTACCCACTGGATTTGCCCAGGACAGTAACCCTCTTTTAATTGTTAATCATTGGTGCCTTGTTGGTTTGTGGTTGATGGAGACTTAAGTTAAATATCCAGTGTTGTTTCCATGGAATGACTTGTGAACAATACAAACCGTCTTAAATTGTGAGTTTTCTTTAATTGGTGTGTTGTGAAGGCATGTGTAGTGTTATGTGATTGCTGCATTGTGGGCTGTGAGAGCTGTGTGGGCTGTGAGAGCTGTGTGGGCTGTGAGAGCTGTGTGGGCTGTGAGAGCTGTGTGGGCTGTGAGAGCTGTGAGAGCTGTGTGGGCTGTGAGAGATGTGTGGGCTGTGAGAGATGTGTGGGCTGTGAGAGATGTGTGGGCTGTGAGAGATGTGTGGGCTGTGAGAGATGTGTGGGCTGTGAGAGCTGTGTGGGCTGTGAGAGCTGTGTGGGCTGTGAGAGCTGTGTGGGCTGTGAGAGCTGTGAGAGCTGTGTGGGCTGTGAGAGATGTGTGGGCTGTGAGAGATGTGTGGGCTGTGAGAGATGTGTGGGCTGTGAGAGATGTGTGGGCTGTGAGAGCTGTGAGAGCTGTGTGGGCTGTGAGAGCTGTGTGGGCTGTGAGAGCTGTGAGAGCTGTGTGGGCTGTGAGAGCTGTGTGGGCTGTGAGAGCTGTGTGGGCTGTGAGAGCTGTGTGGGCTGTGAGAGCTGTGTGGGCTGTGAGAGCTGTGTGGGCTGTGAGAGCTGTGTGGGCTGTGAGAGCTGTGTGGGCTGTGAGAGCTGTGAGAGCTGTTTGGGCTGTGAGAGCTGTGTGGGCTGTGAGAGCTGTGTGGGCTGTGTGGGACGTGTGGGCTGTGAGAGCTGAGCAAGCTGTGTGGGCTGAGAGAGCTGTTGGCAATGTAAATAGCAATGCCATTTATTTATAAGTAAACAAAAAAAAAAGAAATGTCATGAGCAATGCCAATAGCTCTAACTTTTCCAAAGGCGAAACCATTGCATTGTAAATGCTTGTTAGGTTTCGCTGGGGGACGGAGCCGTTAGGCTCCGCCTCCAGAGAAATCTGTAGTTTCTAGTATGGGTGACTTGAACACGCCCCTCTGCTTCATTGGCTAGCTCCATAAATGGAGGCTAGCCATTGGAACAGAGAGGCGTCCGTCAATGCCGGACCAGACACGGGGGCGTTCCCGAGATTCTTTGGCTTTTGCCGACGTCACGCGACGCCGGGAACGCCCCCGAATCTGGTCCGGCATTGCCGGCACCCGCCTTCCTGCTCCGGCCGTCGTCAGCGTCTCTCCTCCCCCTTTCCCGCCCCCTCCCGCTTGTTTCCTGATGCCTGCCTTCCTGCTCCGGCCTCTCCTCCCCCTTTCCCGCCCCCTCCCGTTTCCTGGTGCCCGTCTTCTGCTCCGGCCGGCCGTCGTCAGCTCTCTCCTCCCCCTTTCCCGCCCCCTCCCGCTTCTCTCTGATGCCCGCCTTCCTGCTCCGGCCTCTCCTTTCCCGCCCCCTCCCGCGTATTGCGTAATGCGTATTCCTGGAGATGAGTATGTCATTCCACTGGATCCATTTTAGAACCAAAAAAAAAGGCAGAATAACGGGCTCGGGGAGGCTCTTTCAATCCTGAAAATAATCCCCTCCTTTCTCAGAGGACTGGGCGTAATTAATTTAAAGCAGAAAGCGAAACGCCAGTGCAATGATTGTTTTCTGTCAGCAGCAAGCATTGCATTTCGTCACAGGGCCTGAGCAGCACGAGCCCCGGCAGCTATCGGGTGTCAGCCTGGCCGTGCGTGCCGCAGCAGTGCAGACCCGGCCGGCCGCTCTCCTAGGACAGAAATAGGTAATCTCGGCGAGCAGCGCCGCGGAGGGGGAGTTGCCTGGCCTAGGCAGCAGCAAAAACACGAGCGCGCATTCCTGCTTCTCCTTCAGCTGCCAACATCTGATTAGAAGCGGCGGCGGCGGCGGCAGCACAATCCGCCCGGCTCTGAGTGGCTGCTCCGGGCTGTCGGGGAGGAGACTGCGGACAGGGAGCCGGGTAGGAGGTACGAGAGCGGCGCAGACTGCCGGACGGTGGCTGCAGGCCCTTGGCAGCGGGAGGAGCCGCCGGACACCCCAGCCCCGGGGGACGTGCGGAGAGCCTGAGGCGTCAAGGACCTGCCTGCTGCCGTAAGTAACCGAGGATGCTCGGTGGCTCGTGCGCTGCCGTGGGGTGTCAGATGGCAGGGTCTCCCGAGGGGGGCCGGGGCAGGCAGCATGTCACAGCGTGGGGCGGTCATTGGGATGCCCGGCAGGCCCTGGGGGTGAGCCGCATTCTGCAGCACATTCACCGCTCTCCAATGCCTCCCTCTGCAGCCGGTCGCCGGCCCGCAGCTGTGACACCCGCATTTCTTCCGCTTTGTCCCTGCCATGTTTATTGTATCACGATCTATTTCTAGGGGGTGGCGGCGTGTGCCGCTGGCTGCACACAGCATCACCCTCATTTGTACTCCGCCTTGGTACTGATTTGATGAAAAGCCCGTGTGTTGTGGCAATGCATGAATACCTTCGCGTGTTCTGTTAAGAGCACCTATCGGCGACCTTCCATGCTCGCTTCAGGTGGTGGGGTGTATATGCAGTGAATTGAAATGGCCCCAAGTAAGATGTGCACGTCTAAGTAAACTGTGGTGTCTCACTGGCCCTTGGCATTGTCTGCTTTCTCAACACTAGAATGCACAGGTGTGCATGTAACAAAAGGTACATTTGACACGTGCTGGATGTATCCAGTGAGCGCATAGACTTATTTTGTTTCTTTCTGTTTATTGCGCATTTTCTAGTATTTTTCTTGCATTTGTTTTACGAAGCCTTGGAGTTGTCACTGGTGTACGGTGGACGATGTTAAATGATATCATTTTTGTTTCTATTTCACTGTTGGTTAAATTTCTTTTTGTGTAATTACTGTTTGTAAGCGAAGGAGGCAAAAGACCATGCAGAATATTGTACCTCTACCTTTAAAAAAAATGTTTCATGCTGCCTGGTGAAGAGATACAGTGGAAGATATGGAAGAATGTATTTGTGCACTATGCGCCTGTGTGTGGTACTGCTCTTTCTGTTGAACAGAAGAATTCCCTTCTTTTACATTGGCTAGGCCCAGAAGGGCAAGAGATCTTTTAATACTTGCCTACCCTGACAGCGGATCAAGCAGGGGAGTTGAATGATTTTGAGATATGTTTTAAAAAACATGATCTGCATTCTTTGCCCAAGACTTCAACGTTTCTCGAAAGATATTATTTTGGCGGGAGCATGCAGAGAAAAAGGGGAGAATGTTGAAGAGTAGATAACTGTTTTGAGAAAACTTGCTTCTATGTGTAATTTGGAGTGGAATTGAGATGAGCATTTGTGAGAGCTGTGTGGGCTGTGAGAGCTGTGTGGGCTGTGTGGGCTGTGTGGGCTGTGTGGGCTGTGTGGGCTGTGAGGGCTGTGAGAGCTGTGTGGGCTGTGAGGGCTGTGTGGGCTGTGAGAGCTGTGTGGGATGTGAGAGCTGTGTGGGCTGTGAGAGCTGTGTGGGATGTGAGAGCTGTGTGGGCTGTGAGAGCTGTGTGGGCTGTGAGAGCTGTGAGAGCTGTGTGGGCTGTGAGAGCTGTGAGAGCTGTGTGGGCTGTGAGAGCTGTGTGGGCTGTGAGAGCTGTGTGGGCTGTGTGGGCTGTGAGAGCTGTGTGGGCTGTGAGGGCTGTGAGGGCTGTGAGAGCTGTGTGGGCTGTGAGAGCTGTGTGGGCTGTGAGAGCTGTGTGGGCTGTGAGAGCTGTGTGGGCTGTGTGGGCTGTGTGGGCTGTGAGAGCTGTGAGAGCTGTGAGAGCTGTGTGGGTTGTGAGAGCTGTGTGGGCTGTGTGGGCTGTGTGGCCTGTGTGGCCTGTGTGGCCTGTGAGAGCTGTGTGGGCTGTGAGAGCTGTGTGGGCTGAGAGGGCTGTGTGGGCTGAGAGAGCTGTGTGGGCTGAGAGAGCTGTGTGATCTGTGTGGGCTGTGAGAGCTGTTGGCAATGTAAATAACAATGCCATTTATTTATAAGTTAAAAAAAAAAAAAGAAATGTCATGAGCAATGCCAATAACTCTAACTTTTCTAAAGGCGAAACCATTGCATTGTAAATGCTTGTTTTCCTCGCTAGCGCTCGTCAACGTCAAGTTGGTGAGCGCGAGCGTGGAAAATCCACCTCCTGACAGATTTTTCCTTGTATGCTCGCAATCGCTTGCATTGAGAAACCATCCTTCATGTCCTCAGAATTTGCATACGGATGATTGAGGAGTGCCTGGCCACTACTCAGAAGTGGCTCTGTTGAGGATGCCTTAGGAGTACACCACGGTGTACTCGGAACAAGCTTCAGGATACCATCTCAGCAGCGCTCAGCAGCGCTCAGCAGCGTGCTCAGATGCAGACCGGTGGATTATATCTGAGAAGCGCATAGTCGTGTGCTCAGAGCTGCCTTTGAGTGACATGGACCATGTGCTGAGACGCAGGCCTTCAATGTTATCTGGTGCTCAGAAGAGGGCCTGCTGGACCTGTTTGAGGAACACATGTACGGTGCTTAGATGCAGGCTTATGAATATCTTAAGAGCTCATGTCAGATGTGTCAAGAAGGCCTGAAGTGAAGTCAGAGGAACACATGGCTGTGTAAGCTCCAAAGGAGGCCTGTTGTGATGTCTGAGGAGCGCATGGCTGTGTGACCTCTAGAAGTGTCCTGTTGTGATATCTGAGGAGCACATGACTGTGTGACCTCTAGAAGTGTTCTGTTGTGATGTCTAGGGAGCACATGACTGTGTGAGCTCTAGAATTGTCCTGTTGTAATATGTGGGGAGCAGATGGCTGTGTGAGCTCCAAAGGAGGCCTGTTGTGATGTCCGAGGAGCACATGGTTGTATGATCCCTGGAAGAGGTTTGTATTATGACTGAGGAGCACATGGCCGTGTGAGCCTTAGAAGTGTCCTGTTGTGATGTCTGGTTGCACATGGCTGTGTGAGCTCTAGAAGTGGGCTGCTGTAATTCTCTGGAAGTGTCCTGTTGTGATGTCTGGGGAGCACATAGCCGTGTGAGCCCTGGAGGAGGTTTGTAATATGTTTGAGGAGCACACGGGCATGTGAGCTCTAGAGTCTACTGTTGTGATGTCTGGGGAGCACATGAGTGTGTGAGCTCTTGAAGTGGCCGGGTGTGATTCTCTAGAAGTGTCCTGTTGTGATGTCTGAGGAGCACATGGCCGTGTGAGCCCTGCAAGAGGTTTGTATTATGACTGAGGAGCGCATGGATTGTTGTAATTCCTGAGGAAAACGTGGCTGTGTGAGCTCTAGAACTGTCCTGATGTCTGAGGAGCACATGGCCGTGTGAGCTCTAGAAGTGGCCTGGTGTGATATCTGGAGAGCTCATGGCTATGGGAGCTCTAGAAGTGTCCTGTTGTGATATCTGGGGAACACATGGCCGTGTGAGCTCTAGAAGTGTCCTGTTATGATGTCTGGGGAGCACATGACTGTGTGAACTCTTGAAGTCGCCTGCTGTAATTCTCTAGAAGTGTCCACTTGTGAGCTCTGACAAGCACATGGCCGTGTGAGCTCTAGAAGTGTCTGGTTGTGATGTCTGGAGAGCACACGACTGTGTGAGCTCTAGAAATGGCCTGTTGTGATTCTCTAGAAGTGTCCTGTTGTGATATCTGGGGAGCACATGGCTGTGTACGCTCTAGAAGTGTCGTCTTGTGATCTCTGAGGAGCGCATGGCTGTGTGACCTCTAGAAGTGTCCTGTTGTGATGTCTAGGGAGCACATGACTGTGTGAGCTCTAGAATTGTCCTGTTGTAATATCTGGGGAGCAGATGGCTGTGTGACCTCTAGAAGTGTCCTGTTGTGATGTCTAGGGAGCACATGACTGTGTGAGCTCTAGAATTGTCCTGTTGTAATATCTGGGGAGCAGATGGCTGTGTGAGCTCTAGAAGTGTTCTGTTGTGATGTCTAGGGAGCACATGACTGTGTGAGCTCTAGAAGTGTCCTCTTGTGATATCCGGGGAGCACATGACTGTGTGAGCTCTTGAAGTGGCCTGTTGTGATTCTCTAGAAGTGGCCCATTGTGATATCTGAGGAGCACATGGCCGTGTGAGTGCTAGAAGTGTCCTCTTTTGATCTCTGAGGAGCGCATGGCTGTATGAGCTCTAGAAGAGTCCTGTTGTGATGTCTGGGGAGCACATTACTGGGTGAGCTCTTGAAGTGGCCTGTTGTGTTATCTGGGGAGCACATGGCTGTGTGAGCTCTAGAATTGTCCTGTTGTAATATCTGGGGAGCACATGACTGTGCGAGCTCTTGAAGTGGCCTGTTGTGATTCTCTAGAAGTGGCCTGTCGTGATATCTGGAGAGCACATGCCGTGTAAGCTCTAGAAGTGTCCTGTTGTGATGTCTGGGGAGCACATGGCAGTGTGAGCTCTAGAAGTGTCCTCTTGTGATCTCTGAGGAGCTCATGGCCCTGTGAGCTCTAGAAGTGTCCTGTTGTGATGTCTGAGGAGCGCATGGCTGTGTGACCTCTAGAAGTGTCCTGTTGTGATGTCTACGGAGCACATGACTGTGTGAGCTCTAGAAGTGTCCTGTTGTGATATCTGGGGAGCACATGACTGTGTGAGCTCTAGAAGTGTCCTATTGTGATGTCTGGGGAGCACATGACTGTGTGAGCTCTTGAAGTGGCCTGCTGTAATTCTCTAGAAGTGTCCTCTTGTGAGCTCTGAGAAACACATGGCCGTGTGAGATCTAGAAGTGTCCTGTTGTGATGTCTGGGGGGCACATGACTGTGTGAGCTCTAGAAGTGGCCTGTTGTGATTCTCTAGAAGTGTCCTGTTGTGATATCTGGGGAGCACATGGCTGTGTGAGCTCTAGAAGTGTCATGTTGTGATATCTGAGGAGTACATGGCTGTGTGAGCTCTAGAAGTGTCCTGTTGTGATATCCGGGGAGCACATGGCTGTGTGACCTCTATAAGTGTCCTGTTGTGATGTTTAGGGACCACATGACTGTGTGAGCTCTAGAAGTGGCTTGTTGTGATTCTCTAGATGTGTCCTGTTGTGATGTCTGAGGACGAAATGTGCGCTCTAGAAGTGTACTGTTTTGATGTCTGGGGAGCCCATGACTGTGTGTGCTCTAGAGGAGGCCCTTGGGGTGTAACTAATGAGCATATGACCGTATGTTCCAGAGTGGGCCTGTGGTGATGTATGAAGATCATATGACCCTGTGGTCAGGCACATGCATCTACTATGGTGTAAGCATGAGCGAATTTTGCGGATCTCGCGTTCGCGAATTTTGCGGATTTGCGGATTCGCAATCCGCAAAATCCGCGAATTCCCGCGAATTTGCGGATTTTTTTTTTTTTTGTGTTCGCCCGTGTTTCTGCCAGTTCGCGAGGGTTTTGTACACTTTCGCAAATTGCGAACTTACCTGTCGGGTCGCAAGTTTCGCAAACTTGTTGTTTCTACGTGTCCAGCCTGTTTGGGACACTCTTCTTCATCACTGCCACTCTCTGTCACCACTGCCACTCTCTGACTACTCATGCCACCCTCTGGCCCACCCATGCCACCCTCTGTTTCATCACCACACCCTCTGGTTGTCCAGTGTACATTATTTTCGGCAAAGCAAAGCACACCTTCCCTGCCTCAAGTGACCTGAATTAATTTGGGGCTGATTCATGTGTCACAGAATATTTTTTTAGCTGGCACCTGCTTCCTTAGTGCGCCCTGATTAGTGATCTTTTGCACTTGCTAAGTGCTTTCATTGTTGCAAAATTAGTTACAACACCTGCCCTGCCCCAACTGACAATAATGAATTAGGGGCTGATTAATGGATTTTAACTTCCAGCCTGGCTCCTGCTTGTCTCCCTTAGCTGTAATTCAGGACCTTTGTGGCATATGTGTAACTATTCTGAGGTTCAGAGCAGGGTCACATAATAGTTTCAACTGGCAACTGAACTCTGGAGGGGCCCCTCAGGAAGCACTCCAGGAAATGGCTACTAATGATGAGCCTGAACTTTTGAACCTGGTAAGTAGTTACTTTCAGTTTTGCTAAGATCGTATTTCTGCAATTTTGCACTTATTCGCGGGGCGCGAACTCACGCGAACAGTGCGAGCAGTGCGAGCAAAATCCGCTGCTCGCGGATTTGCGGATTTTGCGGGAAATTCGCAAATCTCGCGGATTGCGGATTTCCCGAAAATCCGCAAAATCCGCGAGCGGAACGGATTTTCCGCCCACGCCTACTATGGTGTGTGTGATCGGACAGACATATCCTTGTTTGTTCATGTGCTCACTAATGTGTGTACTCCCAGAGATAGTGTCTGTCAACATGCTTGGACAGACACATTTGTTTGTTTTGTATGAGTTACTGTATTTTACTATCTCATGCTGCTACAGTTATGTTATTCTGTGGTTTGGTAAGTAAAGTTCTGTTCTCCTCCACCTCGGTGTCTAACCCTGCTCCTTTCCGCCCCCTGCAGGTGGCGTGTAACTGTCTCCCAGGTTACGGCGGTGACGGGCGCCAGAGCTGCGAGCCCATCAATCCGTGCAAAGAGGTTTGGCTCAAGGCTTTAGTTCTCTTATCATTTGAGCGTCTTAAAAGATAGAACTGCCAGCGGTGCAATCTGTGTGTGGCCTTATATATGATGCTCGGATCCATCAATTGTTGGTCTTTTTTCAACTTTATTTATATTCAGCATTGATTGATCGCTTGATAAAAGTATAATCACCCACCAACTATCCGGGTAGGCCACTACCTCTGAAATGCAATGTTTGATAATGGAACATTTCCATGCCATGATTGTGCCCTTTGAGGCAATTGGGCTGCTGCCTCATTGTTTCCACAGGAGGCTGTGGGGCACTGTGTGTTTCTGCCCACAGAAGTTTGTGGGGAGCTGTCTCATTGTTTCACTCTCTCTCTCTTTGTCTTTGTGCCGCCTTCCTGTGTCTGTTCACTTGTTCTCTCTCTCAGACTTTGTGCCGCTTCCTGTGTCTGTTCACTCGCTCTCTCTCTCTGTCTTTGTGCTCTCACTCTCTTTGTGTCGCCTTCCTGTGTCTGTTCACTCACTCTCACTCTCTTTGTGCCTCCTTCCTGTGTCTGTTCACTCGCTCTCTCTCACTCTTTGTGCCGCTTCCTGTGTCTGTTCACTCGCTCTCTCTCACTCTTTGTGCCGCCTTCCTGTGTCTGTTCACTCGCTCTCTCTCACTCTTTGTGCCGCCTTCCTATGTCTGTTCACTCACTCTCACTCTCTTTGTGCCGCCTTCCTGTGTCTGTTCACTCGCTCTCTCTCACTCTTTGTGCCGCCTTCCTGTGTCTGTTCACCCGCTCTCTCTCTGTCACTCTTTGTGCCGCCTTCCTGTGTCTGTTCACCCGCTCTCTCTCTGTCACTCTTTGTGCAGCTTCCTGTGTCTGTTCAATCGCTCTCTCTCACTCTTTGTGCCGCCTTCCTGTGTCTGTTCACTCGCTCTCTCTCAGTCACTCTTTGTGCCGCCTTCCTGTGTCTGTTCACTCACTCTCTCTCAGTCTTTGTGCAGCCTTCCTATGTCTGCTCACTCACTCTCACTCTCTTTGTGCCGCCTTCCTGTGTCTGTTCACTCGCTCTCTCTCACTCTTTGTGCCGCCTTCCTGTGTCTGTTCACTCGCTCTCTCTCTGTCACTCTTTGTGCAGCTTCCTGTGTCTGTTCACTCGCTCTCTCTCAGTCTTTGTGCCGCTTCCTGTGTCTGTTCACTCGCTCTCTCTCACTCTTTGTGCCGCCTTCCTGTGTCTATTCACTCGCTCTCTCTCTGTCACTCTTTGTGCAGCTTCCTGTGTCTGTTCACTCGCTCTCTCTCACTCTTTGTGCCGCCTTCCTGTGTCTGTTCACTCGCTCTCTCTCACTCTTTGTGCCGCCTTCCTATGTCTGTTCACTCACTCTCACTCTCTTTGTGCCGCCTTCCTGTGTCTGTTCACTCGCTCTCTCTCACTCTTTGTGCCGCCTTCCTGTGTCTGTTCACCCGCTCTCTCTCTGTCACTCTTTGTGCCGCCTTCCTGTGTCTGTTCACCCGCTCTCTCTCTGTCACTCTTTGTGCAGCTTCCTGTGTCTGTTCAATCGCTCTCTCTCACTCTTTGTGCCGCCTTCCTGTGTCTGTTCACTCGCTCTCTCTCTCAGACTTTGTGCCGCTTCCTGTGTCTGTTCACTCGCTCTCTCTCTCTGTCTTTGTGCTCTCACTCTCTTTGTGTCGCCTTCCTGTGTCTGTTCACTCACTCTCACTCTCTTTGTGCCTCCTTCCTGTGTCTGTTCACTCGCTCTCTCTCACTCTTTGTGCCGCTTCCTGTGTCTGTTCACTCGCTCTCTCTCACTCTTTGTGCCGCCTTCCTGTGTCTGTTCACTCGCTCTCTCTCACTCTTTGTGCCGCCTTCCTATGTCTGTTCACTCACTCTCACTCTCTTTGTGCCGCCTTCCTGTGTCTGTTCACTCGCTCTCTCTCACTCTTTGTGCCGCCTTCCTGTGTCTGTTCACCCGCTCTCTCTCTGTCACTCTTTGTGCCGCCTTCCTGTGTCTGTTCACCCGCTCTCTCTCTGTCACTCTTTGTGCAGCTTCCTGTGTCTGTTCAATCGCTCTCTCTCACTCTTTGTGCCGCCTTCCTGTGTCTGTTCACTCGCTCTCTCTCAGTCACTCTTTGTGCCGCCTTCCTGTGTCTGTTCACTCACTCTCTCTCAGTCTTTGTGCAGCCTTCCTATGTCTGCTCACTCACTCTCACTCTCTTTGTGCCGCCTTCCTGTGTCTGTTCACTCGCTCTCTCTCACTCTTTGTGCCGCCTTCCTGTGTCTGTTCACTCGCTCTCTCTCTGTCACTCTTTGTGCAGCTTCCTGTGTCTGTTCACTCGCTCTCTCTCAGTCTTTGTGCCGCTTCCTGTGTCTGTTCACTCGCTCTCTCTCACTCTTTGTGCCGCCTTCCTGTGTCTATTCACTCGCTCTCTCTCTGTCACTCTTTGTGCCGCTTCCTGTGTCTGTTCACTCGCTCTCTCTCACTCTTTGTGCCGCCTTCCTGTGTCTATTCACTCGCTCTCTCTGTCACTCTTTGTGCAGCTTCCTGTGTCTGTTCACTCACTCTCTCTCTCACTCTACTCACCACACATTCCCGCCTTGCATGTATGCACCTGCCTGCAAGGGGATGTCTGGGGGCCCATTGGACCCCCTTTCTCCACTTCATAGGGATGCCTTTAGAAGGCACACCAAAAATACACCACCTTTTTGTGGCGCACTGAAAGTGTGCCTCTTAGAGGCATGTTTGCCTCTGCGCCCATGTCCATAATACTGCAGAGGCAAAGGGGCAGATTTACAATAAGTGGCGCATCCCTGCATATCAGCAGGGATGCGCCACTTATTGTGCGCCATTCCTCTGCCACCATGGATGCGCCGCATTTACAATGCGGCACACCATGGGGCAAAAACGGCACAGATGCGTGACGCATCTGTGCCGTAAAAGTGGCGCATTGTTGGAGTTGCGTCGCAAGCGCGACGCAGCTCCAGCAATGCTCTAGGGGGGCCTATTCTTACAGTGCTGCGTCAATTCTTACGCCTGCTTCAAGCAAACGCAGGGTTTTGACGCAGCATGGGCCCCAAAGTGACTGGGGTGAAATCTTGTAGATTTCACTCAGCCACTTTTAGGAGGCGTTCCTGCACCGGAACGCACCCCCCTGCGCCAGAATGCCTCCTTCTGACCCAGGGCTTTACAGCATGACGCATCTCTCAGATGCGTCAGGTTGTAAATATCCTGCACCATGGCGCATCTTGTGCGCCGCCGCTGCGTCACAAAAGTGACACGACGGTGGCGTAAAAGAGGCGCAAGAGGCTTGTAAATCTGCCCCAAAGTATTTACATGGGGTCATGCCCCCATGTAAATGAGAGAATGCCCTCCTATGACAGAACTGCGGCTTCATGTTACCCAGCGCCATCTGTATTACTGAAGGGGACGCACAAGCGTCTGCGGCACGTTCTGTAATACCATTGTGGCCCTCGGTGCACAAAGCTGGTGCCCACGCCCGTTGCGCCCATGAGGCACAATGTATATTACGGTGATCCGCCCAGAAGTAGTTTTTGTTTACTCTGCTTTACTTATGGGCGAGTGGCTGAGCATCACCTGGACAGACATGGTACTTGTCTGTGAAAGCGGGACAAAAAGATGCGTTGAGTTGATAAGGTGATCTGACATAGCTGCTTCTACACCCTACGGTCCTGTTGTGAGCCCCCACCCCACCTGTTGTATTATATATTGTAATTGTATCCATAAAGCAGCTACTACCCATAGAGCACGTCAATGGCTCGTCATGACGAGCCATTGAAGTGCTTTATGGTGAGTAGCACGCCGCTCCGGAATGCCAGGGTAGTGGTTAAGCCAGTGGTTATGGTTGGCCATTGGAATTAGTCTTGTGTTCTTGGGAAACCATTCAACGATTGACTCCTGTTCTGGGTGGCAGAATTAATGAATAGGGGGCGGTGTGCTGATTGTGGGAGCAGTGTGGGCTCATGCAGAGAGCTGGTGAGATGAGAGGACAGGGTGGCAGGGATTAGGGATTACTACCCTGCAGGGCTGAGGTTTTAATGGAGCTTGTGATCCATGAAATGAGGTGTCAGCCACTTCAAATGCAGTCATTGAGGCAGACAGGCATGGGACTTAGAGAAGGCTTCACTCATAGAAAAGTGCACGCGGAGGCTGGAAGGTGCGAAGAGAGTCAGTCCAAGGAAAGGAATCAGAGGAGTCAATCAAGCGTTGGACGTCAAGGTCGGTTTTCCAAGCACGATTTTAGGAATGTAACCGAAGAGAGCTTTCAGAGACAATATGCAATCTGAGGATGTTCTCAGTAAAATGGCTCTTTCTTTGTGTTTTTTGTAGGATAATGGAGGCTGCAGCCGGTTCGCAAATTGTGAATTCACAGGGCCTGCAACCCGAAACTGCACCTGCAAGAAGGACTATGTTGGGGATGGCATGACGTGTGTGGGGAAGATCTCCGTGGTAGGTCTCGGGCCCTCTGTGTAATGACCAATGGATGACAGGGGCCGATAGCGTACCAATGGCAGAGTGCAGTAGTGCACAGCACACATTCTTTGTAACCTTCCAGGATGGTCTTGGGTCAGTGAATCTCTTACCATCCAATGGGTGACTTCTATGCGCTGACCATGCTGCATGAGACACAACCTGCCTCTTTGTGGTCCATGAAACAACCCTGGACGTCATGTTAGGCCTCATTTAGTAATTATCAAAGAGAAGGGAGAAAAATGATCTCTCGATCAACGGACAACAATTACCACTCTAAATGGTGGAAGGTCCAGTATCAGCATGTGTCCGTATCAAGTACAGATAACGCAATAGAGGGGTTGCTGACCTGTTCCTGTAGACAGAAAAGGAAAATTTAACTGGCGTGACCAAAGGTGTTTGTATGACACCCTAGGGCATCCATTATGTTGGATGTAGTTGCCTCACACACCCAGAAGGGTGTCATGCTTCATCATCGGCATTTGCTCCTCGTCGGGGAGGCGGTGCAACCCCCGACGGGCTCACCTCAAAGAGGGGCTCTTTGGCGGAGATCTTTTTATCCAACTGCCTTATGGTGAAGTGGGGGTGTGTGGGCGGGATGGTAAATTGCTTGGTAACGTGATTAAAATGTAGCAAGGGGTACCGGAATTCACTTTATTCTGGGGGTCCCCCGGCTGCAATTAAAACGTGGAGTACCACCAGCATGCCACACCTTGTTCATGCCCTGGCGATGACTTGAATTTTCATTTGGTTTACAGGAAACGTTATAACCATTGTTTGTTCCTTTATTTTCCCTCTGTGTTTAGGCATAGGAGTATCCACAGAGGTAACTTACACCACACACATGACACGAGCATGTTGTTGATTTTCTTATTTTCACTTTTATGAGGTCCTGATGAATCGCGGGTGACTCTACCCTGAGCGAGAAACATGTCGACCAGTCTCACTTCTAGCCTTCTCTAGGGTCACTCGACCTAACCTGTTGATACCTAGCGAGCTAGTTCCACGTTTTAATTGCAGCTGGGGGACCCCCAGAATAAAGTGAATTCCGGTACCCCTTGCTACATTTTAATCACTTTACCAAGCAATTTACCATCCCGCCCACACACCCCCACTTCACCATAAGGCAGTTGGATAAAAAGATCTCCGCCAAAGAGCCCCTCTTTGAGGTGAGCCCGTCGGGGGTTGCACCACCTCCCCGACGAGGAGCAAACGCCGATGATGAAGCATGACACCCTTCTGGGTGTGTGAGGCAACTACATCCAACATAATGGATGCCCTAGGGTGTCATACAAACACCTTTGGTCACGCCAGTTAAATTTTCCTTTTCTGTCTACAGGAACAGGTCAGGCCTCATTTAGTCTCTCACAAGTTTTCCTTTGAGTCATCTGAAGACAGTAATGTGGGTCTTCTTATGGCAGTTGGTTGCTAAGGGGGTGAACAGCCTTCACAACAAAACTTTTACAACGCACTACCATTATGACGCAAAGATTACAACACAAACTATTACAACGCATTGCGCTGGGGGGCGCTCTAGGATAGGCAATAGATTTAATTTACTATACAACACCTTCCCTACTATCCACGGGGACTGGAGTTGGAATAGTAAATTAAACTATTCACTATCCAGCACCCCAAAGCGCTATGCGTTGTAATGGTATGCGTTGTAAAAACCGCGTTGTAAAGGCATGTGTGGTAAAAGCATGTGTTGTAACGTCATACATCCGCTAAGGCAGATAAGGTTTTGCATGCCTCCTTCGTAGGCAAGCAGGCTCCAGTGCAGAGGGGCATCCAAGGTGGGCGTCGTCTCCCTCTCAACTAACAATCTCCACAATGATATATAAGAATATGTAAGAGGTACCCAAGAATGATTTAAAATGCAGTTTCCTTTGAATCAACCAAGTTAATTTGTTGTTACCAACTCACATACACATAATCATACAACATCAGCACCTGGAAACAATTATATTAATACAAGTGTAAGTTAAATATCAAATGTTAAATACCAAAAGGTATTTGAAATCTGTCAACATCAGTAGTATTCGATACATGAAAGTAGTGTATTTCCTACACGTTTGAGGTAGGTATTAGATCTAAATACAGCCGACACGTGTTTCGCCACTCATGTTGCTTCTTCAGGGCTGACCCGTTGGGATGAACACGATGATGTGTGTCCTTCACAAAATTGTGGCATCCGTACTTGCATGGGTCGATCGCCGTTAATTAGGGCATGTGATATGTGATCTACAGAGGATAAATGGGCAACGTAGTGTTTTTTTTTATTTTAAAAGCTGCTGAAACTTGGTAGTAAAGAAAAGAGAAGCGTAATCAGAGCCCTCGGTCCTGACAGAGAATCCACCTTATGCTGTTTTATATATTCAGCTTTAGCTGGAAGAACCGGGGCTACACAAACATACATATGAATGAGGAAACAAATCTGTTGCCTTCGACGCGTGGTCTCAGCGGTCTGGCCGAAGCCGGGTGCCTTGTTGTGAGAAGTTGGCCTGATATATGATGTCTCCAATTCTGGGGGCACTTTGTATCAGTCCAAATAATCCCTTATGGTGGTGGTTGTAAGTCAACCTTATAGACAAGCTATCCTAGGGGTAGCATGGACTAAGCAGCCTTCATGCTAAACTCAAGAGGGCATGTGAAGCCAGCTGTTTTACCAAATACAATCCTGTAATATCAAATGAAAGGACACCACACAAGTTATATATTATAAAAATATATTTATTTATTCTCAGAATAATCCTCTATACTCTTTATGAGTCTAGAAGCACAAGCGTTTAAACAAAAGCACAGTAAAAAAAAATTTAATTGTAAAAATGTAAATTGATACTTGTATAGCGCACTACTCACCCGTAAGGGTCTCAAGGCGCTTGTACGAATACCGCTGTGGAACCCATCCTGGCTTTCCCTGTGAGGCGTCCACTCCTGGGCACCCCCAAGGTGGAGGCCAGGCATCCTTAGCGTTGTGGGGCCATTGTGGAGATTAAGCAAGCTATTGCCCAGAGTTGCAGAGTGGGACTCCATGATTGGAATAGGCACCGAGGCGAGAATGATCAGGTCCGTGGAATTTTGAGCCCAAGACCCGCCGAGGCGGGGAATTGAACTCTGGTGCCGGGCTAGACCTCTGCATCAGGGTCTGCGGCTCTAATCATTGAGCCACACTTCTCCACTGAAACATATGAAACATATAAACATATGAAACATATGAAAGTTGCACAATTATGGATGAGGCCGGGGGCCACTCAAACCATATACTAAAATAGTGGTATAGGTATCACTAATCGAACAGTGGTAAGACCTGGGGCCTTGAGAATCCCTGGGGCTATTCGAGACTAGCAGTGGTGAAGTCGGGAAAAGCCCGCGGAACTCGGGTGCAGCGCTAAAAGCACACGCATGCACCAATGCAAAGACAATGGTGCGTAAAAGTTATCGAGTTACAGTTTTAGGAGTTTTCCGACTGGACTAGAATTACCAAACTTTAGACTTAGACACTAGAGGTGTGTACCAGTGCAGGAGCACCGGCGTTCATGAGTTACCTCACCCACAGGAAGCGGGTGCATAGGTGCCAAAGCGTGTCGGGTTTTGTCACGCAGTCTGATGGTGCCTGGAGATGAAGATGCTGCAGGCGTCCAGAAGAGAAGTGTCCGGTTGGATCCAAGGGTGGATCGAAGATGTAGAGTACCTGAAAGCAGAGGGGACAGAGTCTGGGTCACTCAGCAGTGACCAGGGTGGAACCAGGAAGGAACCAGGCAATGTCGGGCACAATCAGGTGGTTGTCAAGAAGCTTGTCTCCGCTGCCACGCGGACCCGGGGGCACCGAGGATGTCCAGGAGTAGATCATGAGCTGTCCCACAAAGGTTCTCGCTGTCGGCGGTGTCGGCTTCCGGATTGGAGCTAACAAGCCTTAGCAAAGGCAACACACGCAGGATTCGAAGATCGCTTCTTACTCGGACCAGCAAGGTCAGAGTGGGTGCTCCTTTTCAGGGGAGCGAGGGCCAGTCTGGAGCAACCAGACTAGCAGAGCAAATTCAAAGGTTTGTCGGTACTGGGGCCACTAGCCAACGGGCAAGTGACTGGACCAACGCGTCAAGCAGAAAAATGCAGAAGGGCCCCACGCAGCACTCGGTGAGTGTGGAGGGGTGAGCTTTGGTGTAAAAGCTGCTCAGGGCTGGGGCTTCTCAAACCCCAATGCACAGCGTCGAGGAAGCCTTGGGAGCTGCACGGTCAGCACTTCATGGTTTTTCCAAGATGGCCGGCCCCACACTTCAGGTCGCCTCCACGGGTCTCAGACTTGCTGGGACTGTGGATCGGGCTGTTGAAAGGCAGGAATGCTCAGTCTTGTTGATCTCTGTTGCTCGAATTCCAGCGGGAACTGCAACAAAGCAAACAGTGAGGTGCTGGATGGTGCCTGTTTGCACAGGGTGGTCACTCCTTGACCACAAGGGAGATTCTTCAGTCTTCGACATCGAGTAGGATGTCGAAGCGTCCAGAGTTTTGTTTCATAAGTTTCAGTCAGGATAATCTGATGTGCGCCTAGCACTGCTCCCACCTTTATTCCAAATCTGTGGGCTCCACCTTTATTCCAAATCTGTGGGCTGGATTACCTGCTAGGTCCCTCCTATGGGTGGGACCCAGGAAGGGGGTGGTTACACCCCTTTCCCTTTGTCCAGTTTCGCGCCAGGACTGGGGCTGGTGTGCCCCAGCACCGGTTTGAACTGGACTATGCATGGGAAGCCTTGTGCTCCCCAGGCAGTGTCTAGTTTCTTTCAGCTCTCCCTGCTCCAATCCACTATCTCCTGTCTGTGGTGGTGTAGCACCTCCCCACAACAGGAAACCCTTTGTTCAGGACTCCTCTGCCAAGTTTTGGTCAGCAGCAGGAGGTCAGACTTGTGTCTGTGGCAGCAGCATCCATTTTGTGATGCTGAGGCTCTGGTTAGGATTAACCGCGTTTAAGTAAAGTAACATGTCTTCTCCCTCTAGAAGGGTGGAATGCTACCCCCGTTGCCAGGACTGGCGAGGGGGTAGTATTCCAAAGCGTATGACACCAAACACGACATGTTTTGATAAAGCCAAACCAAAATTAGCAAGTAACCGCGAGGATTATAATGCACTTTAGAGTATATGGTATGGCAATATCCCGGAACAGCTAAGGGAGTTGGTCCCGACAGCTGCAGACAAGCTCAGCTCATGCTAGAGCACCATCTCACATAAAACCAAGCACTCTGCCTCCAGGATTGTTAAGGCCTGCCATAGGAGTGACTTATAGGTATATATGTGTCCAGATATAGGTTTAGATATAGGTGTACTATATCTAAGCAAGGGGTGTTTACACCACTTTGCCCCAGCTGAGTGATCAGCCAGTTGTGTCGATTTAAGTACCAGCCAGGGGTGGCAAAAGATATGCTGCAGCCCCTGGTAGGCCTTGGATGCACCTATGTCCTGGGCACCTATAGTGCACTGTACAGGGGCTGACAAGGTGTCCAGTACCAAATTGGTTATGCACCCATAGTGCATGTATGTGAATTTAGAGAGAGAACAGCAGGCTGTGGGTCTGATTAGCAGGCCCACAGCCACATTAAGTCGAAAACCAGTGAAGCAAAAAGCAAAAATTGGGGTGGCCATAGGAAAGCAGACCCTACTCTCCTACACTTATAGGGGTGGCAAAAGATATGCTGCAGCCCCTGGTAGGCCTTGGATGCACCTATGTCCTGGGCACCTATAGTGCACTGTACAGGGGCTGACAAGGTGTCCAGTACCAAATTGGTTATGCACCCATAGTGCATGTATGTGAATTTAGAGAGAGAACAGCAGGCTGTGGGTCTGATTAGCAGGCCCACAGCCACATTAAGTCGAAAACCAGTGAAGCAAAAAGCAAAAATTGGGGTGGCCATAGGAAAGCAGACCCTACTCTCCTACACTTGTTGACCCCATTTCACTTTCCTTCTTAGGCTCCTTTGGTAAATATTGCCCATGGTAGTGGCCATTGTCACTGACCAGTCATTGTTGCAGAAACATCTTTGTTAATGGCAGCCTCTGTGGTGGCCACTGTGATTGGAACCTGTGCACAATCCATTCCTCAGTCATTACCTGAGCAACGGAGGCCTCGCCTTCTAAATATAAAACTGTGACAGCAACAGCAACCCGCAAGCAGCACCCAGAAGGCGCCGAGGCCTGGATTGACTAAACTTTGTGCTGTGCCCGCAGAGTCTGATAGTAGTGAATCCACCGAATGCTATGCCTGCCTTTGCACTATACGAGCCCCCACACAAAACCTTAATAAATAACACACCTAGGGCCAGAGTACCCTTACTCAGAGGCAGTTACCATGACCACAATACCCTCACACCCCCTCAGTCATTCCACATCTGAGGAGAAGCAGTGGGCTGCTCTTGTAGTGGGACTGTCACCCCTCCTAGACTATGGAACTCTGAGGTGAGGCGGGTGGGCTCCGCTTGTAGCAGGATTCTCACCATCCGCCCACCCTCTCAGGCCATTGAACTACTCAGAAGAAGCTGGTGGGCTACTCTTTGCTGATATCGCTGGGTGGTCACCACCCACAGGCCACTGCATCTCGTACAAGAAGTGGTGGGCTGTTCTGGTAGCGAGATTGTGAGCCCTCCCCCCAGGCTATTGCACTCTGAGGAGAAGCGGGTTGACTGTCATGTAGTGATATTGTCACTCCCCCCCACCCCCAGGCTTATGCACCTCTGAGGAGAGGCAGGTGGGCTGCTCTTGTACAAAGATTATCACCCCTTCCAGGTTGTAGCACCCCTGAGGAGAAGCGGTGGGCTGCTCCTGTACCAGGATTATCACCCCTTCCAGGCTGTCGCACCCCTGAGGAGAAGCGGGTGGGCTGCTCTTGTAGCGGAACTGGACCACCTCCTTCCTCTCCGGCAGAACGCAGTGCATCCGCCTCCCCTCCTTCCGATCCAAAGTCACCAAGATGATCTGAGGCATACCCCAAGGATCCTCCCTCAGCCCGACGTTGTTCAACATCTACATGGCCCTGCTCGCCCACGTCGCCAGACTGCACAACCTCAACATCATCTCTTACACCGACGACGCACAACTGATCCTCTCGCTCACCAAGGACCCTCTCACCACCAAAACCAACCTCCAAGAAGGAATGAAAGCCGTCACCGAATGGATGAAGAACAGCCGCCTAAAGCTGAATTTGGACAAGACGGAGGTCCTCATCCTCAGCTTCTCCCCCTCTGCCTGAGACGACTCTTGGTGGCCGACCACCCTGGGAGCAGCACCAACACCCACCGACCACGCACGCAACCTTGGGTTCATCCTCGATTCAATACTCTCCATGACCAAGCAAATCAACGCCATCTCATCCTCTGGTTTCAACACCCTCCGCTTGCTCCGAAAGATCTACAGGTGGATCCCCACCAACACTAGAAGAACGGTCACCCAGACCCTCGTCAGCAGCAGGCTGGACTATGGAAACGCCCTCTACACCAGAGCCCAGGCCAAACTGCTGAAACGACTGCAACGCATACAGAACGCCTCTGCACGCCTGATCCTCGACATCCCTCTCCACAGCCACATCACACCCCACCTGAGAGACCTGCCCTGACTTCCCGTCAACAAGAGGATCACCTTCAAGCTCCTCACCCACGCACACAAAGCACTCCACAACACCGGACCAGCATACCTCAACAAACGACTCACCTTCTACACCCCGAACCTCCAGCTCCGCTCTGCCGAGCTCACCCTCGCCACCGTCCCCCGCATCCGGAGAGCGACCACCGGCGGCAAATCATTCTCCTACCTCGACGCCAAGTCCTGGAACACCCTCCCCATCCTCCTACGACAGACCGAAGACCTACTTACCTTCAGGAGGCTACGCAAGACCTGGCTGTTCGAGCAGTAGCAGTAGCAGCAGCCCCCCTCCCCCCCCCCCCCCCCAGCACCTTGAGACCCTCTTGGGTGAGTAGAGCGCTTTACAAATGTCTTGATTGATTGATTGATTGATTGATTGATTGATTGATTGTCACCCCCAGGCTGTAGCACCTCTGAGAAGAAGGGAGTGGGCTCCGCTTGTAGCAGGATTGTCACCCCTTCCAGGTTGTAGCACCTCTGAGGAGAGGCGGGTGGGCTGCTCTTGTACAGGGATTGTCGAGTGTCTTCTTTACAGCCTGATTTTCAACCCCCTGTTTTAATAACCAACATGATTTTTTTTTGTAGGAACTTAACCACAACCCTGCAGCAGCAACGTTTAACAACTTTCTAACAGTAAGTAGAAGCCATTTATTTTTAGATGTTTCTTTGCTGATGTTTGGCTGCCCAGGTTATGACCTGCTCATTCCAATCCCCTCTGAGTCATTCCACACTCTTGCTTGTCAAAGCCCAGACAGTATTGTGCTTGTAGCGGTGGAGGCAACATGAGGATACATGGGAGGTTCTGGTCGGAGTCACAATGGCATTGTTGGTTGTGGAGTTTATGGAGTCAGCGGTGTTACGGAGGTAGTGGTGTCAAACGTGGTACCATGAAGGTAAGAAGATGCAGGGTCAGTTATGGTGCTTCATTGGTACCTTGAAGTTATGATGATGCAGGGTCCGTGAAGGTGCTCTCGTTGGTACCAGGAAGTTATGATGATGCAGGGTCAGTGATGGTGCTCTCGTTGGTACCATGAAGTTATGAAGATGCAGGGTCAGTGATGGTGCTTCATTGGTACCATGAAGTTATGAAGATGCAGGGTCAGTGATGGTGCTCTCGTTGGTACCTTGAAGTTATAATGATGCAGGGTCCGTGATGGTGCTCTCGTTGGTACCAGGAAGTTATGATGATGCAGGGTCAGTGATGGTGCTTCATTGGTACCTTGAAGTTATGATGATGCAGGGTCCGTGATGGTGCTCTCGTTGGTACCATGAAGTTATGAAGATGCAGGGTCAGTGATGGTGCTTCATTGGTACCATGAAGTTATGAAGATGCAGGGTCAGTGATGGTGCTCTCGTTGGTACCTTGAAGTTATAATGATGCAGAGTCCGTGATGGTGCTTCATTGGTACCATGAAGTTATGAAGATGCAGGTTCAGTGATGGTGCTCTCGTTGGTACCTTGAAGTTATAATGATGCAGGGTCCGTGATGGTGCTCTCGTTGGTACCAGGAAGTTATGATGATGCAGGGTCAGTGATGGTGCTTCATTGGTACCTTGAAGTTATGATGATGCAGGGTCCGTGATGGTGCTCTCGTTGGTACCATGAAGTTATGAAGATGCAGGGTCAGTGATGGTGCTTCATTGGTACCTTGAAGTTATGAAGATGCAGGGTCAGTGATGGTGCTCTCGTCGGTACCAGGAAGTTATGATGATGCAGGGTCAGTGATGGTGCTTCATTGGTACCTTGAAGTTATGATGATGCAGGGTCCGTGATGGTACTCTCGTTGGTACCATGAAGTTATGAAGATGCAGGGTCAGTGATGGGGCTTCATTGGGACCATGAAGTTATGAAGATGCAGGGTCGGGGAATGTGCTCTCGTTGGTACCAGGAAGTTATGATGATGCAGGGTCAGTGATGGTGCTTCATTGGTACCTTGAAGTTATGATGATGCAGGGTCCGTGATGGTGCTCTCGTTGGTACCATGAAGTTATGAAGATGCAGGGTCCGTGATCGTGCTCTCGTTGGTACCAGGAAGTTATGAAGATGCAGGGTCAGTGATGGGGCTTCATTGGGACCATGAAGTTATGAAGATGCAGGATCGGGGAATGTGCTCTCGTTGGTACCAGGAAGTTATGATGATGCCGGGTCAGTGATGGTGCTTCATTGGTACCATGAAGTTATGAAGATGCAGGGTCCGTGATGGTGCTCTCGTTGGTACCATGAAGTTATGAAGATGCAGGGTCAGGGAATGTGCTCTCATTAGTATTAGAGAGTTGAGGATGTAGTGGTGGCACCAGAAGAGTTTGTATGGATTGTTGATTGTGATGGTGGCAGTGGTAGGAGTTGTTTATGTACGCAGTCGCCATGCATTTGGTGGTATGAAAAGGTTATGGTAATGGTGGCAGCAGATAGTTAGGCCAGGTCAGGTTTACTGATCTCAGGAAATTAAATGGTCTTGATCATTGGCTTTGACCTCTGGGTCACTAGAGGTGAAGTGCTTGTGCAGAGACCACTGAAATGCAAGAACCACCTATTTGTTCTTTGTCTGTCGGATGGTAGCGAGGTTGAGCATTTAAGGCGTACAGAATGATGAAATCAGGAACGACGTGCGAATGGGGCTGTGGGCCTGGGGCGTCTCATCCGACAGCCATCTTGAATCATCTTTCTGGCCCATCAGCTTTACTCATTATGGTCTCTGTTCTCACTCAGCTCCATGATGCCTCCAACCCTTGGGCCTCCACCTCAAACCTGCCGCCTCACTCTGTCCATCTTCAAACAGTTAAATATCCTATTCTTGTCCAAACACCTCCTCTTCTCCTGGCCTCCTTGCCTTATCTTACCTGCCTGTACATAGAAACCTTCTCTGTCTGACCTGTGGACGTCATTGTATGCTTGTGCTGTCGCCGCTCCCTCTCTGACCATGGACTGTCCTTCCTTTGCGTTTATAAATGTGCCTGTGTTCAATTATCTCCCTCTTTGAATGAAATACTGTGAGCTCTCCCCAGTGCCTCTCTCCCCACCAGGACAAAGGTCCTTGGAATACATATATCCGCACATAAATAAAAAAAAAACACATCCAGGGGACCTCACATCGATTGAATGGAAGTCAACAGAGGCCAAGATTTGGCGGCACTCCCCTTTGCCAGACGAACCCACAAAGAGAAGATTCTCTTGTGAAATTGGTCTTCTAACTTTCTGAAACTCACTTAAATGCCTTTCTCAAATTGAAGTTTAATGTCTTAGTATAACTTTTTGATATCCTACTTCCACCAGAGAAAGCCTCAATAAATTGGTTGTTGAAGGGATTCTGCTCAGGAACAGAGCGATGCTGGTGACCATAGAACATTGGCGTGTATGGACTGAGTCGCCGTACCACCTCAGTATCTAGGAGTCCGGGTCCGACTAGCTATAGTGCCTCACTTGCCCTCCTAACTTTCTCAGAGAAAGAAGTGAATTGGCACCCCAGAACACAACACTTTCAACCCTCTCAGGGATCGCGGTAATAGGAAACACCATTAAGCGCTCTCACTCGTACCTGCCCACAATAAGATAAACAAGAGACCCGAAGGAAGTTTAGAATATTTATTTAAACTATTGTGTTCTAAGAAGCAGTATTTATGCCACAATTAGAAAACAAAATGCATACCAAAAATATTGTGAGCATCGTTAATAAACCATATCCCCTGTGGAGTGTGTTATATTATATGGCAAGTTAGCCTACTCCCCCCTCCCCCCGAAGCTAAATGATTATGTATCAAATATCTTTGGGCTTTGTGGCGGACCCCGTACCTGAGCCTACATAGAGGAACTCTCTACATCTCAGCTGACGCAGCTATCTAGACTCAGGACCTCTGCTCTCAGAGTCTGTTTTTTTAATTCTTGTCCTCAGTTACATGACAAAACATATGTGCTCGCAAACAGCAGCTGTGTTCTCATGTAATGTCTAGGCGCTAGTGCCTGATGAGAGACAAGACATGTGCTCACAATCAGCAGCTGTGTTCTTGTGTAATATCTAGGTGCTAGTGCCTGACGAGAGACAAGACATGTGTGCTCACATAAAGCAGCTGTGTTCTCGTGTAATGTCTAGACGCTAGTGCTTGACGAGAGACAAGACATGTGTGCTCACCTACAGCAGCTGTGTTCTCGTGTGATGTCTAGGGGCTAGTGCCGGACGAGAGACTAGACATGTGTTTTCACATACAGCAGCTGTGTTCTCGTGCAATGTCTAGGCACTAGTGCCTGACGAGAGACAAGACATGTGTGCTCACAAACAGCAGCTGTGTTCTCATGTAATGTCTAGGCGCTAGTGCCTGACGGGAGACAAGACATATGTGCTCACAAACAGCAACTGTGTTCTTATGTAATGTCTAGGCACTAGTGCTTGACGAGAGACAAGACATGTGTGCTCACATACAGCAGCTATGTTCTCCTGTAATGTCTAGGCGCTAATGCCGTGCCTAACGAGAGACAAGACATGTTTGCTCACAAACAGCAACTGTGTTCTCATGTATTGTCTAGGCGCTAGTGCCTGACGAAAGACAAGACATGTGTGCTCACATACAGCAGCTGTGTTCTCGTGTAATGTCTAGGCGCTAGTGGTTGACGAGAGACAAGACACATGTGCTCACATACAGCAACTGTGTACCTGTGTAATTTCTTGGCGCTAGTACCTGACAAGAGACAAGACATGTGTGCTCACAAACAGCAGCTGTGTTCTTGTGTAATGTCTAGGCGCTAGTGCCTGACGAGAGAGAAGACACGTGGGCTCGCATACAGCAGCTGTGTTCTCGTGTAATGTCTAGACGCTAGTGCTTGACGAGAGACAAGACATGTGTGCTCACATACAGCAGCTGTGTTCTCGTGTAATGTCTAGGCACTAGTGCTTGCCGAGAGCTAGTGCCTGACGAGAGACAAGACATGTGTGCTCGCATACAGCAGCTGTGTTCTCGTGTAATGTCTAGGCGCTAGTGCTTGACGAGAGACAAGACATGTGTGCTCGCATACAGCAGCTGTGTTCTCGTGTAATGTCTAGGCACTAGTGCCTGACGAGAGACAAGACACGTGTGCTCGCATACAGCAGCTGTGTTCTCATGTAATGTCTACGTGCTAGTGCCTGACGAGAGACAGCTGTGTTCTCGTGTAATGTCTAGGCGCTAGTGCTTGACGAGAGACAAGACATGTGTGCTCGCATACAGCAGCTGTGTTCTCGTGTAATGTCTAGACGCTAGTGCTTGACGAGAGACAAGACATGTGTGCTCACCTACAGCAGCTGTGTTCTCGTGTGATGTCTAGGGGCTAGTGCCGGACGAGAGACTAGACATGTGTTTTCACATACAGCAGCTGTGTTCTCGTGCAATGTCTAGGCACTAGTGCCTGACGAGAGACAAGACATGTGTGCTCACAAACAGCAGCTGTGTTCTCATGTAATGTCTAGGCGCTAGTGCCTGACGGGAGACAAGACATATGTGCTCACAAACAGCAACTGTGTTCTTATGTAATGTCTAGGCGCTAGTGCTTGACGAGAGACAAGACATGTGTGCTCACATACAGCAGCTATGTTCTCCTGTAATGTCTAGGCGCTAATGCCGTGCCTAACGAGAGACAAGACATGTTTGCTCACAAACAGCAACTGTGTTCTCATGTATTGTCTAGGCGCTAGTGCCTGACGAAAGACAAGACATGTGTGCTCACATACAGCAGCTGTGTTCTCGTGTAATGTCTAGGCGCTAGTGGTTGACGAGAGACAAGACACATGTGCTCACATACAGCAACTGTGTACCTGTGTAATTTCTTGGCGCTAGTACCTGACAAGAGACAAGACATGTGTGCTCACAAACAGCAGCTGTGTTCTTGTGTAATGTCTAGGCACTAGTGCCTGACGAGAGAGAAGACACGTGGGCTCGCATACAGCAGCTGTGTTCTCGTGTAATGTCTAGACGCTAGTGCTTGACGAGAGACAAGACATGTGTGCTCACATACAGCAGCTGTGTTCTCGTGTAATGTCTAGGCACTAGTGCTTGCCGAGAGCTAGTGCCTGACGAGAGACAAGACATGTGTGCTCGCATACAGCAGCTGTGTTCTCGTGTAATGTCTAGGCGCTAGTGCTTGACGAGAGACAAGACATGTGTGCTCGCATACAGCAGCTGTGTTCTCGTGTAATGTCTAGGCACTAGTGCCTGACGAGAGACAAGACACGTGTGCTCGCATACAGCAGCTGTGTTCTCATGTAATGTCTACGTGCTAGTGCCTGACGAGAGACAGCTGTGTTCTCGTGTAATGTCTAGGCGCTAGTGCTTGACGAGAGACAAGACATGTGTGCTCGCATACAGCAGCTGTGTTCTCGTGTAATGTCTAGGCGCTAGTGCCTGACGAGAGAGAAGACACGTGGGCTCGCATACAGCAGCTGTGTTCTCATGTAATGTCTACGTGCTAGTGCCTGACGAGAGACAGCTGTGTTCTCGTGTAATGTCTAGGCGCTAGTGCTTGACGAGAGACAAGACATGTGTGCTCGCATACAGCAGCTGTGTTCTCGTGTAATGTCTAGGCGCTAGTGCCTGACGAGAGAGAAGACACGTGGGCTCGCATACAGCAGCTGTGTTCTCGTGTAATGTCTAGGCGCTAGTGCTTGACGAGAGACAAGACATGTGTGCTCACATACAGCAGCTGTGTTCTCGTGTAATGTCTAGGCACTAGTGCTTGCCGAGAGCTAGTGCCTGACGAGAGACAAGACATGTGTGCTCGCATACAGGAGCTGTGTTTCGTGTAGTGTCTAGGCACTAGTGCCTGACGAGAGACAAGACACGTGTGCTTGCATACAGCAGCTGTGTTCTCGTGTAATGTCTAGGCGCTAGTGCTTGACGAGGTAGAAGACATGTGTGCTCGTATACAGAAGCTGTGTTCTCATGTAATGTCTAGGCGCTAGTGCCTGACGAGAGAGAAGACACGTGTGCTCGCATACAGGAGCTCTGACCGAAAGCTTACCTGGGTGCTCCTGCCGCTGCCGCTGAAAATGCTGACTCCTTGACATCCAGCCTCCCCGTGTCCCTGGAGGGATTGACCGCCTCTGCCTCTGCCCTTCGGGCGGCCTCCTCATCTGGGTGGCTTCTGCACTTAATTGCAGGGTGGTGGAGCGGGATACCAAATGCCCGGACCTCCTTAACATCTCTCTGAAAAATCCCAAGGGACGTGTCATTTTAAACATCTTCAACATCTATGCCCGAGGTATGAAGGGGGGTAGAGAATCCCCAGTTATAGCCTGCCTGGAAGCCCTACTACGATCGTCTCCACACAAGCATTGCACTCTGGTGGCGGGTGATTTTAATTGTACCTCTGAGCCCCTTGGCCCCGAAATTGTACAAGACCAAGAGGAAAATGACAATAGGTGGGGGATACCAGCTTTAGAACTCAGACCAATTAAAAAATGGACAGAAGTGGTCCTCCAGATTAACTCCCTAACAATGGAGTTTGGTCTGAGGGCCGCTAATGGCAGGACTGGTTCTGACAAAGCAGGAGCCCATACTTACAACAGGCCTGGACATACGTCAAGAATTGACTATTTTCTTCTTGACGTAAACCTGTGGAGCATGGTAAATGACATGGTGATTATACCTTCCGTCAAGAGTGACCACAATCTCCTCTCGCTTA
Organism: Lissotriton vulgaris; assembly: GCF_964263255.1. Taxonomy (NCBI): domain Eukaryota; kingdom Metazoa; phylum Chordata; class Amphibia; order Caudata; family Salamandridae; genus Lissotriton; species Lissotriton vulgaris. Next base: position 1,241,099,195 of record NC_141697.1, read on the forward strand.
CCTTGTCCCATAGGTGGTTAACTGGCACTGGGAGCGGAACCGCTCGCAATCTCGCCCCGGACATGTCATCAGTCTCCAACTGTGGACGACGGTTAAAGTGGGCGAAGCTGTCGCTCTCAGTGGAGAAAACTTCTACCATAAGGCAGCTACTTACCACAGCCTTAGACAACCCTGTCTCCTTCGAGGACGGGCTGGTGGAGGTGACTGCTAGGTTCTGCACCCTAACTCAGGCTATTAGTGACCTCTTTGTTGTCCCAGCTAGTGCCAACAGGAGGAAACCCTGCCCATGGGCTAGACAAGGCTGGTTCAACCGGAAGTGTAGGAAGGCGAAGTCACTCCTTGTTGAAGCAGTCAAGTCCAAAATACACACCAGGACTAGGGAGGCAAGAAGGCAATACTCCCTCTGTCAAAAAAATGCTAAAAAGGAATGGGAGGACAGCTACTGGCAGGACCTCTTGGCTGCCAGTCAAGGGAAAGATGCTAAAGGCTTCTGGGATTTGGTGGGAAGTAGGAATCGCCCCGATGACACACTGAGGACCTGCAGCATTACTGCCCAGACATGGTTTAACCATTTTCAGACACTTTATACCGCCATTGAAGGCCCACTTAACGTCCCCTTCATCCTTCCGCCATACACCCTGGATAGAGATTTGGATTTGTTTTCTGAACGGGAAGTCACAAACCTGATCAAAACTCTGGTGCCATTAAAAGCAGCTGGCCCGGACGGGCTCCCAGGAGGCGTTCTTCGAGCCTATCCAAAAGAATGGGGGGCATTGATCTCGGCCCTTCTTAATGCCATCATTGAGGGAGGACCTGTGCCTGATTCCTGGAAAGGGGCAGAGGTAGTCCCAATTTTTAAAAAGGGTAGCCGGGACCTACCAGGGAATTACAGGCCCATAAGCCTAATAGACTCGAGCCAGAAATTGGCGGGGAAAGCAATTTTGGGGAGGATTTTACAATGGGTGGATGACAACCACATACTATCTGATATGCAAGCGGGGTTTCGTTCAGGAACCGGAACCATTGAACAAGTGTTTCGGCTCTTGTTACTGTACTGGAAGGTGGTGGAGCTAGGCAAAGGCAGTCTCTACCTGGCCTTCATAGATCTGAAGACTGCCTTTGACCTGGTTCCTAGGGAGGAACTCTGGAGGGTGTTGTATGGCCTAGGGATGCCAGCATACATCTTAGACCTCCTTATTAAATTGCACAATGCCAACTATGCCCAGGTTAGATGGGGGCTGAATGGGGAAAAGACCGATAAGATCAGGGTCGAGAGGGGAGTGCGGCAGGGCTGTGTTCTAGCTCCCACCCTATTCTCCCTCTATGTTAATGGGGTGGTAGAGCACCTGCTCGGCGAACCAGCAGACGCCCCCACATTGGGAGGCGTAAATATTCCAACTTTGCTGTTCGCCGACGACACCCTCCTCATCTCGAAACCTCCCCAAGGCCTCCAGAAACTCCTGAACCGCTTCCAGGACTTTTGCACTATCAGAGGACTAGTTATCAATGTGGACAAAACAAAGTATCTAATCATGCACCCCCCGCAAACTTGGCCGTCCCCCCATTTTGAACTCCATCCCCCTTGAAAGAGTGGCAGAATTTGACTACCTGGGAATCCGCCTGAGCGATGCTATGAGCTGGACCGCCCACATCAACAAAATGACAGTCGGTTATAAAAGGGTGGGGGGGGCCCTCCTCAAGGAATACAGCAATTCAACAAAACATTGTGTAGCCCCGTTAATAGACATCTATAAAGCCCGAGCTGTATCTGCATCACTCTACGGAGCTGAACTATGGGGCCTAGGCAATATGGAGTCTCTAAGTAAGGCAGAGAATAAATTTATCAAGGACCTCCTTGCCATTCCGATCAGTACTCCGACAGTCCCGGTTTTAATGGATGTAGGCTGCAAAGAAATTAGGGACCAGGTTCGCCTTCGTCCTCTCTTGCTTTGGGCTCGCTTGTGGAGGGTTCCGGAATTAAAATCCTATGCAGACGGGTTAGCCGAGGTGATGCGCTCGGATGGCTGGCAGAAGATCAAATGGCTCAGGGACATCAAACATCTGTTAGGGGACATAAGCTTGGGGTCTTGCTGGTCCAACCACTCAGCCCCCCCAAAGGAGTCCCTAAAAAAACTATATTGGGAATGGGTTTCCTTGAAGCGCATCAGTAACAAGCGTCACTGCAACGCCACCGCAGCATACTTGAAAATAAAAGACGTTGTTTTCTTTGAGCCCTATATGGATCTTATTACCATCGCCATGGACCGGACTTTATACATCAAATTCCGACTAGGAACCCTACCCCTTGCCGACTTTTGCTCCAGGTGGAATAAGTCCCAGCCAGCATCACGTCATTGTGCCCTATGTTCTGACAAACCTGAAACTGTGTCACACTTTCTTTTTGAATGTCCGGACTACGTGCGCCCTAGGTCACACTGGCTTAAACCAATTTGCAGAGAACTGGGCACTCAACAGTATTTGGTCGCCCTCCGGATTTTACTAACTAACACAGCCCCTCCCATTGTCTGCGCCGTATCCAAGTTTTTAAAATGGGCTTGGTTGATTCGACTAAAAAGACTGTCTATATCAATTTAATTCATTTTTACTTAATTTATTCTGAGCAATTGTGTTTTTATTCTCTTATCCCAAATGTACAGTCACATTCATGATATGCTGTTTTATATTTTTTTGTAATGCTTTTATGATATATGCATATCGAAATAAAGCAATCAACCAACCAACCAAGCATACAGCAGCTGTGTTCTCGTGTAGTGTCTAGGCGCTAGTGCCCGATGAGAGACAAGACACGTGTGCTCACATACAGCAGCTGTGTTCTCGTGTAGTGTCTAGGCGATAGTGCTTGACGAGAGACAAGACACGTGTGTTCTCAAACAGCAGCTGTGTTCTTGTGTAATGTCTAGGCGCTAGTTCCTGACGAGAGACAAGACATGTGTGCTTACATACGGCAGCTGTGTTCTCATGTAATGTCTAGGTGCTATTGCCTGACGAGAGACAAGACATGTGTGCACACATACAACAGCTGTGTTCTCGTATAATGTCTAGGCCAGCTGTGCTCATGTAATGTCGAGGCCAGCTGTGTTCTCGTGTAATGTCTAGGCACTAGTGCCAGGCCAGACCAGAGAGGCAAGACATGTGTGTTCACAAACAGCACCTGTGTTCTCGTGTAATGTTTAGGCACTTGTGCCTGACGAGAGACAAGACATGTGGGCTCACATACAGCAGCTGTGTTCTTGTATAATGTCTAGGTGCTAGTGCCTGATGAGAGACAAGACATGTGTCCTCACAAACAGCAGCTGTGTTCTCGTGTAATGTCTAGGCGCTAGTGCCTGCCGAGAGACAAGACGTGTGCTCACAAACAGCAACTGTGTTCACTTGTAATGTCTAGGCGCTAGTGCCTGAAGAGAGACAAAACATGTGTGCTCACAAACAGCAGCTGTGTTTTCGTGTAACATCTAGGCGCTAGTGCCTGAAGAGAGACAAGACGTGTGTGCTCACAAACAGCAGCTGTGTTCTCGTGTAATGTCTAGGCGCTTGTGCCTGAAGAGAGACAAGACATGTGTGCTCACAAACAGCAGCTGTGTTCTTGTATAATGTCTAGGTGCTAGTGCCTGATGAGAGACAAGACATGTGTCCTCACAAACAGCAGCTGTGTTCTCGTGTAATGTCTAGGCGCTAGTGCCTGCCGAGAGACAAGACGTGCGCTCACAAACAGCAACTGTGTCACTTGTAATGCCTAGGCGCTAGTGCCTGAAGAGAGACAAAACATGTGTGCTCACAAACAGCAGCTGTGTTCTCGTGTAACATCTAGGCGCTAGTGCCTGAAGAGAGACAAGACGTGTGTGCTCACAAACAGCAGCTGTGTTCTCGTGTAATGTCTAGGCGCTTGTGCCTGAAGAGAGACAAGACATGTGTGCTCACAAACAGCAGCTGTGTTCTCGCGTAATGTCTAGGCGCTAGTGCCTGAAGAGAGACAAGACGTGTGTCCACACAAACAGCAGCTGTGTTCACTTGTAATGTCTGGGCCAGAGAGAATAACAAGGGACATTGCTGTTTGACCTTGTCCGTGGTGTTCAGACTAAATTCCAGGAAAAGAGCAGAACAAGAAAACATATGCAGAAGAAGAGAAATGTGGCCTACAGCGTGCACAATTCGGCTAACACAGGGAGGACGTCAGTGGGCCTGGAAGGAAACACAGGGTATGGTGGTGGAAGGAGCACTGCTTCTGCACTGACTGTAGCTCAGATTTCCGTCTTTCTGCCGAGCCAACGTCTTTACTCCTGCTCTTCTCAAGTGTTGCTCCCTTTTCACCATAGATGAGGTAGGCCATGAGGCTTTCGAAGGGGGTTTCAGTACAAAGGGAATCTGCAGGGCGGCCACGTGGGCTACTCTACCATCCTTCTGCAGACAGCAGGGCTCTGTGATGGGTCAGTGCGAAGGGAGGTTCAGGTTTGCAAAGGTATTCTTCACCTCTGCCTCTGCAGGCCACCATTCACCCCTACCTCATCCATCGTGCCATTCACCTCTACCTCATTCATCATGTCATTCACCTCTACCTCATCCATCGTGCCATACCTCCTACCTCATCCATTGTGCTATACCGAATACCTCATCCATCGTGCCATTCACCCCTACCTCATCCATCGTGCCATTCACCTCTACCTCATCCATCGTGCCATTCACCTCTACCTCATTCATCGTGCCATACCCCCTACCTCATCCATCGTGCTATACCCCCTACCTCATCCATCATGCCATTCACCCATACCTCATCCATCGTGCAATTCACCTCTACCTCATCCATCGTGCCATTCACCTCTACCTCATTCACCGTGCCATACCCCCTACTTCATCCATCGTGCCATACCCCCTACCTCATCCATCGTGCCGTTCACCCCTACCTCATCCATCGTGCCGTTCACCCCTACCTCATCCATCGTGCCATTCACCCCTACCTCATCCATCGTGCCATTCACCCCTACCTCATCCATCGTGCCATTCACCTCTAACTCATTCATTGTGCCATACCCCCTACCTCATCCATTGTGCCATACCCCCTACCTAATCCATCGTGCCATTCACCTCTACCTCATCCATCGTGCCATTCACCTCTACCTCATCAATCGTGCCATTCACCTCTACCTCATCCATCGTGCCATTCACCTCTACCTCATCCATCGTGCCATACCCCCTACCTTATCCATGGTGCAATTCACCTCTGCCTCATCCATTGTGCCATTCACCTCTGCCTCATCCATCATGTCTTCTCAACCTGTTTGTTCAGAATGTAAAAGAGGCAATGACGGGGAAGGCTGAGGTGACTTTGTACCTCGCTCCAGTGTATCCTCTCCACCAATGACCGGCTGCTTTCTTCATGTCTAGTCAGATGCATTATTGAAAGCGGCGGAAGTGACGTCCTGGCAGGTCTCCTGGCTTCAGCCTCTCCTCACGTCCAGCTCTGCCCATCACTTGGCATCAGCTCTGTGCCCAAGCGGCTCTGTCGGGAGACACCTCCCCTCAGCTTCTCACTCCTGCATGCAGGGTGCCAGGCTGGCATCCTTGGCTCCCGCTCATTCCATTCCATTGTTTCTCCTCTCAACCCTAAACCATTGAAGCCTTCCATCTAATGCAGTATTTTCCTTTTCAGATCGCGAAAATAAAGGATTTGACGGGGGAAGGGCCTTACACCGTCTTCGTCCCACACGAGAATGTGTCGTGGAATGATACTATGGTAAGGGTCAGGGGTCAAGGGTCATCTCTGCTTGCCATCTGTTGTCTGATTGATGTGGCAGCGTGGGTGTGTTAGCTACATCAGAGCCACCCAGTGGGTGCCCCTCCATGCCCACTGGTGTTCCACTGCAGGGCAACAGCGCCCCCTCCAGGACCCTCTCAAACCCACCCAAAGGCGAGGAACGAAGATTCAAGGACCTTGGAGGTTTCAATCTCCTCTTCTCTTATTGTAGGATGTCTTTACTTACAACCTTAAAGAGACGAGGTGTAACCCAAAGAGCTGGAGTTACATCACTGATGCGATGAAGATAGATCAAAGATGAATATTATGTATGTATTAATTCGAAACACTTCCGTTTTAGTGGCAGGAAGCTTTGAAGTTAGTTTGTGAGACCTGTTCGCCTGGTCCTGGGGTAGTGTGTGTGTGTGTGTGTGTGTGTGAGGGGGGATGTTAGGCAACATCCTTCCATTTACCACTGAAACCTCAAGCTCTCAGCTACTAAGTCTCACCCCGAATACAATCCAAGGGCTTCGCTCTTAGAAGGCCGCAAAGGGTTGCACTGCTATAGTCTAGCTTTGAGATCACAAAGGCTTGAACCGCAACCTTTAGGTCATGTGGAGAGAGAAATGGTTTAAATTTCCTTAAGATGCTGAGTTTGGTGAGTGTACTAATCGGCTTCTGCATGATCAGACTCTTGTCTAGCATTATTCCCAGAGAGGTTGCGTAATCAACGAGGTGTGGCCTACAGGTCAGAGCAGTGAGCTGATTCATCCATTGCTTTATGATAGGAGATTGCTCGTGTGGTGCGATTAGGAGGAATCTGTTCTGAGAGGGTTTAGCTTCAAGTGGTTACGTGTCAGCCAGCTTTGTGTCTCCAGTAGGACTGAGTTGAGGACCTGATGTCCTCAGGGAGGCAACCTTCATGTACAGCTGGGTATCATCGGCGTACATGCGATGCATCCAATAGTGAATGCTGTAGGATTGTTATCAGAGGCTCCATGAACAGGTTGAAGAGCGTGGGTGAGAGCGCTGAACCCTGTGGAACCCCCAGCATGACCGGCCAAGGACGAGACAGGGACTGGTTCACCTTGAAGCTTTGGGATCTGTTCTGAAGGAATGAGGAGAACCAGTTTACTACCGGGCCAGACAACCCCATCCTGTGTTCCGGGAGGTCAACTAGGTTATCGTGTTTGACAGTATCGAATGCGGACGAAAGGTCAAGAATGATCAATAGGCACGATTCATTGTGATCCAGCATTCTTAGCGCATCATCTACAATGTGAGTAAGTGCAGATTCCGTACTATGACCCCGGGCGGAAACCGGATTGAAATTGGTCCAGGAGTTGGAAATGATCGATGTGGTTACACAGTTGGCCGAGCACACATTTCTCCAGGAGCTTTGCCAACGTGGGGATGTTAGAGATTAGGTGGAATTAATGTAGGTCCTTGGGATGAGCAGATGGTTTCTTTAGAATAGGGGTAACTTGCCCCGATTTTAAGCAATCCGGACTAGCACCTTGCCGCAGCGAAGCATTGACGATCTTAGTCCAAAGAGGGAGTATGGAGGATCTAGTTTCAGAGAAGAGGTTCGATGGCAGGGGGTCATTGTAGTGATTAGAAGGTTTCATCCAAGGTTTGGAAAAGGCTCCAAAATGCATTGTTTTTGAGGGGTCAAGGCTGCGCAGGCATGGTGACATCCAACCAAGGAGGAAGGAGGGTGTTCGGCGGACTGATCGACAGGTGCTCAAGGGCGGAGCATAGTTCTGCTTCGATCTTAGTAGTTTTATCCGAGAAGAAATCCGTGAATTCTTCGCAGTTCGGCTGTGGACCTCGGCCCAATGAGGAGAGGTTAGGTTGACTGTTTGTTTGACACTAGATGAGCTTGAACTGTTTTTTGGACTTTTTTTTTGCTTGCTCTAATTGGTTTCTGAAAAAGGTGGCTTTCGAGTATCTGATGCGTTTATTGTAGATGCTTCTTAGGGATCTCAGATGGTTGAGATGTTCAAGGAAGGGAGAGGATCTCCACAATCTTTCCGCTAGTCTCAAATTCTGTCTTTCGGTATTATGACTAACATTGTACCACAGTATGGAGACTTTTTAGCTGTAGAGGCGCCATTGAGTCTAGACCACTTGTCATGTAGAGGTTATAGTGGGCCGTAAGGTCATGGACATCATACATGTCCACAGGAGGGGGCAGGGTATTATCGCAGAGAGCAGTCAGATCATACGAGTTGATGTTTCGTTGTCCTCTTCCAGTGTCTGGGGTTCTTAGGCTGGACTCTATTAACTCTCACAGAATCTGAGATGAGAAGGTGATGCAACGGTGATCTGTCCAATCACACAGGATGATAGATTCCAGTTGGATGGTATTGGGCTTACCAATGACAAGATCTACGGTAGCTCCGTTAGTGTGCGTGGGGCTGTCACAAATTTGGATTAGGTTGAGGTCCAGCAGGAAGGATTTGAGGCCATTGACTGCCCGGTCATTCACATCATTCCAGTGAAGGTTGAAATCTTCCAGGAAAATCTGAGTGCCATGAAGATCATCGTATTCGTTAGATGAGATAATGTCCATGATCTGTTCTATGAAGGGAAGGTTGTAGTGTGGCGGGTGGTAGAACGTGTGCAATTTGCATGGGTGATTATTGCTGCCAGCCACCTCAAAACATAGGTCTTCACAAGACGGCAGGAGGTCCGACTGTAGTAATTTCACTGTGAGATTGCTACGATGTATACAAGCGATGCCTCCACCTTGTCCACTTGCTCTATCCAACCTAATGATATCGTAGTTGGGAGGCACTAAAATGTCCAGGATGGGAGCAGCTGAGTCATTTAGCCGGGTTTCAGTCAACGTCTCAAGGTCAAGGCCCTATGCAAGGATGAGGTCGGCAATGTCAGCAGCATGTCTTACTGTCGATCCACAGTTGAGAAGCATGCATTTGAGTTTTGGGTTGGTGTCCATTGGGGTAGATAGTGTGGTGGGGACTCTCCCGAGGTTGTTCTCATTTAAGGCTCTGGTGTTCAGCCTCGGTTCCCTGAAGGGTTTAGTAGGGATGCTTTCAATTTGGTGCAAGTTTGTTATGATGGAAGAATGTGTCGGATCGTATGAGAGTAGGAGAGAACGAATATCACTATCTGAGTCTGAGTCATCTAGAGGGCCGTGAAGGGTTGTTAGGATGGGGATCAAATACCCAACTATGGGGTGTGTGGGTCATGTAGGACGATGACCAAAGATTTGAGGGGACGCTGGGAGCCAGGTACACCCTTTAAATGGGAGCCTGTGGATGGGGTGATGAGTCATTGTGGAGCGGCTTAACCTCGAGGTAACAGACAGTTCTGCGGTGACATGTGCAGGCTTCGGCCTCTGCCTTAAGTTACTGGAGGCAAAGTGAGATCTCATTTAGTCTGGCTTCCAATAAAGTGGGGAAATGGAGTGCGAGGCAAAGTTCAGGGGACCCTGCGGTGGGGGAGAACTAGTGGGTGCGGGAGACAGTAGTCCTGGCGGTGAATGTGTGTGCCCAGTGGGGAGGGATTCTGGGACTTGGGGCCATATGATCAAGAAAGGGCGATACATTATCGCCGCTTTTATTGGCAGGAAACTGCCGCTAAAGCGGCGATAATGGGCTTGATAATATGCCCTTGTGAATTCCCATAGAGGTCCAGACTCTGGTGTTAACCTGGGCTTCTGTGGGAATTCACAAGGACCTATTATCAAGCTCATTATCGCCGCTTTAGCTGCAGTTTCCTGCAGATAAAAGCAGCGATAATGTATCGCCCTTTCTTGATAATATGGCCCCCAGTGCTGGATACACGCAGGGTTGGGTGGGATGGGGGAAGAAGGGTTAGACAAATATTGACCTCTAAGAGCCTGCGGGAGCAGGCTAGGATTGAGGGGTGGGATGGGGGAAGGGATCACGGGGGAGACTGGGGTGATGCTGTGATCTATGGCGCTAGGGGAGTTAGAGCTAGCTATCCTCGAGGAGGGTAGAGCATGCAGACTGACATTGAAGGAGAATTGTTCTTATGTGTAAAGGTAACTAAAAGAGGCCCTTCGGAGCTAAGGGAGGGTCAGAAGCGGGGTCTCGTGTGATATAGGATAGGCTTTGAGGAGACTGGGGAACCTCATGGGAGCCAGCAGCTCCTAGGGAGGGGGTGGATTTGATGTTAGCCACTGTATTCAAGATGATGGGAAAAAAAATTCAAATACCACTAGGTTGCAGTGTGAAGCTTGCATAGGATGATTCCGATTTTGTAAAGGGAGAAGGTGGCTTCAGCTCTATAAGCCGGGAATGGTGAAGTCTTCAGGGAGGTGGAGATCTGGAGCAGTGAGTAGATGCCTTCCTCCATTGTTTATGTCGTTTAGTGTAGAAAATGAGATCATTTATAGTAACACCTTTTTTGATGGAGAAGTAGGGATCTGGGATAAGGGTTTCCGGGTGGGTTTTAAGTAATTTGTGTTTAAAGTTTTTTTCAGCATTTGTTTCGGCATCGGTTAGAAGAATAAGTTACTCACCTTCGGTAAGGTTATTTCTGGAGGACACTTTACCAGATTCCTTGCTGCCCGCCCTCCCCGTTCCGTGGCATGGTCTTCTAGGAGTCAAAGTGATTGGAAGTTAGCTTTGCACATTGACAGCTATTAGTGCAATCTTTCAGCTGTGCCAGGGATCTACGGTGTGGGAAAAGAGGTAAACTGATGTCAGCGAGAGGGCTGGCGCCCTTATGTGGCTCAGAGATACGGTAGGGGCCAATACTGTCATCTACCACTCGGTAAGAGTTTCCAACCCATCTGGCACCAGAGGAGATTCACAGGGTGAGGAATCTGTAATTACAAAGAGGATCCACCATAAGAGAGTTACTGAAGGTGAGTAGTTTAGTCTCTCTGTCCTAAGCATCATTTATTAGAAGATCATCCCATTCTAGTCCATAATAGAAAGTCTACACCCCATGGGCAGCTATTTCTGTGAGCAATGTTTCAGAAAGAAGACACCGCGTTTGCTAAAGATACTGTGATGTCCAACCTGATTTAGAGGCAGTCTTTGGGGCAGTCGATAAAGTTGAGTACTGTTGGAATCTTTGTGCTCTGGTACATAGGGAGGATAACTCTTTGTGTCTCTGTGTATAGAGTATCGATCCATAGATAGAGGGACGAGCTTTGAGAGAGTACGCAGCTTGCTGGCAAGTGTTAGGAGCTGGACATCTTCCTCACGGTGCCTGACCTCAAGTCACACTGGTTCACGTGAGTTTTTATAGTTTTGATTACATGTTGCTCAAGGTATATAGCCAATCAGGACATTTTACCCAGCGTAAGGCGAGGAAGATTTCCAAGCATTTATCAACTCATTCTGCAACCAAAGCAAAGCAGCCGTACACTCACAGGCTCATGATTTCCTTTACTTCTCAAGACCTTATGGTCTCTGCAAGCTTAGCACATTTCATCACCCCTCAGATGTGCTGCAAGCTCCTATGAAGGGTCACAAAATGGAAATTGAAAAAGAATGGATTCTACCCTGACTTACCTCTCCCTCTCTTAGATTCAGGAGTGGATGAACCACAGGCTCATTAGAGACCTGATCCTGTACCATGCGGTGGGGTGTCAACGGCTGCTGCTCAGCGACCTCCAGGCCCAGACCTCCATCACCTCGCTGATCGGGAGCAGGATCGGGATCTCCGTCAAAGAGGTAATGTAGCCAGAGTTTGACCCCAAATAGTCACCATTTCAAATATTCCTTCCATTCAAGCCATGTGTGGTCTCTGCGGGTACTCATTCATTGTGTCCTTGTCTGTCACTCTATTCTGGCCAGGTCACGCTATAGAAATACCTTTTACAGACATACATACCTGCATACGTGCACATGGGCATATGTACATACCTGCATAGTACACACAGGCATACGTACATGCCTGCATACGTACACACGGGCATACGTACATACCTGTGTACGTACACACGGGCATACGTACATACCTGCATACGTACACACAGGCATACGTACATACCTGCATATGTACACACGGGCATACGTACATGCCTGCATACGTACACACGGGCATACGTACATACCTGTGTACGTACACACGGGCATATGTACATACCTGCATACGTACACACGGGCATACGTACATACCTGTGTACGTACACACGGGCATACGTACATACCTGCATACGTACACACAGGCATACGTACATACCTGCATATGTACACACAGGCATACGTACATACCTGCATATGTACACACGGGCATACGTACATGCCTGCATACGTACACACGGGCATACGTACATACCTGTGTACGTACACACGGGCATATGTACATACCTGCATACGTACACACGGGCATACGTACATGCATGTTAATACGCTGGTGAACCAAGGGCCTCTCAGGAGTAGAGCTGCTGGTGCTGACACACAGAAATCCTTAAACAACAGAAGATTAGAAGTACAGCACTTCCGTAGTCCAGCAGTAGTGACAGTACAGCAGTACTAATTTAGAAGTACAGCCATAGCATTACAGTAGTAGCAGCTCAGCAGTAGGAGTTCACTAGTATTTCAGCAATAGTTGTAGATCACTAGTAGTACAACAGTTTTAGTACAGCTGAAGTAGTTTAGTAGTAGTACAGCAATAGTAGTTGGCTAGTATGCAGTAGTAGTTCAGTAGTATTACAGCAGTGGTAGTACAGCAGTGTTCGTACAGTAGTAGTAGTTCAGTAGTACTCCAGCATTAGTTCAGTAGTGTAAGAGGTTAGAGTGCATGTGGGTCCTTACCTAGGAATAATACTATAATTTCGAACAAGGTTCAGTTAGGTCTCAATAATTTAAATGTGAGCTCAACCCTTGGCAGCTGTAGCACAGAGCTGACCGGCTTAACTTAGGAGAAATGTGTAAAGCACTTATCAGTAACAAAAAACTATATTGTACAACACACTAAAACTCCCACTCCAGTTATTAGAAATAGAGTAAACTTTAACACACAACAAAATAACAACAGAATCAACAGAACCAGAGACCTGATTTTTAGATTTTATAAATACTTCTAGTGCCAAAACTGCAAAGCACCAACTGCGGTATCAGGTCGCAGCAGACGCATCCAAGTCAAAAGCTGAGGCTGACCTTGATTGAGCATGGGTGGAATACAGGGACCAAGCTCGTCCTGGTGGAAAGTTCACCTTCGGACTTAGCTGTTTTTTTCTGGACAAAAATCCTCACCGCCGTGGTCGTCAGTGGGTTGGGCTGCAGTCTGGATCCGAAGAGGGAATCGGCGACAGTGGTCAGTTGACCTGTCGGTCCTCGGCGGGAGCTTTGGCTCCAACAAGAAGTTTGAGGCTCCCGATATCGTCGGAGGCAGGAAAACTTTGACCACATACACTTTTCGATAGCAGTTCTATCTTGGAATTTCAACTTTGTTACAAAGTTCCTACCGCAGTATCCTTCAGGTTCTGCATCTGTAGGAGACAACGCCCCAAGTTCCCATGTGGATTTGTCAATAAAAATGATGGAGAACATGAATCCACCCACCTTGCACCTCTTTCCCTTTAATGTAAATGACACATTTTGGGGGACGAAAAGCTCTCTCCCCAGACTCACTCACCACCAGTATCTCTACGCCATCATCTTCATTTTCACTTGATTCTTCTCGTTGGTGTGCCTGTCCATCATTGTTCGCGCAATGAACAGATCTTTTGTGCCTAGGTGTATCAATCCTTCTACAAACTCTCCAAAAATCCCCCAGCTTCTTACATTTAAAGCATCTACTATTGGCAGCTGGACACTTCCTAGCTTCCGCCATGTCTCTTGAACTGCCACACCTAAAATATGTTTTTTCTTTTTCACCCTCTTGAATCTTTACCCCTTTGACGCTTTCTTCGTCAGGTTTCTGCAGTAACATTTCCTGCATCATCATTACCCTAGGCTGCCACCCCTCCCAATTCTTCCACATATCGGGAGGTATTTTCCATACATTTTGCCACTTCTATAGTTTTGTCAAGTGTGGGGTCCTTCAGGCCTAGCAATTTTCCTTGAATCTTCGTGATGAATGTTCTATTGATCATTTAATTTCTTATAAACTTGTCTCTGAGATCCTTGAACCTGTGTGTCCCCTTAATGCTGCCAAATATCGATCCATGGATTCACCTTGTACCTGAACTCTGGCAAAAAAACGTATGCCTCCCTACCACAATGCTCACTTTTTCTCATAATGTTCCTCTATTTTATTTAAAGCCATATCATACACATCTTTTCCTGAAGTGTCTGACCCTGTATCTTCATTTCAAGTTTCTACTGACTGCCTGGGCAAAGTTTTTAAAACTTTCCTTCCTTCCATCCCTAAGCAGTGCTTTAATATAGCCAACTTCTTCTTTGCTACTTATACGTCCCCCGCCCCATCGGCCTCCAAGTATGTCTCAAAAGCATCTTTCCAATCCTCCCTCACCACTCAGGGTTGACCAGGATTTTCTAAAAATGCTGGCGGCATGGGTATTTGTGACGCCATAGAAACACAAACTAGAAACCTAAGGCTAGGGTTATCTGTCACAACAAGAACTCAATAAAACCCTTGCAGGAATCACCTTTTGTCAATATGAGAACATTGCATGTATTGCATATCCATTCAAATGCCTTGAATGGTTGTGTCAATCGTGCAAAGTACCTGGACTTACAGCACAGCCATTTAAAGGTGTGCCCATCACTGAACACAAAGTGTGTCTATCACAGATGCCACACGCATGGACTACTGCTTTCACATCCAAGTAGGTCAATAGATGGTGTGCCCATCACCGGCACAAAAAACTTTCAGCGTGCCTATCGCTGATGCGGCACACAGGGATCACAGCTGGTACAATGCACACTAGTGGACCGTTACCAAACATATGTGCTCCACTCTGACATCATGCACAGAGAACATTTGAGGCTTGCACTGATGCCCCCAACGTGTATGCCAATCCACTCCTAACAGAGCTATACAGAGAGTATTCACAATTGTACCCTTATTCAAAATATGATCTAAAAATGTGATTGTCGCAATGACATTACCACGCCCATCAAGCTCCGTGGCATGTAACGCTGAATGTCCACTGTTGCTGATCCTGCGACTCCTTTGTTGCCAAGGATTACAACGCCCCAATATTACCTGTGAAACCTTAAATTCAATGGTGCAATTATCAGTAGCAACACTCCTCCTGCTCCAAAGTCACCCTTGATTACCTTTTTTACCACAAAACCACTCATGCATCAACTCACCAATACAGCCACTCACTCATCCAGACAGTATCACACCCACTTATACACCCATACAGCCACTCACACATCCAGACAGTATCACACCCACGTGTACACCCATACAGCCACTCACTCATCCAGACAGTATCACACCTACTTATACACCCATACAGCCACTCACACATCCAGACAGTATCACACCCACTTATACACCCATACAGCCACTCACTCATCCAGACAGTATCACACCTACGTATACACCCATACAGCCACTCACACATCCAGACAGTATCACACCCACTTATACACCAAAACAGCCACTCACACATCCAGTGAGTATCACACCCACTTATACACCCATACAGCCACTCACTCATCCAGACTGTATCACACCCACTCATACACCCATACAGCCACTCACTCATCCAGACAGTATCACACCCACTTATACACCCATACAGCCACTCACACATCCAGACAGTATCACACCCACTTATGCACCCATACAGCCACTCACTCATCCAGACAGTATCACACCTACTTATACACCCATACAGCCACTCACACATCCAGACAGTATCACACCCATGTATACACCCATACAGCCACTCACTCATCCAGACAGTATCACACCTACTTATACACCCATACAGCCACTCACACATCCAGACAGTATCACACCCACTTATACACCCATACAGCCACTCACTCATCCAGACTGTATCACACCCACTCATACACCCATACAGCCACTCACTCATCCAGACAGTATCACACCCACTTATACACCCATACAGCCACTCACTCATCCAGACAGTATCACACCCACTTATACACCCAAACAGCCACTCACTCATCCAGACAGTGTCACACCCACTTATGCACCCATACAGCCACTCACACATCCAGACAGTATCACACACACTTATGCACCCATACAGCCTCTCACACACTGAGTCAGTCACCCATACAGCTACACACATACATAGATACACATATGTAAAAGAGTTTTAGATCACTCTTCTTCTGCAGCCGATCTATATGACGGTCATTTACACTGTACCACATAGAGCAGCCATTGGCTTTTTTGACTTGTGAGTAACAGCATTTGTCTGATCACATGAAAACATCTGTCTGAAAACGGGGGCGCTCAGTGCCAGTACTGATGGCTAGTTTTAAATTCTTTTCCTGTTCACAGGTTCCTTTAATTTCTTTCATTCTCCTCTATTTATTTATTTATTTAATTTTTAGTTTTTAGAGCTTATGGCAGCTTATATGGCTTAGGCAGCGCTAACGGACCCCTTGCTTACTGCTAATTTCATCTATTGTCTGTGTCATCCCAGGCGACCATTGCCTCTAAACCAGGGCCCCATCATGGAATGGTATTGTCCATAATGTATCATTGTTTTACCATTCCAAGGTGGCCAACATATAAGTTCTGAATGTGGTGGTTGTGCTGGTACTTTAAAACAATATACCTTTTTGTATAATACCAGTGCAAAGTGGCGACCCTTTACTATATTTAATTGTATTTGTTTTTGCATGCATATGATGACCGCATGCATTTGTTGTGGCGTTTGTGTGTATTTTATTGTGGCTGTGTATTTAGGTGAATGCAAGAATGATCGGTAAGTGAATGAATGGCCGAATGAGGGCAAGGATGAATGATGGAGTGTATGTATGATGACTTATTGAGTGCCTATGCCAAATATTGAATTTAGAGGAACTTGCATTTATACGTCAGACCTGGTTACATTGCTCATGTTTAGTTTCAATTTGTGAGAAGTCTCTTTTTACACTTAGGATGGCGAAGTGTATCTGAATAATGAAGCAAAAATCATCAAAAGTGACCTCATCGCCAAAAATGGAGTCATCCATTTCATTGACCGGATACTGCTGCTATACAACCTCCAGGCAGGGGACACCCCTCTCCAGTTCGCTCAGGTATGTGACACCCCATGACCAGGGTGATGGGGGTAATGCTGCAGTGAAGCGGCCGCTGCTGAGAGTCATCTGTGACGCCACTCTTTACAATGATATGTTACAAACACACTGATAATGGTTTATCTTTGAATAGGTGTGGCCTCACTGCCCGTTGGACGTCTGCAATATAAAATGTTTGTTTTTAAAAACACCCATGAAAGCACCTTCAGTGTCTCACTGGCGCTTCACCACAACCTGCAGCTTCACCACAGCCTTGGCACTTCACCACAGCCATGCAACCTCACCACGGCCCTGCAGCTGCACTGCAGCCTTACTGCTTCACCACAGCCATGGAGCTGCACCACAGCTCTGCAGCTTCACCACAGCCATGCAGGTTCACTACAGCCATGCAGCTGCACTACAGCCATGCAGCTTCACTACAGCCATGCAGCTGCACTACAGCCATGCAGCTTCACCACAGCCATGCAGCTTCACTACAACTATGCAGCTTCATCACAGCCATGCAGCTTTACCACAGCCATGCAGCTGCACCACAGCCCTGCAGCTTCACTACAGCCACGCAGCTTCCCTACAGCCCTGCAGCTTCACCACAGCCATGCAGCTTCACTACAGCCATGCAGCTTCACCACAGCCATGCAGCTTCACTACAGCCATGCAGCTGCACCACAGCCCTTCAGCTTCACTACAGCCATGCGGCTTCACCATAGCCATGCAGCTTCACTACAGCCATGCAGCTTCACCACAGCCATGCAGCTTCACTACAGCCATGCAGCTGCACCTCAGCCCTGCAGCTTCACTACAGCCCTGCAGCTTCACTACAGCCATGCAGCTTCACTACAGCCATGCTTCTGCACCTCAGCCCTGCAGCTTCACTACAGCCATGCAGCTGCACCACAGCCCTTCAGCTTCACTACAGCCATGCGGCTTCACCATAGCCATGCAGCTTCACTACAGCCATGCAGCTTCACTACAGCCATGCAGCTTCACCACAGCCATGCAGCTTCACTACAGCCATGCAGCTGCACCACAGCCCTTCAGCTTCACTACAGCCATGCGGCTTCACCATAGCCATGCAGCTTCACTACAGCCATGCAGCTTCACCACAGCCATGCAGCTTCACTACAGCCATGCAGCTGCACCTCAGCCCTGCAGCTTCACTACAGCCCTGCAGCTTCACTACAGCCTTACAGCTTCACCACAGCCATGGAGCTTCACTACAGCCATGCAGCTTAACTACAGCCATGCAGCTTCACCACAGCCATGCAGCTTCACTACAGCCATGCAGCTTCACCACAGCCATGCAGCTTCACTACAGCCCTGCAGCTTCACTACAGCCTTACAGCTTCACCACAGCCATGGAGCTGCACCACAGCCCTGCAGCTTCACTACAGCCATGCAGCTTCACTACATGCAGATTCACTACAGCCTTACGGCTTCACCACAGCCATGGAGCTGCACCACAGCCCTGCAGCTTCACTACAGCCATGCAGTTTCACTACAGCCTTACGGCTTCACCACAGCCATGGAGCTGCACCACAGCTCTGCAGCTTCACTACAGCCATGCAGCTTCACCACAACCCTGCAGCTGCACCACAACCCTGTAGCTTCACCACAGCCATGCAGCTTCACTACAGCCATGCAGCTGTACCACAGCCCCACAGGTTCACTACAGCAATGCAGCTTCACCACAGCCCTGCAGCTTCACCATAGCCATGCAGCTGCACCACAGCCATGGAGCAGCACCTTACACATGGAGCTGCGCCACAGCCATGCAACTGCTCCAAACAGGGACAGTTGCACCCCTGCCATGCATCTGCTCTACACGTGTGCAGCAACACCATACTCATGCAGCAGTATCTTACTCAGATCTGCACAACAACCTTGCAGCTGCACCACACTCATGCAGCTGCCAGCACTCATGCAGCTGAACCACACTCATGCAGCTGCACAGCACTCATGCAGCTGAACCACACTCATGCAGCTGCACAGCACTTATGCAGCAGCACCACACTCATGCAGCTGAAGCTCACTCATGCAGCTGAACCACAATCATGCAGCTACATGGCACTCATGCAGCTGCACAGCACTCATGCAGCTGCACAGCACTCATGCAGCTGCACGGCACTTATGCAGCTGCGCCTAACTCAGACAGCTGTACACACTTTTAGTGGCACCAAACTCATGCAGCTCCACTATAATCATGCAGCTGCACATCGCCAATGCAGCTGCATGGCACTCATGCAGCTGCACATCACTCTTGTAGCTGCACCACACTCATGCAGCAGCGTCGTACTCTGATCTGCACTACAGCCATGCAGCTGTACCACACTCATGCAGCTCCACCGCACTCATGCAACTGCACAGCACTCATGCAGCTGCACAGCACTCGTGCAGCTGCACCACACTTTTGCAGCAGCACCATGCTCATGCAGCTACATGACACTCGTAACTGCACCACATTCATGAAGCTGCACAGCACTCATTCAGTTGAACCGCACTCATGTAACTGCACAGCACTCATGCAGCTGAACAACACTCATGTAACTGCATGGCACTCATGAAGATGCACCGCACTCATGCAGCTGCACAGCACTCATGCAGCTGCATCACACTCATGCAGCTGCACAGCACTCATGCAGCTGTACCACACTCATGCAGCTGTACCACACTCATGCAGCTGCACAGCACTCATGTAACTGCACAGCACTCATGAAGATGCACCACACTCATGCAGCTGCACAGCACTCATTCAGCTGCATCACACTCATGCAGCTGCACCACACTCATGCAGCTGCACAGCACTCATGCAGCTGTACCACACTCATGCAGCTGCACAGCACTCATGCAGCTGAACCACACTCACGTAACTGCATGGCACTCATGAAGCTGCACCGCACTCATGCAGCTGCACAGCACTCATGTAGCTGCATCACACTCATGCAGCTGACCCACACTCGTGCAGCTGCGCCACACTCATGCAGCTGCACAGCACGCATGCAGCTGAACCGCACTCATGCAGCTGCACCACACTCATGCAGCTGCACAGCACTCATGCAGCTGCACCGCACTCATGCAGCTGCACGCAGAATGTGAAGGCTGGGGGGCTCTGTGGTCTGCAGGAGCAGGCTGGGGGGCATTGTGCTCTGCAGTAGCAGACTGGGGGGGCACTGTGCTCTGCAGGAAGGGGCTGGGGGCACTGTGCTCTGCAGGAGCAGGCTGGGAGGGCACTGTGCTCTGCAGGAGCAGGCTGGGGAGCACTGTGCTCTGTAGGAGCAGGCTGGGGGCACTGTGCTCTGCAGGAGCAGGCTGGGAGGGCACTGTGCTCTGCAGGAGCAGACTGGGGGCACTGTGCTCTGTAAGAGCAGGCTGGGGGCACTGTGCTCTGCAGGAAGGGGCTGGGGGTACTGTGCTCTGCAGGAGCAGGCTGGGGGCACTGTGCTCTGCATGAGGTGGCTGGGGGGGCTCTGTGGTCTGCAGGCTGGGGGCACTGTGCTCTGTAAGAGCAGGCTGGGGGCACTGTGCTCTGCAGGAGCAGGCTGGGGGTCTCGGTGCTCTGCAGGCTGGGAGGGCAGTGTGCTCTGCAGGAGCAGGCTGGGGGGCTCTGTGGTCCGCAGGAGCAGGCTGGGGGTGCACCTCAAGCAGCAATGTATGCTCTCTCACTGCTTCCTGGAGCTGTGTACATTGTAAGTCACCAGTCACGACAGGGAGTGCTGGGCTGCTCTGTCACGCTGAGGACATCTGAGCTGCCTCCTAAATGAAATGTAAGATCATTAATGGGTCAAGGTCTATAAGATGATGAAGTATTCTGCGTCCAACCTATCTTGTTTTATATTTTCACAGAAAAACATAACTGAAGCTGCAAGGAACTATGGGTACACCATTTTCAGCAGACTCCTGCAGGTAATAATCACACTTTCAGCTGTTTCTGACGATTATGGCTGGCCTCATGCATGCATCACTTCCTGCCCTTGGCTCTGGAGCTTCTGCAGTTTTATCACTGCCCCCATGAGCTGCGTCACTTCCTGCCCTTGGCTCTGGAGCTTCTGCAGTTTTATCACTGCCCCCATGAGCTGCGTCACTTCTTGCCCTTTGCTCTGGAGCTTCTGCTGTTTTATCACTGCCCTCGTGAGCTGCGTCACTTCCTGCCCTTTGCTCTGGAGCTTCTGCTGTTTTATCACTGCCCCCATGAGCTGCGTCACTTCCTGCCCTTTGCTCTGGAGCTTCTGCTGTTTTATCACTGCCCCCTTGAGCTGCGTCACTTCCTGCCCTTTGCTCTGGAGCTTCTGCTGTTTTATCACTGCCCCCTTGAGCTGCGTCACTTCCTGCCCTTTGCTCTGGAGCTTCTGCTGTTTTATCACTGCCCCCATGAGCTGCATCACTTCCTGCCCTTGGCTCTGGAGCTTTTGCTGTTTTATCACTGCCCTCGTGAGCTGCGTCACTTCCTGCCCTTGGCTCTGGAGCTTCTTCTGTTTTATCACTGCCCCCATGAGCTGCATCACTTCCTGCCCTTGGCTCTGGAGCTTCTGCTGTTTTATCACTGCCCCCATGAGCTGCATCACTTCCTGCCCATGGCTCTGGAGCTTCTGCTGTTTTATCACTGCCCTCGTGAGCTGCGTCACTTCTTGCCCTTTGCTCTGGAGCTTCTGCTGTTTTATCACTGCTCCCATGAGCTGCGTCACTTCTTGCCCTTGGATCTGGAGCTTCTTCTGTTTTATCACTGCCCCCATGAGCTGCGTCACTTCTTGCCCTTGGATCTGGAGCTTCTTCTGTTTTATCACTGCCCCCATGAGCTGCGTCACTTCCTGCCCTTTGCTCTGGAGCTTCTGCTGTTTTATCACTGCCCCCATGAGCTGCGTCACTTCCTGCCCTTGGCTCTGGAGCTTCTGCTGTTTTATCACTGCCCCCATGAGCTGCGTCACTTCCTGCCCTTGGATCTGGAGCTTCTGCTGTTTTATCACTGCCCCCTTGAGCTGCGTCACTTCTTGCCCTTTGCTCTGGAGCTTCTGCAGTTTTATCACTGCCCCCATGAGCTGCATCACTTCCTGCCCTTTGCTCTGGAGCTTCTGCAGTTTTATCACTGCCCCCATGAGCTGCGTCACTTCTTGCCCTTTGCTCTGGAGCTTCTGCTGTTTTATCACTGCCCTCATGAGCTGCGTCACTTCCTGCCCTTGGCTCTGGAGCTTCTGCTGTTTTATCACCGCCCCCATGAGCTGCGTCACTTCATGCCCTTGGATCTGGAGCTTCTGCTGTTTTATCACCGCCCCCATGAGCTGCGTCACTTCCTGCCCTTGGATCTGGAGCTTCTGCTGTTTTATCACTGCCCTCGTGAGCTGCGTCACTTCCTGCCCTTGGCTCTGCAGCTTCTGCTGTTTTATCACTGCCCCCATGAGCTACGTCACTTCCTGCCCTTGGCTCTGGAGCTTCTGCTGTTTTATCACTGCCCTCATGAGCTGCGTCACTTCCTGCCCTTGGCTCTGGAGCTTCTGCTGTTTTATCACTGCTCCCATGAGCTACGTCACTTCCTGCCCTTTGCTCTGGAGCTTCTGCTGTTTTATCACTGCTCCCATGAGCTGCATCACTTCCTGCCCTTGGCTCTGGAGCTTCTTCTGTTTTATCACTGCCCCCATGAGCTGCGTCACTTCCTGCCCTTGGCTCTGGAGCTTCTGCTGTTTTATCACTGCTCCCATGAGCTACGTCACTTCTTGCCCTTTGCTCTGGAGCTTCTGCTGTTTTATCACTGCTCCCATGAGCTGCATCACTTCCTGCCCTTGGCTCTGGAGCTTCTTCTGTTTTATCACTGCCCCCATGAGCTGCGTCACTTCCTGCCCTTGGATCTGGAGCTTCTTCTGTTTTATCACTGCCCTAGTGAGCTGCGTCACTTCTTGCCCTTTGCTCTGGAGCTTCTGCAGTTTTATCACTGCCCCCATGAGCTGCATCACTTCCTGCCCTTTGCTCTGGAGCTTCTGCAGTTTTATCACTGCCCCCATGAGCTGCGTCACTTCTTGCCCTTTGCTCTGGAGCTTCTGCTGTTTTATCACTGCCCTCATGAGCTGCGTCACTTCCTGCCCTTGGCTCTGGAGCTTCTGCTGTTTTATCACTGCCCCCATGAGCTGCGTCACTTCCTGCCCTTGGATCTGGAGCTTCTTCTGTTTTATCACTGCCCTCGTGAGCTGCGTCACTTCTTGCCCTTTGCTCTGGAGCTTCTGCAGTTTTATCACTGCCCTCGTGAGCTGCGTCACTTCCTGCCCTTTGCTCTGGAGCTTCTGCTGTTTTATCACTGCCCCCATGAGCTGCGTCACTTCCTGCCCTTTGCTCTGGAGCTTCTGCTGTTTTATCACTGCCCCCATGAGCTGCGTCACTTCCTGCCCTTTGCTCTGGAGCTTCTGCTGTTTTATCACTGCCCCCTTGAGCTGCGTCACTTCCTGCCCTTTGCTCTGGAGCTTCTGCTGTTTAATCACTGCCCCCTTGAGCTGCGTCACTTCCTGCCCTTTGCTCTGGAGCTTCTGCTGTTTTATCACTGCCCCCATGAGCTAAATCACTTCCTGCCCTTGGCTCTGGAGCTTCTGCTGTTTTATCACTGCCCCCATGAGCTGCATCACTTCCTGCCCTTTGCTCTGGAGCTTCTGCTGTTTTATCACTGCCCCCATGAGCTGCATCACTTCCTGCCCTTGGCTCTGGAGCTTCTGCTGTTTTATCACTGCCCTCGTGAGCTGCGTCACTTCTTGCCCTTTGCTCTGGAGCTTCTGCTGTTTTATCACTGCTCCCATGAGCTGCGTCACTTCTTGCCCTTGGATCTGGAGCTTCTTCTGTTTTATCACTGCCCCCATGAGCTGCGTCACTTCTTGCCCTTGGATCTGGAGCTTCTTCTGTTTTATCACTGCCCCCATGAGCTGCGTCACTTCTTGCCCTTGGATCTGGAGCTTCTTCTGTTTTATCACTGCCCTCGTGAGCTGCGTCACTTCCTGCCCTTTGCTCTGGAGCTTCTGCTGTTTTATCACTGCCCTCATGAGCTGCATCACTTCCTGCCCTTTGCTCTGGAGCTTCTGCAGTTTTATCACTGCCCTCGTGAGCTGCGTCACTTCCTGCCCTTGGCTCTGCAGCTTCTGCTGTTTTATCACTGCCCCCTTGAGCTGCGTCACTTCCTGCCTTTTGCTCTGGAGCTTCTGCTGTTTTATCACTGCCCCCATGAGCTGCGTCACTTCCTGCCCTTTGCTCTGGAGCTTCTGCTGTTTTATCACTGCCCCCTTGAGCTGCGTCACTTCCTGCCCTTTGCTCTGGAGCTTCTGCTGTTTTATCACTGCCCCCATGAGCTGCATCACTTCCTGCCCTTGACTCTGGAGCTTCTGCTGTTTTATCACTGCCCCCATGAGCTGCATCACTTCCTGCCCTTTGCTCTGGAGCTTCTGCTGTTTTATCACTGCCCCCATGAGCTGCATCACTTCCTGCCCTTGGCTCTGGAGCTTCTGCTGTTTTATCACTGCCCTCGTGAGCTGCGTCACTTCTTGCCCTTTGCTCTGGAGCTTCTGCTGTTTTATCACTGCTCCCATGAGCTGCGTCACTTCCTGCCCTTGGATCTGGAGCTTCTGCTGATTTATCACTGCCCTCGTGAGCTGCATCACTTCCTGCCCTTTGCTCTGGAGCTTCTGCTGTTTTATCACTGCCCCCATGAGCTGCGTCACTTCCTGCCCTTGGCTCTGGAGCTTCTTCTGTTTTATCACTGCCCCCATGAGCTGCATCACTTCCTGTCCTTGGATCTGGAGCTTCTGCTGTTTTATCACCGCCCCCATGAGCTGCGTCACTTCCTGCCCTTGGATCTGGAGCTTCTGCTGTTTTATCACCGCCCCCATGAGCTGCGTCACTTCCTGCCCTTGGATCTGGAGCTTCTGCTTTTTTATCACTGCCCCCATGAGCTGCGTCACTTCCTGCCCTTTGCTCTGGAGCTTCTGCTGTTTTATCACTGCCCCCATGAGCTGCGTCACTTCCTGCCCTTGGATCTGGAGCTTCTGCTGTTTTATCACTGCCCCCATGAGCTGCGTCACTTCCTGCCCTTTGCTCTGGAGCTTCTGCTGTTTTATCACTGCTCCCATGAGCTGCGTCACTTCTTGCCCTTGGATCTGGAGCTTCTGCAGTTTTATCACTGCCCCCATGAGCTGCGTCACTTCCTGCCCTTTGCTCTGGAGCTTCTGCTGTTTTATCGCTGCCCCCATGAGCTGCGTCACTTCCTGCCCTTTGCTCTGGAGCTTCTGCTGTTTTATCACTGCCCCCTTGAGCTGCGTCACTTCCTGCCCTTTGCTCTGGAGCTTCTGCTGTTTTATCACTGCCCTCGTGAGCTGCGTCACTTCCTGCCCTTGGCTCTGGAGCTTCTTCTGTTTTATCACTGCCCTCGTGAGCTGCGTCACTTCCTGCCCTTGGCTCTGGAGCTTCTTCTGTTTTATCACTGCTCCCTTGAGCTGCGTCACTTCCTGCCCTTGGCTCTGGAGCTTCTTCTGTTTTATCACTGCCCCCATGAGCTGCGTCACTTCCTGCCCTTTGCTCTGGAGCTTCTTCTGTTTTATCACTGCCCTCATGAGCTGCATCACTTCCTGCCCTTGGCTCTGGAGCTTCTGCTGTTTTATCACTGCCCTCGTGAGCTGCATCACTTCCTGCCCTTGGCTCTGGAGCTTCTGCTGTTTTCTCACTGCCCCCATGAGCTGCGTCACTTCCTGCCCTTGGATCTGGAGCTTCTTCTGTTTTATCACTGCCCTCATGAGCTGCGTCACTTGCTGCCCTTGGCTCTGGAGCCAAACATGTCAACATGTCCTTATATCACTTGTTTCGTCATCATTGTCCTTACGCTTTGTAGACTCTACACTGGGACACATCACCACAGTTTAGAGCTCCCCTCAGCAGACTCCTTGTCCTCGCCAGGCCTTGCGCCCTCTTCACTGGGCTTCTCCTGATGAAAAGCCTGAACAAACAGCACTTAAAGGTGAATTTGAGGGTGGACGCCCCAAACTCGTCCCCTGGGTTCACAAAGCCATCTTTCTTCTCAAGACAGGCCTCCGCCTCTGCCAGAAATTGCTTCCATCTGCCACCAGTCTTGCTGCATTTTCATTCAGGTCCTTAATAACTTGTAGTCAAAATGTTGTTGTGAGAAGGCAGGGTCTTCATACAAGGGAATGAAACACACAGACACAGGAAACTGAAACAAGCACGTCTTTATTCACATGCATTCATCCCTGAATGGCCGCTTCCACCCCACGGCTTTTCCTCTTTCTGCCCACAGTCATGCCTGACTTTGGGGCAACGTTAAGACAGGCATGGCGACATGACATCTCCCCCTTTGTATTTTAAATGTTCAATGTCTCTCTCAGAGTTCTTCAATGAGTCGGATGGGCCTCCGAATATACCGTCGCGGTCGGCTGGGTCGTGATTGACTGTGAGGATGTTCTCTTCTCAGATCATGGGTCTCCGATACATGTATGGGTTCTTTGTGGCTGATCTCTTCTTGACTTGACACGTCCGTGTCCCAGTCCGGTCCCCGAGTCCAAGTGTAGGCTGTCGGGTTGCATCTTTTGAAATGCAAAACATTTCTGGCCATTCTCTTGCTTCCAGACTCAGCTGTAATCATGGTTCCGTTTTTCTTGTGACTTATAGTGGGTGATCATGGTAACGGCTATCTGTTTTGGATTTCCTTTCTCGTCTCACCAGCACCCAGTCTCCTTCTTGGATATCAGATGTCTTGGCATGTCTGCGGTGGTCTGCATATTCCTTCATTTTCACCTTCTTATTCCGATCCAACTCGACCAGGGTCTTGTGCTCGGAAGTTGTGGTTCTGGGCAGCGTGACAGCATCTGTGGTTAGTATCCGGGTGCGAGGGGTCCGGCCGAGCATCAGAGTGGCGGGACATTGGTTTGTGGAGCTGTGTGGTGTGGTCCTGTATGCGCGCAGTACTTCATTTAGTGCTGGTTGAATGTTTCGGTGAGTTAGCTCAGCTTGTTGGACTGTGTTTTTTTATGGTGGCCATAAATCGCTCCATCGTCCCATTTGCCTGGGGCCACAGGGGAGTGCTTTTCCAATGTTTGAAGTTTAGGTGTCTCGCGAATTCTGCAAATTCTTGTCCATTAAAAGGTGGCCCATTGCCAGACTTCACCACCGTGGGGATTCCCCATGCGGCAACCGCTTTGTCAATTACCGGTATGACAGGGGTCGCTTTGGTGGAAGAAATCTGGTGAGCGATGGGGAATCTGGAACATTTGTCCATAATGGCGAGGATGTATTTTCCTGACTTCAGCGGGCCAAAGAAGTCAATGGCTACGTGCTGCCAGACACTATCTGGTAGGTCCGACATCTGCAGAGGAGCGTGTGGTTCTTCTCACCCTACTAGTTGACAGTGAAGGCATTCTTGTAGCGTGGCCTCCACCATCTGATCAAGGGAGGGGAACCAGAAGCGCACTCACAGTGCTTTCTTCGTGGCTACCGCCCCTCGATGTCCTTTGTGTGCTAAATTTACAATTCCCTGTCACAGCTGGCTGGGAATGACGATTCTCCGACCTCTTAGTAGTAGTCCATTGTCACTGATGGAGAGTTTGTCTTTGACGTGTTTGAATGCCCTGAGTACCTGTGTGTTGATGGTGTCATTCATCTTTGGTTCTTCTATGTCAAGTCAAGTCATAGAATTTATATAGCGCACTACATACCCAGAGGGTTTCAAGGCGCTTAGGAAGGGGAGGAGGATTACTTGTCAAATATCCACGTTTTAAGTTGCTTTCTGAATGCTAGGTGGTTCTGGGTAAGGCGAAGGTAAGCGGGGAGTGAGTTCCATGTTTTAGCAGCCAGGTATGAAAAGGATCTGCCTCCCATGGTGGTCTTGTTGATGCGAGGTACAGTGGCGAGGGCTTGGCTGGAAGAACGTAGTTGGCGGG
Source organism: Lissotriton vulgaris (assembly GCF_964263255.1). Classification (NCBI taxonomy): domain Eukaryota; kingdom Metazoa; phylum Chordata; class Amphibia; order Caudata; family Salamandridae; genus Lissotriton; species Lissotriton vulgaris. Next base: position 1,241,127,004 of record NC_141697.1, read on the forward strand.
AGGGGGTGTAGAAGGACAGACGTGAGTTGAGGCATTCTGGTCCGATGTCGTAGAGTGATTTGTGTGCGTGGGTAAGCAGTCGGAAAGTGATCCTCTTATTGACGGGTAGCCAGTGGAGGTCTTTAAGGTGACCAGAGATGTGATCGTTGCGTGGGATGTCTAATATGAGCCTGGCTGAGGCGTTTTGGATTTGTTGGAGTTTCTTCTGGAGTTTTGCGGTAGTACCTGCGTAGAGGGTGTTTCCGTAGTCCAGTCGGCTCGTGACCAGAGCGTGGGTGACTGTTTTCCTTGTTTCGGAGGGGATCCAGCTAAATGTTTTTCTGAGCATGCGAAGAATGTTGAAGCAGGAAGAGGATACGGCGCTGACTTGTCTGTTCATTGAGAGTGAAGAATCCAGGATGACGCCTAGGTTCCGTGCGTGGTCTGTCGGGATGGGTGCTTTTCCGAGGGCTTCCGGCCACCAGGAGTCGTCCCATGCAGAGGGGGATGTACCTAAGATGAGGACTTCTGTTTTGTCTGAGTTCAGTTTCAGACGGCTTTGTTTCATCCATTCGGCAACTTCTTTCATTCCTTCGTGTAGGTTAGTCTTGGCGGTGCTGGGGTCATTGGTGAGGGAAAGGATCAGTTGAGTGTCATCCGCGTAAGAGATGATGTTGAGGTTGTGTTGGCGTGCGATGGCCGCGAGGGGGCTCATGTATACGTTGAAGAGGGTGGGACTGAGTGAGGATCCTTGTGGTACGCCGCATATGCCTCACGCCCTGGAATTGTTTGAGACTCTTACCAGCCTGAACCTAACGCAACATATCTCTTCGCCCACCCATATCAAAGGCCACACACTTGATCATGTTTGGACCACCAATTTAACTCTTTCCCAGCCTCTTATTTCCCCATGTGTCTGGTCAGACCATCATATAATTGATACCACCATTACCCTTATGGGGCAGACCATGGCTCCCTTGATGGCAGGCGGCCGCTCACGTAAATGGAATGCCTATGATTCCATAGGCTTCTTAGCGACCCTGGACAATACTCGTCCTACCATCTGCACCCATGACAATATTAATGCGATGGACGCTAACGTTGGCCACTGGCTGAAGACAGCCAGTGACCAGTTCGCCCCCCTAATCACATTTCCTCGCACCAGACACTCCAATTCCCATAGGTGGTTCTCTGACGACCTCAAGAAGTACAAACTTGAGGTTCGTCAGCGGGAACGCATATGGAGACGCGATTATTCTGTGGCATCCAGACTGAGATACGTAGCTGCCCGCAAAGAGTATAAGCAGGCCATCATTTCAGCAAAATCTGAGCATTTTTCCCACAGAATTCTCTCTGCTAATAACAAATCCAGAGAGGTATTTAAGATCTTGAATGAGCTTACCTCAGACGACAGGACCCTCCCAGCTCGAACCCCTACCATAGAGACCTGTGATGCCCTCAATTTTTTTTTCATTGAAAAAATTATCAAAATAAAAGATTCGATTATGTCCCCTCCACAGCCACCACCACCTGACACTTCTTGTAATAATCCATTGTTCTTCACGCAGTTCCCTGCCTTGGATCACACCACCTTAGCGGAACTGGCTATCCGGGTAAAATCAGGCTCCCCGAATGACCATTGCCCTCCTTCGGTGTTGCGAGACATCTGTCTAAAATTTCCTGAGTGTATATTACCCCTGCTGAACAGATCTCTCTCCAGTGGCACGGTTCCCAGCTCCTTCAAGGAGGCCATTCTCGTGCCCCTTTTGAAGAAGCCTGGCGTGGACCCTACAGAACTCACCAATTATCGGCCAATATCTCTGTTGCCCTACCTGTCTAAACTTATCGAAACTCACGTCACTAGATGTCTCTCTAATTTCATCGAGAGTTCACACTTCCTTGAACCCAATCAGGCGGGCTTTAGACCGGCCCACTCCACGGAAGCTGTAATCCTGGCTGTTCTGGATACCCTGAGGAGGAATGCTGATGCGGGAAGCCCTCAGGCCCTGGTACTTCTGGATCTATCTGCCGCGTTCGACACGGTGGATCACAACATCCTTCTCCACCGTGTCGAACAGGCTGGCATCCAGGGCCTCGCTCTTGGGTGGGTGGAGTCATTTCTTACCGGCAGAACCCAAGCCGTTCGTTTGGGATCATTCACTGCGTCCAAAACCCCCATCACCTGTGGTGTCCCCCAAGGTTCCTCTCTTTCCCCTTTATTATTTAATTTGTACCTCCGCCCCCTCATTCACTCACTTCAAAGCTGGGACGCTACAGTTTTCAACTATGCGGACGATCTGCAGATCGTCCTTCCGCTTCACTCCCCACAAGCTGTCAATAACTTTCACTCTATTATGACCCACATTCAGCAGTGGATGAATCACAACCAACTAAAACTTAATCCTGGGAAGACTGAGCTCCTTCTCCCTGGTTCCAGTGCTGCTTACTGGGGTCCGCAGTTCTGGCCCATTGAGCTTGGCCCCCCTCCTGCTCCGGCCAAGACGGTGAAGAGCCTTGGAGTGACAATCGATGCCGAGCTCTCGCTTAAAGCCCAAGTAGGTGCCACGATCTCTTCATGTATGTTCCAGCTCCGAAAGATCCGGAAGATCAGGCACCTACTACCACATGCGGCACTGGCCCAGGTTGTCATGTCCCTGGTTCTTTCCCGCCTGGACTTTTCTAATTCCCTTTATCACGGACTCCCATGTTCTCTTGTGGGCCGTCTCCAGGTTGTGCAGAACCAGGCAGCCCGTCTTATTTTCAAAGTCCCAAAATGGCAGTCTGCGAAGCCCTTGCTTCATAAACTCCATTGGCTGCCAGTAGAACGGAGGGCGGCCTTTAAGTTGGGCTGTCTTACGTTCAAATCCCTCCATTGCACCAGTCCTGCCTTTCTTAACTCACTGATCACTCCGTACCAACCTGCACGTAACCTTCGGTCAGCTCATCATCACCTACTTGTCACTCCGAAAGTCAAAACCAGCAAGGTTGGGGGCCGTCGCTTTGCCCACCTTGCACCTAAATTCTGGAATTCTCTTCCAATAGTCATTAAATCTAATGGTTCCTTACTCCAATTCAGGAAGCTTTTAAAAACTTTTCTGTTCTCCAGCACCGGTTAGTTTCTGCCTTGGGATTCTGTCTTTGTTTTGTCAGTTAGCGCCAAGAAACCTCTGGTGTTAGTGCGCTTAAGAAGTTTCACTTAACATAACATAACATAACATATGACTTCAGAGGCCTCGGACTTGAAAGGTGGAAGGCGGACTCTATGGGTTCTTCCGGTGAGGAACAAGGTGATCCATTCAAGTGCTTTTCCTTGGATTCCGATGTTATTGAGGCGTTGTAAAAGGGTGCTGTGGCAGACTGTCGAATGCTGCAGAGAGGTCAAGGAGGATGAGGGCGACTGTGTCTCCATTGTCCAGTAGAGTTCGGATGTCGTCTGTTGCTGCGATGAGGGCGGTCTCAGTGCTGTGTTTTGCTCGGAAGCCAGATTGTGAGGGGTCGAGGGATTTGTTGGCTTCGAGGAAGGCGGCGAGCTGGTTGTTGACAGCTTTCTCGATGACTTTGGCCGGGAATGGAAGAAGCGAGATGGGGCGGTAATTTTTGAGTTTGGTGGGGTCCGCTGTGGGTTTTTTCAGAAGGGCGGTGAGTTCAGCGTGTTTCCAGTCTTCCGGGAAGGTGGCGGAGTTGAAGGAGCAGTTGATGACGTCTCGGAGGTGCGGTGCTATGACGGTGTCTGCTTTGTTGAAGATGTTGTGAGGACATGGGTCTGTGGGGGATCCTGAGTGGATGGAATTCATCAGGCGGATGGTGTCCTCAGTGGAGATTGGGTTCCAGTCGTTAAGGGTGTTCACGGGGGGAAGATGATCAGCAAATGGTAGGGTGGGTCGGTTTCCGGGTTGGTTGTCAAAGCTGTTGAGGATTTCTGCAATCTTGTTGTGGAAAAATGAGGCTAGGGAGTCGCAGAGGGTTTGAGAGGGGGTGATGTCGTTGGAGTTGGCCGAGGGATTGGAAAATTCCTTGATGATGTTGAAAAGTTCCTTGCTGTTGTGGGCATTGTTGTTAAGTCGATCCTTGAAAGCTGTTTTCTTGGCTTTTCGGATTAGTTGGTGGTGAGTGCGGGTGGCGTTTTTGAAGGCGTCCTTGGTGCTAGTGGTTGGGTCTTTTTTCCAGGCCTTTTCAAGGGAGCGGCAGAGTTTCTTGGACTTCTTGAGATCATCGTTGAACCATGAGGCCTTCTTGCTGCCAGGTTTGCTTTGACGTTTTTTCAGTGGTGCTAAGGTGTCGGCGGTGCTGGATAACCAAAGGGTGAGGTTGGCGGCGGCTTCGTTAGCGTTAGAAGAGAGGGCTGGGGTGTTTCGAAGGAGCGATGCGGAGATTTGGTTCGTGGTGATTTTGTTCCAGTTTCTTTGCAGGGTAGGTTGGGGGTGGATGCTGGGTTTTGGTTTGTTGTAGGTGAAGTGAACGCAGCTGTGGTCAGTCCAGAGGAGATCCGTAGTGTGGCTGAAGGAGACATGATTGCTGGATGTGAAGATGGGGTCGAGTGTGTGACCTGCGATGTGGGTGGGGGAAGTGACTAGTTGTTTAAGTCCGAGGTTGGCGAGGTTGTCCACGAGGGTGGCGGTGTTGCGGTCGTTGATCTTTTCAAGGTGAAAGTTGAGGTCTCCCAGAAGGATGTAGTCTTTGGAGGGGAGCGCGTGTGGGGTGATGAAGTCCGTGATGTCTTCACTGAATTTTGCGCGGGGTCCTGGTGGTCTGTAGAGGAGGGTGCCTCTGAGTGTGGTTTTGGGGTCGATGTGGATCTGGAAGTGAAGGTGTTCGGAGTTAGCGAGGTTGGCGTCAGAGCTGGTTGAGATGCGGATTGATTTCTTATGGACGATAGCGATTCCTCCTCCTGTGTGGCTGGTTCGGTCTTTGCGAGTGATCTTATAGTCTTCAGGGATGGCAATGGTGATGTCTGGTGCGGAGGAAGCATTCATCCATGTTTCCGTAAGGAAGGCGATGTCCGGAGAAATGGTGTCTAGTAGATTCCATAGGTCAATGGCGTGTCTGTGGACTGATCGGGTGTTGAGAAGGATGCATTGTAGGTGGTTGGGGTCGGGAATCTGTGGTGTGGTCGTAGCGGAGATGTTGTCGGTGCCGCTGAATTTGCAGGAGAAGCAGGAGAAAGGTCCATGGGTTTGTCCAGGAGCGGCTTGGACGCAGTTGGGGGCGCGACCGGGGTTAAGGGCTAGGAGGGTGGCGGCATCGTAGGTAATGCGGGAGGGCTGGGCAGCGCGGGGGGCAGGGGGTCTGGCGCTGGGCGCGGTCCAGGCGCGGACGGGCGTAGACGGGCTTACCTTTGGCGCACCTTCGGCGCGGATTGGGCGCGGTCGCTGCGCGTGAACGCTGCGCGCTAAAACACCTGTCATATATGGATGGAGGAGGGGGAGGGGCGAGGGCGTCTTAGCTGGGAGGCGGGGCGGGCTGACGAGGACAACAACATCAACAAAATGGCAGCGGAGGGGAGGGCAGAGCACAGCGCCGGGGGTAAACTCGCTCTGAATATTAATTACAAGTCAAGGCAGTGGAGGCGATGCAAAGCGCTAGCAGCAACAGAGGCAGGCAACACGTGGAAGTGAGGTGAAGCGCTACAATATAAACAACAACAGTGCAGGCAATACACGAAAAAAGCAATTTGAAATGCAGGCAGCAAACGATACCAGGTCTCTCAGGAGAGACTAGGGGAGCGACCTCTCAGTGAGCAGCAGCGAGGGGATCCAGGAGTCTGTGCAAACACGATTTATGATGTTTTGGATAGTGACATCGTTGGTAGATGCGTCAATGATGGCTTCCAATGGAACAACCGGTGGGCAGGTTCGATCACTGAAGAAATGGAGATATTCTTCAGCTACCGAGTGTCGCGCTCAAGACAGAGCTCGGGATGCCATTGGATGTAGTCCGCCGGGTTCTCCGCCTTCCCCGGTTTGTGAATGATGGTGTACGTGTAGACTTGCAGATGGATGCTCCATTGTTCTATTCGCTGAGGCATCTTCGCCCTGGGGTTCCCAAAAATGGTTATCAGCGCTTGGTTGTCGGTGATGAGTGTGAAGTGCTTGCTTGCCATACACGAAGAGGTGAAAATGTTCACATGCCCACACGACTGCCAGGCTTTCCTTTTCTGGTTGAGAGTATGCCTTTTCGGTGTCGGTTAGGCTGCGGCTGGCGTACGCAACAATGTGGCGTTGGTCGGCTTCGTCATCATATTGCGCTAGAATCGCCCAAAGCCCAACAGGGCTTGCATCTACAGTGATTTCTGTCTTGCGCTTGGGGTTGTATTACGCTAAGTTGATGGCTGAACTCACCGCTGCCTTGATTTTGTTGAAAGCTCGGTCACACGTGGCCGACCTTTGAAAAAGTTATCCTTGTTGAGTTAGTTCCCTCAGAGGGTAACTGATGGTGGCGTTGTCTTTGATGTAGTGGGCTCAGTAGCTGGCTATATCCAGGAACGAGCGGATGTCGCTGACAGCGTGCGGCTGCAGTGTCCGATAGTACTGACGCTTTTTTGGGGTCAGGTCCATTGCCCTTTTTTGAGAAGATGTGTCCGTCGAATTTGAGAGTCGACTTGTGAAATTCACATTTGTCCTGATTAAGTGTGAGGTTGGCATTGAGGAGGGCAAGGCACACTCGGTTTAGCGCTTTGTCGTGATCTTTCTGGGTCTCTCCAAACACCAAGATGTCGTCACTGTAGTTGAAGGCGTTGGGAATGTCTTGTAAGACTCGCCGAACAGCCTCCTGGAAAATCTCAGCAGCTGATGAGATCCCGAAGTTGAGGCGTTTAAACCTGAAAAGTCCTTGGTTTGTGGTGAATGTTTTGATGTATCGTGATCGTTCGTTCTATTTGAGCTGATGATACCCCTTGTTGAGGTCTACTTTTGAAAAGACTGTCACCCCGTTCAGGCGTGTGATCATGTCGCTGCTGTGCGGGCTTGGGTGTCACTCCCTTTCAATGGCTGTGTTTAGGGCTCGCATGTCTATGCACAGGCGTACTTTGTTGTCCTGGCCTTTCTTGGTCCCAACCACTACCGGCGACACCCATGGAGAGGGTCCAATTGATTTTTCTATGATGTCTGCCTTTAGTAGATCTTGGAGTTCGTCATCTACCGCTTGTTGTATGTGAAAAGGCACTTTCCTGTGATGCTGTGCCACTGGCGTCACTTGCTCATTTATGTGCAGCTTAACCTTGAAATGAACTAGCTTTCCTAGGCCGTTGAACAGCTTTGGGAACTTGTTGACTATGTCTGGCGAATCGTCCACTTTGTACAGGATCTCGACTAGCTTTAGGCATTCTGCTGTTGGCAGGCTGAGGAGTCTGCCGCTTCAGGGCCTTCAATCACGTGAACTTGTGCTTGAATTTTCCTGTCCTTGTAGGTCAGCGTGGTACGAAATTGTCCTAAACAAGATAGTGGTTCTCTGGACATCCACGTGTAGATCCATACTGCGGCTGGCTCTAGTTTCGGTTTCGGGTTCATGCTCTGGTATTCAGTGACGCAAATGTAATTGAGCAATGCGCCTGTGTCTAGAACAAACTTGGCGGAATGGCTTCCTATTCTGATGTTTAGTTGCGGGTACTTCTTCAATCTATCTGATCTGCCACCATGCACACGTATATTCATCACTGTCTTGTGAAATGGTTGTGTAAGAGAGGATGATTCTCTGGACGTTGACCGTTGGGATCGGTATGAGCTGTGTGACTGTGTACTGGATCTTGATGAGCTTGTTGAGTCTTCTTCCCGTCCTTGTACGGCCCTTGCATGATGGTGTGATCCTGCGTTTTGCTTGGTCTGTCTCGTCTCCGTGCGCCTGGCTTGGCATGCGGCTTCGAAGTGGTTGTCTTTTCCACATCGGTGGCATTGTTGACCAATGGCTGGACATTGACCCGTGTGCGGGTAGTCTTGGCCACACTGGTAACACTGTGAAGGGTGCCTACAGGAGTGACTGTTCTTAGTCCCTTGGCGGGGTGACTTTGTACGAGGTGATCTTGCGAATCTTGCCGAGGTGCAACGGTCTGGACGGTGCCTCGGTTCTGTGTGAGATTGCAAGCGAAGAGCTTGTTCTTTTTTTTCAGTTTTACTGGCCTCCATTTTCTTTGCGTGTTCTTCTGCTAGATAGTTAATGCGAGTAAGTTCTTCTATTTTGTCTAGAGTGTAGTGCTTCTTCAGTAGTCAGTGGCGTAGTGATTCAGATTGACATCTGTCAATGATTCCTAGACGCAGCGCATCTTCTGTGGTGAAGTTGTCATATTCACAATAACGAGCTAGACGTTTGAGACAGGAGATGAAATCGCCCATGGGTTTGTCTCTCTCCTGAGACGCGAGGTTGAATGTGTAGCCTCGTAATCTAGGTTCCGCTTGGGAAGGAACTTCTTGTTCAACACTTCTCTCACATCCTCATATGACGCAGTGTTGGCCAGAGGTAGGTCTTTGATGATTTGTCCAATGTCTTTACCTACAAGATTACGTAGGGCTATGAGTTGCTGGTTTGAGTCACGGACTTGTGACCCCTTCATGAGGTCCTCAAAGTCCTCAAGCCAACTCGTCCACGCGGGGCCCATGCTGCTCCAAGCAGACTTCAGTGGTAGTGATTCAGGGGGGCGCAGGTATAATACTCCCATGGGTATCAGTCCAGGCGGCGGGGCACCATGTTCTGTGCTAGGCGCAGCTTGCTGCGATGAATCAGGGTCCGACATGGTGGGGCGCAATGTGAATCTAGTGAGCTTCGTTTGCAGGGGTTCAGTATTGCTTTGGCAGGCTCCAGGGGTCTTATTAGTGTGCGGTCTGACCTTAAGATGGCCACCACGTCAGGACTAAGCTTGACTGGTGCAGAGTGCCTGATTTAAAAATGGCCACCAAAGGGGGCTCATGCAGGCATGCTGCAATTCTCACAGGGGCATCGTTATTGAGCTTACGCCTATTTGCACGCTGCCTCTTCTTGATTCTGTCTTGGAATCAGGCCTTCCAAAGCATCTCCTTAATTGCGGGCCGCATATGCCTGCCGTCCGTCGTTCGTGCTTCTTCAGTTGACTTGGGCGCTCCGCTCTCGGCGGCAGCGCCTACTTCCTTTAATCTTGCAGGAATATCGAGGGGGTGACTTATCATCCCACCCTCGTCACCAGTTTCCTATCCCGCACGGAATGATACACACAGACACGGGAAACTGAAACAAGCATGTCTTTATTCACGCGCATTCATCCCTGAACTGCGTTTTCCACCCCACGGCTCCTCCTCTTTCTGCCCACAGCCATGCCTGAGGTCTTTATTATATTACAGGGCCTTGGGTTACAGGAACAGTGAGAAGGATCAGTCAGGGCTGCGTCCTCCCTTCCACTTGACCCTGCCTCCTGCCTTCAACTCCACATCACACACCTATATTTTATTACATCATTACTTCTCAGCATTCCAGACACCGGCTCAGACATACAGGGAATCTGGACACACAAGATACAGAATATGTATGTGGTGTTTCTGTAGCACAAACCTAGACAAAGGGTAGTGGAGCGCTGGACAGGGTCTTACAGGGTTTGCACATGGACACTTCTTAGTGAAGGCAGCATCCATCAATTATTGCTGTGTCATGGTTTGTAAGTTCATTGCTAACGTCATCAGTCATCGCTGTGTCATGGTTTGTAAGTTTATTGCTACAGTAGCCCGTTTTAGACTGTAGGGGTCAGGTATGGACCCAACAATCCAGGAAGCACAGGATGCAGCAGCCCTGCCCTCATGAGTGCCTTGTGTCTTGTTCTACAGGATTGACCAGCCCGGCCCTCATGAGTGCCTTGTTTCTTCTTCCATAGGATGCCAACCTGCTCTCCTTGGTGACAGACCCCATCCACCTGCCCTTCACCATGCTCTGGCCCACAGACGCAGCGTTTGGCTCCCTCTCGGAGAACCAGCAGCGGTACTTGTACCACGAAGACCACAGGGACAAGTTGGCAGCATATCTGAAGGTTCACATGATCAGAGATGTGAAGGTAAGAGCCCCTGTAAAGAACCTGGACCCTGTCTATTGGTAAACCTGCCGCCCATGTGGCTGACTCACAGACTGTCATCAGACTTGTTTCTGCTCCTCCTAACCCTCCTTCATGTTTTTAGCTCACCTTGCTCTCTGATCCGGTGCTTCTCAAGCGAGCCAGACTCACCAGAGTTGCTGGAGTTCACATTTCAAATAAAGGTTCATACGAAGGAGGCGTCAGGTGTTCAGCCCCGCCTGCACCGCCCTGAGCACAATGAGTTGTTCATGGACAGGTATCAGACTATTTACCATCTCCACTAGTAGAGAAGGTATTATCACAGCGAAGAAACTCTTGGTGTACATCTGGAGGTGCTTCAGAATGCAGGTTCAGCTCCTGGGTGGTGCCGGGGGGTCATCCAAAGAACCGCAGTCAAACCTTCCAACCTACACAGAGGCGGGCACTGCCCCTGCTAGGCGGGGCTGGCTCGGTGTCGTGGGCAACCTCCATCTTGTGTCGTGGGCATGCATAGATATTATTGTTATTATTTTTTTTTTTAAATAGTCATTTTATTAAACCGTTGCTCAGCATACCAACACAATTGTTTACACATATCATGACCAATATTGACACGGTCGAAGTACATATTGATAACTGATAGGGAGAATTGGACAAGCATTCAATTCCAGAATGTGATCATAATGCAGTACATAGTTTCATTCACATACAATCTTATTGGGGCCGTTTCATAGAACTAACTTAAGACAAAATCCTAAACTTACTACTTTTGGTATTCACAGAAGGCATTTAGTAGTAGTAAAGTTAGGATTTTGTCTCAAGTTTGACTTAAGACAAACTTAAGACAGACTTAAGCCAAAATCCTAACTTAAGTTTGTCTTAAGTTTGTCTTAAGTCTGTCTTAAGACAAAATCCTAACTTTACTACTACTAAATGCCTTCTGTGAATACCAAAAGTAGTAAGTTTAGGATTTTGTCTTAAGTTAGTTCTGTGAATCGGGCCCATTGACCCCTGTACACCCTCCACAGAACCCATACCTTTTCCCATTTTTTCGGGATTAAACCCAGCTCTGATAAATCACTCTTTCGGTCGGTTGACACCAGCCGAGGTTATTTTCACAATCCATTACCCCGCAAGGAGTGTTAGCTCCCAACATCCTTGCAATATTCAATTTTGTTACCCCTGTGTCAGCGTCAGCCACATGTCGAGTTATTTGGGCTAATGTCTCTTTCCCTGTCACCCCCAGGAGATGCCACCACACCTCCGCAGGGACATTCAAATCCGTAACTCTGGCCATGACGCGTGTGATCTCCCGTCAGTATGTCCGGATTTTGGGGTAGGCCCACAAAACATGGAAAAAAGATCCAACCTCCCGGCAACCGCTGCCCCAAAGGTGTGATTCACAATGCCCCAGTCGGTGCATGAGTGTCCTAGAGGAGTAAGTTTTGTGCAGCATCCTTAATTGCATTAGTCAAAAGCGTGCATGTTCCTCGAGTAATCCCACATCTGCCTCCCACGCCTCCCTCAGTGGTCCCAGTGGGTCCTGGGAAATATTCCTCAATTTCCTGTACGTGAGTGAAGTGGTCCCCTCTGTCATTGGGTCTGAGAGCAATTGGCCCTCAAGTGCTGAGTAGCTTGGCAATTGTCCCCCCTCCAATTTATGTCTCTGTAGGGTGTGTCCCAGTTGCAAATATGGAAACCTCTTGCTATCGGCCAAACGATATTCTACCAGAGGTCTTCAAAGGGGAATAGTGCCTGCCCCCTCCAGAACTCTCCAAGATACTCGATGCCCACAGCTCACATTTCCGAAACCCCTTCAAACCCCCCTCCTCCCGGAGCACGTCGCTGTCCCAGAGCGGGATTCTCTCCGTTAACCTGCCCTCCCAATCCACTTTTTTTTTGTAGCTACACACCATGCCTGGACCACTGTCTGCGTGTGGATCAGCAGTTGTCGCTCCAGTCCCCTGCGATACACCGCGGACGGATTGCTGCGAGCTCCAATAGCATGGCGGTCCCCAGGTAGGTAGGTTCAATGCTATCCACGAAGACCCAGTCATTAATCGATACCGGTTGGACTGCCAGGTAATACTTTCTGACATCAGGCCCAGCAAGGCCCCTGTCGAATACTCCATGCTGAAGCTTGTGTAACATGATTCGTGAGCAGCTCCCATCACATAGAAGTTTGTGCTGTTCAGCCCTACCCATCAGAGACACCGGGAGCTTTCACCAATGGGCTAGGCCACTTTACCCGACGTTTGAGTAATTGCCGTATGTCATACGTTTTCTCAGAATGTTTTTTAATGCATTTTTAATGATATTGCGTTAGCCCAAGAAAGGCTCTGACATCACCTTTTCCAGTTGGACTGGCGCATTCCTAGGAGCTTCAACAAGACCCTGTTTTGGTTTGATACCATCTTTACAAATAGTGTGGCCCAAACAAACAACTTCCTTCTGTGCAAATTTACACTTGCTGAATTCTACAGTTAACCCTTTCGACCTCAGAATTTCCAAGTTCAAGTTCAAGTTCAAGTTCAAGTTCAAGAATTTGTATAGCGCACTACTCACCCAGAGGGTCTCAAGGCGCTTGAGGGAGGGTGGTGATTTACTTATCGAATATCCAGGTTTTTAGCTGCTTTCTGAAGGAGAGGTGGTTCTGTGTAAGGCGAAGGTGAGTGGGGAGAGAATTCCAGGTTTTGGCCGCTAAATAGGAGAAGGATCTTCCTCCCGTTGGTGGATCTATGGATTCGCGGAATTGCGGCGAGGGCTTGATTGGATGATCGTAGTTGGCAGGTGGGTGTGTAGAAGGACAGTCGTGTGTTGAGGCATTCGGGTCCTACGTTGTAGAGGGCCTTGTGTGCGTATGTGAGGAGACGGAACGTTATTCTTTTGTTGACGGGGAGCCAGTGGAGGTCTTTCAGGTGGCCGGAAATGTGAGCTTGACGGGGGATGTCCAGTATGAGTCTGGCTGAGGCGTTTTAGATGCGTTGGAGTTTTTTCTGTAGTTTGGCTGTGGTTCCGGCGTAAAGGGTATTTCCATAATCCAGTCGGCTAGTGACTAGTGCGTGGGTGACTGTCTTTCTTGTTTCGGTGGGGATCCAGCTGAAGATTTTTTTGAGCATGCGTAGGATGTTGAAGCATGAAGATGAAACGGCGTTGACTTGTCTGTTCATTGAGAGGGAGGAGTCTAGGATGAAGCCCAGGTTACGTGCGTGATCTGATGGTATGGGTGCTGTACCCAGGGCCGGTGGCCACCATGAGTCGTCCCAGGCAGAGGGCGATGATCCTAAGATGAGGACTTCCATTTTGTCCGAGTTCAGTTTTAAGTGGCTGTTCTTCATCCATTCGGCTACTTCTTTCATTCCTTCGTGTAGGTTGGTTTTGGCGGTGTTTGGGTCATTGGTGAGGGAGAGTATCAGCTGGGTGTCGTCTGCGTCGGAGATGATGTTGAGGTTGTGTTGTCGCGCAATGGATGCGAGGGGGCTCATGTAAACGTTGAAGAGGGTAGGACTGAGTGATGATCCTTGTGGTACGCCGCAGATGACTTCGGTGGCCTCTGATTTGAATGGTGGGAGGTGGACTCTCTGCGTTCTTCCGGTGAGGAACAAGATGATCCAGTCCAATGCTTTTCCTTGTATTCTGACGTTGCTGAGGCGTTGTATGAGGGTGCTATGGCAGACTGTGTCGAAGGCGGCGGAGAGGTCAAGTAGGATGAGGGCAACTGTTTCTCCGCTGTCCAGTAGCGTTCGGATGTCGTCTGTAGCAGCGATGAGGGCAGTTTTGGTGCTGTGTTTGGCTCGGAAGCCGGACTGTGAGGGGTTGAGGGAGTTGTTGGATTCAAGGAAGGCGGCGACCTGACTATTGACGGCTTTCTCAATGAATTTGGCAGGAAATGGGAGGAGTGAGATGGGGCGGTAGTTCTTAAGTTCAGAGGGGTCTGCTGTGGGTTTCTTCAGGAGGGCGCTGACTTCAGCATGTTTCCAGCTTTCAGGGAAGGTAGCGGAGTTGAAGGAACAGTTGATGACATCGCGGAGATGGGGTGCGATGATGGAGTCTGCTTTGTTGAAGATGTGGTGGGGACATGGGTCGTATGGAGAACCTGAGTGGATGGAGTTCATCAGGCGAATGGTGTCTTCAGTAGTGATTGGGTTCCAGACGCAAAGGTTGTGAGAGTGCTGTATTGGTTCGGAGGTGGGTGGAGTGATCTGTTCTTCGGGCTGGTTTTCAAAGCTGTTATGTATGTCGGCGATTTTGTTGTGGACGAAAGAGGATAAAGAGTCGCAGAGGTCTTGGGAGGGAGTGATGTCGTTGGTGTCGGCGGTGGGGTTGGTAAATTCTTTGACGATGTTAAATAGTTCCTTGCTGTTGTGAGCGTTGTTGTTGAGTCGATCCTTGAATGCTGATTTCTTGGTGGATCGGATCAATTGGTGGTGTTTGCGGGTGGCGTCCTTGAAGGTGGTCAGGTTGTCAGTGGTTGGGTTTTTTCTCCGGGTTTTCTCGAGGGTACAACATAACTTCTTGGATTTCTTAAGGTCATCGTTGAACCAAGTGGCCTTTTTGCTACCTTGTTTGATCTGGTGGTTTTTCAAGGGTGCTAATTTGTCAGCGCTGTGGGTGATCCATTGTGTGAGTTTGGTGGCAGCTTGGTCTGGGTTCGATGATATGGCAGGAGGGTTTTGGTTAAGCAATGTGAAGAGTTGGTCGGTGGTGATTTTGTTTCAGTTTCTTCGAGGAATAGGTTGTGGGGGATTGTGGGTCGTAGTCTTTTTGTAGCTGAAGTGAACGCAGCTGTGGTCCGTCCAATGGAGAGCTGTGGTGTGATTGAAGGAGATGTGTTTGCTGGAGGTGAAGATAGGGTCGAGCGTGTGACCAGCTAAGTGGGTGGGGGTGTCAACAAGTTGTTTGAGTCCGAGATTGGCCAGGTTGTCCAGAAGGGTGGTGGTGTTGCTGTCGTTTTTCTTTTCCAGGTGGAAGTTGAGGTCTCCCAGTAGAATGTAGTTTTCGGAGGGAAGGGCATGCGGGCTGATGAAGTCAGTGATGTCTTCGTTGAATTGTGTGCGGGTTCCTGGTGGTCTGTAGATGAGGGTGCCTCTAAGTGTGGTCCTGGGGTTGGTGTGGATCTGGAAGTGAAGGTGTTCGGCGGTCGCGAGGTTATCGTCGGAGATGGTCGTGATTTGGATGGTGTTCTTATGGACGATGGCGATGCCTCCTCCTGTTTGGTTGGTGCAGTCTTTTCGGATGATCTTGTAGGCGTCTGGGATGGCTATGGCGATGTCGGGTGCTGAAGAGGCGTTCATCCAGGTTTCTGTAAGGAAGGCGACGTCCGGCGATGTAGTGTCGAGTAGGTCCCAGAGTTCAGTGGCGTATCTGTGGATCGAGCGGGTGTTCAGCAGGATGCACCTCAGCTGGTTAGAGTCGGAGCTGTGTTTGGGGAAAGAGGATTTGGTGTGGGTCCTGGTGCAGGTGAACTTGCAGGAGTGGCAGGCGAATGGTCCATGGGAGTGTCCTGGGGCAGCTTCGTAGCATTGTGGTGAGCGTCCGGGGTTAAGGGCATAGAGGGTAGCGGCGTCATACGTTATGAGGGTGGAATGGGTATTGCGGGGAGCAGGGGGTCTGGCGCTGGGCGCGGACGGGCGTAGACGGCCTACCTTTGGCGCACCTTCGGCACGCATGGGGCACGACCGCTGCACGCGTAGGCATCTGTCATATGGGAATAGTGGAAAGGGAGGGGCGAGGGAGGATCAGCTGGGAGGCGGGAGCGGGGCGGAGACCCGGGCAGGGAGGCACAACAACAACAACAAAATGGCAGGCAGCCCAGAACGAAACAGGAAGCAAATGCGAAGCAAATGGCAGTGGCCCCGGTACAATCAGACACACCTCGAAATCAACAGGCAGCGCAGCACAAATGAGACTGTACTCACAGCGCACTTTGGCAATCTAGCGCTACGATTTTTGAATGAATAAAATCAATAAGCAATCAAGGCAGTCTAGTGCTACGATGTTACAATGAATTAAATGAAAAACAATTAAGGCAGTCTAGCGCTACTATGTGCAAGAGCAAATTAATCCAGCAATCCAGGTGCGCAAATTAATCCAGCAATAGCCGCAGCGATGCGCTACGATACCAGGCTGTAAGGCAGGTAGTGCGGGGAGCAGAGTGGGGAGCGACCGCGTCTGCAGGAAACAGGACATACTCAAGCCTGGCATCGTGTTCCATTTTGTTTCTCTCCATCATCAGAATATCATCCTGAAAAACATTACACCCACCACCTCTTTAAAGATGTTTGTCACTATTCTTTACATTAAGGCAGTGGCGTATGCTAAACCAGAGGGTACCCTGGTAAATTGAAAGCAATCCGAAAAGTGTGATGAAAGTTGTGAGTTTCTTACTGCCTGCATGTTAAGGCACCTGACAATAGGCAGATTTGAGATCTATGGTTGAGAGCCAACACATTTCTTTCGTAACTTCAAACATCTCATTAATGCCGGTAATGGGAACTGATCCACCAGAATATTTTTATTTAGTTCTCTAAGGTCAATGCATAGCCTAACCTTTCCATTGGGGTATCTTACTGCCACTAATGGAGAAACACATTCTGCAGATTCCAGTCGTCAATTACGCCAGCATCAACTCGTTTTTGTCGCTGCGCGTTCACCTCTTCCTTGATGGATATGGGTCAAGTCAAGTCAAGTCAAAGAATTTATATAGCGCACTACATACCCAGAGGGTCTCAAGGCGCTTAGGGAGGGGAGGAGGATTACTTGTCAAATATCCACGTTCTACATGAGCCCCCTCGCGGCCATCGTACGCAAACACAACCTCAGCATAATCTCCTACGCCGACGACACCCAGCTGATCCTCTCCCTGACCAACGACCCCGCCGCCGCCAGAGCCAACCTGCACGAAGGGATGAAAGAGGTAGCCGAGTGGATGACGACCAGCCGCCTGAAACTGAACTCGGACAAGACGGAGGTCCTCATCCTGGGCTCCTCACCCTCCGCCTGGGACGACTCCTGGTGGCCTCCCGCCCTGGGCACCGCACCCAAACCGACAGACCATGCACGCAACCTGGGCTTCATCCTGGACTCCTCCCTCTCCATGACCAGGCAAGTCAACGTCTCCTCGGCGTGCTTCAACATCCTATGCATGCTACGGAAGATCTTCTGGTGGATCCCCACCGAGACCAGGAAGACCGTCACCCAGGCCCTCGTCACCAGCCGACTGGACTACGGCAACGCCCTCTACGCCGGTACCACCGCCAAGCTCCAGAAGAGACTCCAGCGGATCCAGAACGCCTCAGCCAGACTCATCCTCGACATCCCACGAACCAGCCACATCTCCGAACATCTGAGAGACCTTCACTGGCTCCCCGTCAACAAAAGAATCACCTTCCGCCTCCTCACCCACGCACACAAAGCCCTACACGACCAAGGCCCGAGCTACCTCAACAGCCGAGTCAACTTCTACGCTCCCAAACGCCACCTCCGTTCAGCCAACCACGCCCTCGCCGCCGTCCCCCGAATCCGAAGAGCGACTACAGGAGGAAGGTCCTTCTCCCACCTGGCCGCCAAGACCTGGAACTCCCTCCCGACCGACCTGCGCCTGACCCAAGACCACCTCTCCTTCAGGAAGAAGCTGAAGACCTGGCTGTTCGAGCAGTAGCGGCACCCCCCCCCCCCCCCCCCCAGCGCCTTGAGACCCTACGGGTATGTAGCGCGCTCTATAAGTGTCACTGATTGATTGATTGAATGCTAGGTGGTTCTAGGTAAGGCGAAGGTAAGTGGGGAGTGAGTTCCATGTTTTAGCTGCCAGGTATGAGAAGGATCTACCTCCCATGGTGGTCTTGTTGATGCGAGGTACAGTGGCGAGGGCTTGGCTGGAAGAACGTAGTTGGCGGGAGGGGGTGTAGAAGGACAGTCGTGAGTTGAGGCATTCTGGTCCGATATCGTAGAGTGATTTGTGTGCGTGGGTTAGAAGTCGGAAAGTGATCCTCTTATTGACGGGTAGCCAGTGGAGGTTTTTCAGGTGACCAGAGATGTGTTCGTTACGCGGGATGTCTAATATGATCCTGGCTGAGGCGTTTTGGATTCGTTGGAGTTTTTTCTGGAGTTTAGCGGTAGTACCTGCGTAGAGGGTGTTTCCGTAGTCCAGTCGGCTCGTGACCAGATCATGGGTGACTGTTTTTCTGGTTTCGGTGGGGATCCAGCGAAATGTTTTTTTGAGCATGCGAAGAATGTTGAAGCAGGATGAGGAGACGGCGCTGACTTGTCTGTTCATTGAAAGTGAAGAATCCAGGATAACGCCTAGGTTCCGTGCGTAGTCTGTCGGGATGGGTGCTTTTCCAAGGGCTTCCGGCCACCAAGAGTCGTCCCATGCAGAGGGGGATGTACCTAAGATGAGGACTTCTGTTTTATCTGAGTTCAGTTTCAGACGGCTGTGTTTCATCCATTCGGCAACTTCTTTCATTCCTTCGTGTAGGTTAGTTTTGGCGGTGCTGGGGTCATTGGTGAGAGAAAGGATCAGTTGAGTGTCATCCGCGTAAGAGATGATGTTGAGGTTGTGTTGGCGGGCGATGGCCGCGAGGGGGCTTATGTATACGTTGAAGAGGGTGGGACTGAGTGAGGATCCTTGTGGTACGCCACAGATGACTTCAGTGGCCATGGACTTGAATGGTGGAAGGCGGACTCTCTGGGTTCTTCCGGTGAGGAACGAGGTGATCCATTCAAGTGCTTTTCCTTGTATTCCGATGTTTCTGAGGCGTTGTAAAAGGGTGCTGTGGCAGACTGTGTCGAAGGCTGCAGAGAGGTCGAGGAGGATGAGGGCGACTGTGTCTCCATTGTCCAGTAGAGTTCGAATGTCGTCTGTTGCTGCGATGAGGGCGGTCTCAGTGCTGTGTTTTGCTCGGGAGCCAGACTGTGAGGAGTCGAGGGATTTGTTGGCTTCGAGGAAGGCGGCGAGCTGGTTGTTGACAGCTTTCTCGATGACTTTGGCCGGGAATGGAAGGAGCGAGATGGGGTGGTAGTTTTTGAGTTCGGTGGGGTCCGCTGTGGGTTTTTTCAGAAGGGCGGTGAGTTCAGCGTGTTTCCAGCTTTCCGGGAAGGTGGCGGAGTTGAAGGAGCAGTTGATGACGTCTCGGAGGTGCGGTGCTATGACGGAATCTGCTTTGTTGAAGATGTGGTGAGGCCATGGGTCTGTGGGGGATCCTGAGTGGATGGAGTTCATCAGGCGGATGGTGTCCTCAGTGGAGATTGGGTTCCAGTCGATAAGGGTGTTCAAGGGGGGAGAATGTTCAGCATATGGTTGGGTGGGTTGGTCTCCGGGTTGGTTGTCGAAGCTGTTGTGGATGTCTGCAATTTTGTTGTGGAAGAATAAAGCCAGGGAGTCGCAGAGGGCTTGAGAGGGGGTGATGTCGTTGGAGTTGGCCGAGGGATTGGTGAATTCCTTGACGATGTTGAAAAGTTCCTTGCTGTTGTGGGCGTTGTTGTCTAGTCGATCCTTGAATGCTGATTTCTTGGCCTTTCGGATTAGTTGGTGGTGTGTGCGGGTGGCGTTTTTGAAGGCGTCCTTGGTGCTAGTGGTTGGGTCTTTTTTCCAGGCCTTTTCAAGGGAGCGGCAGAGTTTCTTGGACTTCTTAAGATCATCGTTGAACCATGAGGCCTTCTTGTTGCC
This sequence comes from Lissotriton vulgaris, assembly GCF_964263255.1. Lineage (NCBI taxonomy): Eukaryota > Metazoa > Chordata > Amphibia > Caudata > Salamandridae > Lissotriton > Lissotriton vulgaris. The sequence continues at coordinate 1,241,146,650 of NC_141697.1, forward strand.
AGGTTTGCTTTGACGTTTTTTCAGTGGTGCTAGGATGTCGGCGCTGTTTGATAACCATAGGGTGAAGTTGGTGGCGGCTTGGTCTGGGTTAGAAGAGCGGGCTGGGGTGTTTAGAAGGAGCGATGAGGAGATCTGGTCGATGGTGATTTTGTTCCAGTTTCTTTGCAGAGTTGGTTGGGGGTGGTTGTGCCTAACCGTGAGAACACATGGAACAGCGGTTGATTTTAATTCAATTTTGTGTTCAAAATCATTCAATTATCCATCTTCATCAGTTTTTCCTTTTGGTAGTGGGGCATGTGAGCTTGTATTTCCTGCCAGGGTTTAGTATCTAATCCAACTATGCTGTCCAGCCTTCTCTGTATCTCTGTAGGTAACCCCTTTCATCAGTATATTGTAGGAAAATGTGACTTGTGGGCCCATGTTGGTCCATGGCTGTCCAGTTTCTTGTTGCGACCGTGTTTGTCTGCTCCCCAATTAGACTGCTTAGCAGGATCTTAATGTCGCCTAACACTAGGTCAACACCTTCTGTGTTTTCCTCGAAGCATGTAATCCATTTCCCTGCCCCATTCAGAAATGACGGTAAATTTGTTCTCGACCCCTCTTTGTCCATCTGGTCCCACAGCACTTATACAATCCCCACTACACCCTTCTGCACTAATGGTTACATTCTCATTCTAGGTGACTCCACAGGTTTTTCCTCTGCATTCTCATCTTGCGAGGCATTAACGCATCTAGAGAAAGTCCCTATTAGGGTTTCCTCCTTCATGCCTTATGCAATCCTCTGCAACTCCCATGCCCTCCGGCTCAAACCACCCTTCCCTCAGCCAAGACCTGTCATGTTGGTCCCTCTCTTCAGCTCAATCTGCTACTAGGTCACAAAACAGGTACACAAAAGTCTTGCCTTGCTTTTTGTCTATTGTCTCCCTCAGAGGTAGTTTATCTTTGTTGTACACCCATGCGGAGCAGCACGTATCCTCGTGTGCACGCACAGGAGCCATTTTGTTTTTCCTGCTTTGCCGGGGAGTAAGAACCAGGCGGCTGTGTTCCTCCTCGTGGTCAGCCCCTCTCCTTTGTCGACTGGACAGTGTGGCTGTGAGTCCTGCTACTAGCCTTTGATCTACCTCCGACTCTTCCCAGTGCTGTGCCCTGTACCCTGTACCTGGCCCTACTTTCCTCGTGTAAAGAGGGCGCTGTCCTGTACTCCCGCTCTAACTCCCGGTTGTGTGCTCTTTCTGCCTCAAGCATCAGCTCACAACTTTCTTCCTCACGCCATCTGACCTGTCTCTTTTGCTCTGAGCTACACGCTACTTTTGTTACCCTTGCTTCACTTTCAAATTAGCTCTCACTTTCCTCCTCGGCTACCTGGGTAAAGCCTATAGCCCCACCCACATCATTGGTTCTCGGGGGACAGGAGTTCCCTTCATCTTCCAAGCTCTCTCACTATCATACCGTGCAGGAACAGGGGTGAAACTCCATGGGGGCCCCTCTGCATGCCACCCCAGATCCAGAAGCAGCAGGGGGCCCCCTTACTTCCATGTCCACCATCCTTTCATTGCGGGCTCAACGGCATGAAGAGGGCGGTGGAATTGGAAGTCAGAATATACTCAGCGGTGCCGCAGTGGCATAGGCAGCGTTTTCCTCCCCATTTCCAGATCGTTGGTTCCGGCAGGGCCAGTGTTAGTGTTGGTCCAGCCACCGCACTCATGATAAGGCGGGTGGACTGCCAGCGTGGCGATGGTCGGGCCACCACCACGAGTACGGCTGTCCTGTGGACTCCCACACATGTAATAAAGCCCAAAGTCTTTATATGTTTATTTTTCAATGATATTTGTGTCAAATGTTCTTTCCTTAGGTCAGGGAAATGTGTGTGCCTTTGTGTGTAAATGCCACTCTTGACTAAACTTATTAATTCTCTTTATGTGTTTGGGGACCCTAGTTTTCATTTGCGTCAATAGGGAATTTATGGAAATGTTAGTAATTTGGATAAATATACTTCAAATGGCGCGGCGCACTCTTACAAATTCTGTACCAGGAGCTCAGCACATTTGCAGTACTTGCATGAAGCAGTTCAACGAATGCTTCAAATACAAACGAGATCAAAATACATTTGTAGTATTACAACATAGGGAGAATATACAATATGTTTGAATACCATCTGCACAACCTCAGATTTTACACACAATACAGTTTGAAATAAACAGAAAAAAAATACTACGTAAAAAGAAATTATACCTTCACATCACAATTATCCGTTAGCCAGAGAAGACTCGCTTGGAATGCAGTCCTAAGTGAGCTGGATGGTCTGCCAATGTCTGCTCCTGAACATAGGAGGGAATCATAGAAACCATATGTTATCATAATAACTCGGGAATCACCGGCTCCTCTCGGCCGCACACAAGTTACGCCCAGTCTCCTGACTCCAATTCTTTCCCTATGTCTGAATTCCACCCTGTTAAACGCACAGGGTCCAAGCTAGATGTACCTCCCACACTCCTTCCAGATACTAAAGTGTTAAGAAACCTTTTAACACTAGGAAAACGACTAAAAACGATAACACTAAGGTGTCAATTCTGCCTTATCAGTATAGCTATATCACAAAAATCATCCTCCTGGGACTCAAGGTTTATATTTACCTCAGCTAGCGTACTCAGCTATTGAACAAAGGTGAGTTCTGCGGAAACGACTCCAAGGCTGCCTTCCGACTGACTCAGTTAGGACACATAAAATAGGTGATATGCCAGACCCTGTCAGTGGAAGGGCTCTAAGGTTGTCACTTTATGCTTCTCCCTAGCTTACAATACGCCAAGTGCTTTAGACTAAGGGTGGGCGCAGTTGGTGGAGTACTACAATGCAGAAGTCCACGAAGTTGAACAAAAACTCTGTGAATTCCGCAACTTCGCTCCGTCAGACTCCCAAATAATAAAACAGAAACATCATATACTTTTTGTAAAATAACAAGTATCTCTGTCTTTACATGCTAAAATGATTTTGGGGTCCCCCCTAACCCAGGGAGAGAACCAAGCAGATGCCTCGAACACAAAGAGCACATCTTGCTGAACGATTCGGTGGTGGTCCCATCCTCTTAGGACCACCCCAAGCAAAGGTATGGGCAAAAATTCAATCTCAAACAAAGGCCCTGCAAAGCATTATGGGACACAATTAGCAGTCGGCAGGGAATTTTACAGTATCCAATATGAAAATAATTCTACAAAGAGCTGCAGTTCAACTAGTCGTTACTAGGTGTCCCTCATGAGTCAAATGCAAAAGAATTGAAATTATCTGACAGGATTCTAGTCCGGGCTGATCCCTTTTAAGGGCACTAGTTGCCAAAAACACATCAATGTCAGTACACTTCATGGCTCTATGCTCCTGGCATGGAAAGTTGTGAAAAGTAACTGACGTCAGAGCGCCAAGGTGGCGCCTATGTAGGTGGCGTGGTTGTCACTTCCAGTGCGGATGAAGCTGATGACTTCACGGGGAGCCGACTGACGTCACCTACCAGCGCGCGTCAAATCGTAATCTTCCGGATCCAGTCTAATGCCTGGGAAATTCAAATATCTAACCTTAAACAACAATAACATTTTAATAGTAAAGTTACAGTACATGGAAAAAACCAGAGTAAACATTTTTTTTAATTGTAAATGTATATATCCATCCAAACTTATAATCAAGGGAGATCATGGCTACCAATCCCACTAACTTTGCATTACCCCAAATGATTGCGGACACTGAATATATTATCGCGGGGATTTCAATCTAAATCTGCTATCATCCTATCCAAGAGATGACTTAATTGAACAACAGAAACATCTATGGACAATACCTCGACAATCATCAACTACGGTAAGATGTATTCTAGGATGCACAGTCGGAATATATTGTTTAAAGGATATAGAATGGCTGTGATTGAGAATTTTAAATGGGAGGTTAACCTCTTAAGTGCTGCTGACGGCCAATGGTCGTCACAAGCGCTACCTCCCCAGTGCTGCGCACGACCATTGGACGTCCATTCAGCACTAGTTCCAATGGACAGCGCAGCACTGGGGAGGGATATTTGCGAAGCAGCTAAGGTGTTAACGTAAGATACACCACCAGCACGGACATATCCATCACACAGCATGAAATCAAGAATTGGTTACACAATAGCATCTTTGAATGTATCAACAAGATACCATCTTATCAAATTGGCAAAACAAATGGTAGTGACCATAGCCACAGATATTGGTCATGAAGCTGCATTGTACACACCATAAAAACCTTCCAACCGTACCGGAATGACGGAAACAGTTACTTATAGGAGACTGTACTGGAAGGAAGATTCCAAAGTATCTACCAACTCACTAGCTCCAAAATTAACAAGAGGAAACTCTGACTGCAATTGAAAGTTGGGAGTACTTTATAAAGTCTCCACATATGCCTCAAAACCTTACCATAAACAACAATTAAGGAATCAAGATGAAGCGAGAAACAAAATTAAGTTATCATACGCAACTCGTATCCTGAAAAGAACTCTTAATTGGCTGCGGAGACACTTTAAAAAAGCGTCCGGAGGATATGGTCATAAGATCAAAATCAAAAAGTATTAATCATGATGTTCAGAAGGTAATTCGGGAAGAAAAAAATGAAGCAAAATAAACACTCTGGGCTAAGGCTCTGTATACAAGTGAAAAGAATAACTTGAGAGATTTCTGGAAATCGATGAATGGGCTATCACTATCGACCAAAATAACAGTGTCATCTACATTAAGTGAAGCTGACCGGATAGGATTCTTAACAACACACCTAAATAGTAACTGGAAGATTATACAAAAGGTCATTAGGCCTAATGACATAAGGATGGAAGTTAAAAATTTGGAATACGAAATCAAAAAACGGAAACGGAAAATCAAGTATGTAAATTAATCCAAAAACAACGGGATACCATTTGTTTTATACAAGGAAAATCCCGTTCTTTGGGCAGAATACCTCACAAAAGTATTCAAGTAAGCCGTCGAATCGTCAGCTATACCAGAAACATGGAAGGGTTCGTTAATTGCACCTATATACAAAAAAGGACATTGGGCTCAGCCTGGCGATTACCGACTAATCCCTTTACAAGATACAGATTCCAAACCTGTTGCGGGAGTCCTACTTTCAAACCTGAATTTGTGGGCAAATGAGAACCAGATAATTACACCTAACCAAACAGGCTTCATACAAGGATTGGGAACTGCGACGAATATCCTAGCTCTATCAGTGTTAAAGGATAAACAGCAAAGAAGCAACCGTTATATCTGTGTTTTGTTGACTTTAAATCAGCCTTTGATTGCGTACATAGACCGCTACTCTGGGAAGAGTTGAAAGGGCAAGGAATGCCATCTTCCCTTCTGAAATCGATCCAACTACTCTCTTGAGATATTTGGGTTAGAGTCTGATTAGGTGATGGTTTCTGTGTTTAAAAAAAAATCTTAACTTCCAGGGGCCTAAAGCAAGGGTGCGTTCTTGGCTCATTGCTTTTCAATCTATTTTGATCAGATCTAACACAAGCCATGGATGAGGCGAATGCCTATCCACCAAAATTAGCCAGTGCCCACATTATATGTTATTCTATTAATATTGTATGATATTATATGGTAATGTTATGTTATGTGATTCACATATCGACAGAATGTATAGTTGTCTGTGAAGTGCTCTGATACCCAAGGGTCACGTTCGCTCTATATAAAACTCTCTATATAAATAAATAAATAAATAAATACGTCAAACTAAGGTGGGATTACAACGGCTGATAAATAGGATATCACATTATTCTCAAGCAAATGGCATGGTTATAAATAACAACAAGACAAAAAAAATGGAAGTTAACAAAAACCCAGGTGCAAAGAATAAGCACAAATGGTACCTCGAGAATTTGCAACTAGAGCAAGTCAGATCTTATAAATACCTTAGAGTTCTCTTCTATGACAAAGGGCTATTCTATCTACACAAGGATGATATGCAAAGGAAAACTAACACTATTGATAGCTTTTAGAACTTTGCAGAAGTCTTTAGGGGGACCGAGTTACCTCCCGTTTCCAAAAGTAATATCGGCAAAATGATTACCAACACTAACATAGGGTTGTGAAGCATTGTGTGGGAAAGACTCTATAACTATTAATAATGCGGTGACAAAGTCCTTCAAATCACTCTTTCACCTTCCACCCAATGCATCGCCTGCCCAAATTAGATTAGAATTCGGGCTAACTGAACAGCTAATTGCAAGGAAAGGCTAATTCATAAAAGTGTGGAAAAGAGCAAAAATGGATAATTTCAATCAAACATCCAATTGGTTGTGGCAGGAAATCCAAACAAATCAGAAATCTCAATTTTGGGAATATTTACAAGCTGCCCTGGATGAATATTTAGCGCATGAGTTCTGGGATGTGCCTATAACCACAGATTTGTTTAAAAAACTATTAATAAAGTAACAAATCACCTATTGTGTAAAGACAAAGATACATTAATGAAGGTTCAGTCATATTTAAAAACCCTTGGTCTAAAAAACCCTTGGTCTTTGAAGCTAAAAAATATTTTTGTTAATGCACGTTTTGGCCTTTCTCCAGGATCTAGTCATGTAATGCCATGACTTCGAACAACAGAACCAAGGCCTTGCTGTTTATGTGAAATGGGAGAAGAGAATATTATCCATTTGCTTTGCATATGCCCAAATTTGAAGGAAGACATAAAACTGCACTTAAATAGAATTTTAATATCCTCAGAATACGGACTTGTAGACAAGATTAGATTAGATTAGATTAAAATACTTATAGAGCGCATGGCAGCCTTGGCAATGAGGTGTCCCAGCGCTGACAGCTAGACTAAGCAGAGAAAAGAACAAAGGGAAGTATTCCTGGAACAAAACAGACAACAGGACAGGGGACATTAAGCCTGGGGGAAAAGCCAAGTCTTCACAAGCCGCCTGAAAACCTGATGTTCAGGGTTGTTGCGGATATATAAGGGTTTGCGAATTCCACAGAATAGGGGCCAGGCATCTGAAAGAACGGCCGCCAGATCTAGCTCTACGTATGCGAGGGGTACAAGCAAGATTCTGGTTTGTCGAACGTAAGGCACGCGCGGGGGGTGTACCGATTACAGAGATCACTCAAGATATCTGGGGCACTTCCTGTCAATAGTTTATGCGTAATGCAGAGCGCCTTAAAACAAACACGTTGTTTGATAGGCAGCCACACTACCCGGTTGGAGCTCGCGTTGATCCACACTCTGCGTGACATTGCAGTTATCCGAGGATACAAGAAATGTACCTATCTGGGCACTGACTATAAACGGATGAGACCATAATTTAGATGGACTACGGTGCGGAAAAGGATTATCAGATTCTATGAATAGTGAACAACACAATACTTGCTGCATGACTGGATCCGCGTCATTCTCCTTGTTTTATTGTAATACTGGACTCCGATAGATGTCCCCTCTAACTGGATAGTGGTATTACAGTGAAACACATATCTTTTTGATTTACCATCACATGTGGTTCATATCTGTGACATCGTTCTTCTGGGATTAAGTGGAAAACATGCTTTTTAATTGTCCCCTGTACATGTGGGCTTGACTGCCTGGAAGAGGTCCTGAGGAAGGTGGACGTGTGCCGCCGAAATGCGTGTCGACCAAGTGCGGGGTCTCACATTGTTTTGAGACCCATTAGTTGGCGGGGGCTCCCTGCCAATTAAGAATCAGTTTCCTTTTTCAGAAGGTGTGGGTGTGATTGTAATGAGGGTATGATTGTGTAAGTTTGTGATGATTGGTTGTGTGATATCAGGGGAATATGAATCTGTATAAATTGTTTTTTTTGTGTATATAGTTCTTTCTTTCTCATTGTATGAACCATGAAATTATTTATAAAATGTTAAATTTGTGATTAAATGTCTCCTATGAACTCATATATTATGAAAAAATACAAACACTTGAAAGCAATGTTGAATAGAAAATAAAGAAAACTTCATATATTTTTTGAAGAAAGTAAAAAATAAGTTTGTTGTGAATTTGTCACCATTGATACATTAATAATGGGATGTATACCTGTATTGAAAAATTGTGGCCACTGAGGGAACACCTTTCTTATTGCTATGTCCTATTTCTTCCCCTCTGTTCCATGGCCGTACTTAAACTTTGAGGGGTCCCATCATCACTGCCATGAGAGGAAGCCAGTGCAGAGGGCGTAGAAGATTGGAGGCATAGTTGAATTTAGGCAGGGCAAAGATAGCACGTGCTGCCGCATTCTGGACTCGCTGCAACCTGCTCAGCACGGCTCTATTGGAGCCGAGCAAAAGCACTTTGCAGTAGTCCAGACGGGCCAGTATACAGTATAGAGGCTTGGATGATCAGTTGGTGTGTTTGGGCATCAAAGAGGCCCAAAATCAGTCGAAGCACAAGCACTCATAAGATGTCTACAATCAAATGGTATAGCTTTGAATTTGGCTTTTGCAAAGTTTATATTAACGATAAGAAAGAAATTAGATCCATTAGACTTATCAGAAAAGATAACATAGGTTATTAATTAATGATTAATCTGTATTACGTAGTTTGTGTTATTAATTGTCATTATATTTGATACTATGGATGATTTTGATTGATTTAATGTTTTTATCCTAAAGTTAGATTTTTTTCACTAAATGTATTGCTATAATATGAATTCTTGTACTTTTATAATATTGTAAAAGTTTAAATAATCAAACAATAAAATACTTACTTACTAATCCAAAATCTAACTTGGGGATCTGCGGCTAGATATCGTCTCTACCAGGTAAGGCCTTACCAAAGGTAAGTAACTTGTTCATATAGAACTGACATCTGTAGCAATTCAAATCGACGAGGGAAAATAAAACACTCTTCCCACTAAACTTCAATAGTTCAATAAATTATACGTGACTGAGAGTAGTACACCAGTCTAGAAGGACAGAGGGGATACCACAATCTGCCTCTAGGTAGCATGATTGCCTCCAAAGCTCCTTGGAGGGCCGGCCTCGCCTGTGTGAGAAGTGCCTTAGAAGGTTGACCATCAAGATCTCAGAGACGGCTGCTCCATGCAGGTATGGGACCTATGTGTGAAGTTATATTTAGTAAACCTATACTTACCTGAATACACTTACCTTGAGAATATTTGGGTTTGTTGATTCTTTGCAATGATATTTGCACCTTGACTCATGTTTATTCTGCCTGATGCTCTGAGGAAGGAACACCTTAGCAAAGGTTGACTTCATGTTCACTTCTTTCCCACAGATTGTGGCGGCTAATCTGCCTCTAGTGCACGTAGTGAGGACCATGTATGGATCGACCGTCTCCTTCAAATGCAGCAAAGACGATATTGTGAGTACTGTCTGCTCTTCACATAAGTGGAGAGAGTACCATGGAGGCAGTCGGGGAGCCCGCCATCATCTGCAGTGAGGAGCGAGGGGCGTCCGCGCACTCACCAGAATAAAGCGCTTCTGACCCAAGCGACTGATGTTGGTTTCTTTTCTGACACAGTCACTGCTCTTTCGTCCTCTGCTCACTGTGGTCATTGATGTCTTCATTTTGTTTCCATGGTCACTGCTAGTGCTATTTTTATGGACTCTGCTGTTAATCTCTTTCCTGTCTCTGGTCACTGCTGTTAATCCCTGTTAATCCCTTTCCTGTCTCTAGTCACTTCTGTTAATCCCTTTCCTGTCTCTGGTCACTTCTGTTAATCCCTTTCCTGTCTCTGGTCACTGCCGTTCATCTCTTTCCTGTCTCTGGTCACTGCTGTTAATCCCTTTCCTGTCTCTGGTCACTGCCGTTCATCTCTTTCCTGTCTCTGGTCACTTCTGTTAATCCCTTTCCTGTCTCTGGCCACTGCTGTTAATCACTTTCCTGTCTCTGGTCCCTTCTGTTAATCCCTTTCCTGTCTCTGGCCACTGCTGTTAATCCCTTTCCTGTCTCTGGTCACTTCTGTTAATCACTTTCCTGTCTCTGGTCCCTTCTGTTAATCTCTTTCCTGTCTCTGGTCACTGCTGTTAATCCCTTTCCTGTCTCTGGTCCCTTCTGTTAATCTCTTTCCTGTCTCTGGTCACTGCTGTTCATCTGTTTCCTGACTGCGGTCCGTGCTCTTTCTTCCTTTCCTCACTGTGGTCTCTTCTGTCCTCCCTTTTGTTGCCATGATCACAACAGTTGTTCTTTTTATAGACTGTGGTCACTGTTGCTAACTCCTTTCCTGACTGTGGTCACTGCTGTTCTCCCCTGGCAGACCTTTCCAAGCACGCCTTAACACTGATGCTAATCTCTTTGCTGACCCGCTCAATGCTAGTTCCTTCACTGACTCTGACCATCGCTTCTTCTCACTGTATTGGCTGTGGTCACTGTTGATTCACTATTTGCTGTCTGTAGCGCCTGCTGTATCTTCTTTTCTGCCCATGTGCTTCTTTCTTTCCTGTCCAGAATTCCTTCTCTATCTTCTCCTGATTGCAGTACTTGTTGCTTCTCATCCCACGGTTGACCATGGTCACTTCTGGTACCTCCTTTCTTGACCGTGGTCACCGCTATTCCTCCCTACATAATTGGCTTCTCTAAAGTGACATTGGCTCTCAGATCACAGAGGCATCAATTCTTACAGCAGTCACAGCAGTGCAGTCAGCCTCCACCTCATGGGGTTGCATTTGTGGGATGTCATGTGGTGTCTTAGGTAGGTACTGATCTCAGCTGTCTCCACCGGGCTTTGCTGTTCCAATGAAGAGCCTCTGATGAAGGCTGGCCGCTCGCGTGTGCATGTAGTTGTACACATTTGTGCGGGGAGAGCAGTGTTTTGTGCACCTGAGTGTGTGTGCACTGGTGTGGGAGGTGCTAAGTGACGTTCATCCATGGACCAGTGGCGAGGGCTACCCTCCGCTGAAGGTGGATTCCTCACTCGGAGGGAAATGAGAGTGGCCAATAGTAAATGATAATTTTATATATATATATATATATATATGGCAGTCAACAGTAGGTAGTTATAGTAAAACATAGTTTCCATAGAAAGAGCGTTTTTTTTTTTGGCTTAGTTTGAAGAATCCTCACAAAATTTTCAAAACTAGTTTGACGCTCACTTCTGCTGTCGTTTTGAAAATTTCAGAGTGAGCCGTCAAACTGGGGCAGAGAAAAAGGAGGGTCGCAAAACGCTTTTTCTCCATGTTAATTATAATAGGAAACTTTAGACACGGCTACAGCCCGAACTGCTGAACTAAAGAACACTAAATTTGGCAGAAACATAGATGTTGGTTCAGGGAAGTGCCTTTTTGTTAAGTGATGTACATCGGTTCAGTAGTTGCAGAGATAATTAAGGGTTTCCCAGATATACAACTGAGGCCATGGTGGATCCAAGACCCCTCCCAATCTCTTGCCTGAGATCTGATTTTCTGCCAGCACTTCAAACCAGGAAGTGTTGTCAGCCATCTTGTGACTTGGTTGAGCCGAGTTACAGAAAAAAACATTTAAAAAAGAAAAGGGGGCAGAGAGGAAACACCCTGACCCTCTAGACCTCTTGGGGGTGTCCCACAGGGACCGCCAGAGGGCTAAAAAAGCCTGTAGTATACATTTTTAGCAGGAGTCGCGCTTGATCTGTGATTTTACACCAAATGTTTTTTTTAAAACAAAGCGTGGGCTCCCACGCTTCATTTCTAATCAGTCCCCATGAATTGTGTACAGATCTAAAAATACTAATAATGCCCATAAATATAAAAGGTGACATTCATGAATTGTTTTCAGATCGAATAATGTCCTTAATATAAAAGGCGACATTCATGAATTATTTACTGGCGACATAATACATAAGGCGACATTCATGAATTATTCACAGATCTAATAATGCCTATAAATATAAAAGGTGACACTCATTAATTGTTTACATATCTAATAATGCCTGTGATATAAAAGGAAACATTTATGAATTGTTTACAGATCTAATAATCCCCTTTGTAAACAAGATATCATTCATGAATTGTGTACAGATCTAATAATGCCCATTAATATAAAAGGTGAAATTCTTGAATTGTTTACAAATCTACTAATGCCCTTTATATGCAAGAAAACATTCATGAATTGTTTATGGATCTAATAATGCACTTACTATAAAACGTGTCATTCATGAATGGTTTAAAGTTCCAATAATGCCCATAAAAATATGAGGCAGCAAACTTTACTTGTTGACAGCTCTAATAATGCCCTTAACATAAAGGGAAACATTTGTGAATTGTTTACAGATCTGATAATGCCTGTGATATAAAAGGTGACATTCAGGAACAGGTTACAGATCTAATAATGCCCTTGAAATAGAAAGTAGTATTTGTGAATTGTTTTAAGGCAATCCCAGCTTGAACCTAAGCATCCTTTCGTGAATGTGTCTGCTCTTTCCTGCAGGGGGCGCTCACCGTGGGTGAAGAGAATGCACGGATCATCCAAAGGCACATGGAATTTGATGGCGGGATTGCACATGGCATTGATCAGTTGCTGGAACCACCAAACCTGGGGGCTCAGTGTGACCGATTCACCACGGTGGAGCTATTCGTGAGTATCGGGAAGTGAGGGGGTAACTCAGTCCCACATGGGCACCTGGATCTCTGCACTAGGCTCATCACTGTGTGTGGAGTTAGCAGTGAGTATGGGGAAGTGAGGTGGTAACCCAGGGCCGACCTCATCTTTAATTTAACCCTTCCTCTAAGAGAGGTGCCAAACTCCTCTTTTATCTAACCCTTCCTCTTTGAGAGGAGCCCATCCCTTGCTCCCTCCAACCCTGGCCATCCCTTTCTCCCCCCATCCCTGGCCCATCCTTTGCATCCTCCATCCCTGGCCCATCCTTTGCATCCTCCATCCCTGGCCCATCCTTTGCTCCCTCCATCTCTGGCCCATCCCTTGCTCCTTCCATCCATTGCCCATCCCTTGCTCCCTCCATCCCTTGCTGCCTCCATCCCTTGCTGCCTCCATCCCTTGCTCCCTCCATCCATGGCCCACCCCTTGCTGCCTCTATCCTTTGCTCCCTCCTTCCCTGACCCATCCTTTGCTCCCTCCATCCCTGGTCCATCCCTTGCTCCCTCCATCCCTGGTCCATCCCTGCTAAGTCCCTCCATCCATGGCTCACCCCTTGCTGCCTCTATCCTTTGCTCCCTCCTTCCCTGACCCATCCCTAGCTCCCTCCATCCCTGGTCCATCCCCTGCTCCCTCCATCACTGACCCATCCCTTGCTCCCTCCATCCCTGACCCATCCCTTGCTCCCTCCATCCATGACCCATCCCTTGCTCCCTCCTTCCCTGACCCATCCCTTGCTCCCTCCATCCCTGACCCATCCCTTGCTCCCTCCATCACTGACCCATCCCTTGCTCCCTCCATCCCTGACCCATCCCTTGCTCCCTCCATCCCTGACCCATCCCTTGCTCTCTCCATCACTGACCCATCCCTTGCTCCCTCCTTCCCTGACCCATCCCTTGTTCCCTCCTTCCCTGACCCATCCCTTGCTCCCTCCTTCCCTGACCCATCCCTTGCTCCCTCCATCACTGACCCATCCCTTGCTCCCTCCTTCCCTGACCCATCCCTTGCTCCCTCCATCTCTGGCCCATCCTTTGCTCCCTCCATCCCTTGCTCCCTCAATCCCTGACCCATCCCTTGCTCCCTCCATCCCAGGTCCATCCCTTGCTCCCTCCATCCCTGACCCATTCCTTGCTCCCTCCATCACTGACCCATCCCTTGCTCCCTCCATCTCTGCCCCATCCCTTGCTCCTCCTTCCCAGGCCCATCCCTTCCTCTCTCCTGCCTCAGTGGTCAGAGTGTCCTCCTCTCTGGCTGTGGGTGTGTGTGGAGGGTGCTCCAGAGGGAAGTGCTAGAAGGGGGCGGTGGGTGTGATGTGCACACATGTGAGTCTGTTCGACCTCTCTCTGCCCTTGTGGGTCCTAGAAGCGACTGTTGGCACTACAAACCTTGTCTCTTGCAGCTCCCTGTGTGCGACACTTTATTATTTTCAAGAACCTATGCCACCTACAAAGCACACTTATTTGGAAGTAATGGTACACCTGGAACTCATCTATCAGGCACATTACACATGAGTTTAAAGAGAGAGATTGAAAATAGGTCACATGCACCAAGGGGGGTGGTCAGCTTCCATATTTGATGGAATGATTGTAATAACTCAAAGGGGCAAGGTGTCCAGAGGGGGGACTGTAGTGGGCCCCACAAGTCAGGGTGGGTCACAGAATGTGGTAGTGATGAATTTACAATGCTAGAATCTCATGAAGTTGAACCAGTGAGACAAAAACAAAGCGCTTAGATCGAAGTAATCCCATTTGAGCACATCGAAAAGAGCAAACAATTGTCTTTTCAGCTCTAACGTGCCCTTCAGATGGAGTAAACCTAGAGTTTGTACATCACAAGGGTGGTGGCTGCTCGTGGGTGCTGCTGTGAAAGGTGGGGAGGTATGAGCTGTATTGGGGCCTGAAGGGGGTGAGAACTCTGAGGATGGGCACCTCTAAAAAGCTGGAGGGGTTATCCAAGAGACTGTCACAACGTACAGTGCAGGCTACTGCCCTGGGCTGGTGTTTCAGGCAAGGTATTACCTGATCCCTACCCAGGGGGTCTGAGTAAATTCTTCCTGTTTGTGTTTCAGCGCGGAGATCTGAGCTGTGGACCCTGCAGCTTTGTTCCTGCCTGTCCGCGAGGATCCACGTCACGGGTAAAGTCTGCACTTTCTTTCCTTTGACCCCCGAAATAATGACATGACTAACAGCGGGATTTTGTCTTATTATGTGAATGGATCTCCTGGGCTAGCAGGGTCCAGGCTCTCTGTGTCCTGCGGGTGAATGCGAGGCACATAGTGGACCTCCTGAAGCCCGTCACTCCAGCCCCTACACACAGACACTCACTGACTCCCTCCTCCAGGCACTTACCATATACAACACATAGCCCAGCCACTCGGAATACCCCTAACCGACAGTCGCTCACAACTGCACACCCTACAGGCACTCACTGAACCCCTCCTCCAGGCACTTACCATGTACAACACATAGCCCAGCCACTCGGAATACCCGTAACCGACAGTCGCTCACAACTGCACATCCTACAGACACTCACTGAACCCCTCCTCCAGGCCTTTACCATATACCTCACAGCCCAACCACTCAGAATTCTTCCACCTGGCAGTTACGCACATCCCCACAGACACTCAATGAACCCCTACTCAAGTCACTTACACTGCATCACAGCCAAGCCACTCAGCATACCACTAAACAGCAGTCACTCAGACCTACACATCCCCACAGACACTCACTGCACCCCTACTCAAGGCACTTACATTACATCACATCCAAGCCACTCAGCATACCACTAAACAGCAGTCACTCAGACCTACACATCCCCACAGACACTCACTGACCCTCTCCTCCAGGCTTTAATAATACACACCTTACAGTCCAGTCATCCAGGGCCCCACTAACTGGTAGTCACTCACACCTGCACATCCCCAAAGACCACCACTAACCCCTCCTAAAGGGACTTACAATATACCTCACTGTTCAGCCACTCAGGATACCTCTAACCAACAGTCACTTACAGCTTTACATCTCCACAGATACTAACTGACCCCCTCTTCCAGACACCTACAATGCATCACAGTCCAGCCACTCAGAATCCCACTAACCGGCTGTCACTCACACCAGCACATCCCCACAAATACTAACTGAACCCCTCTGCCAGGCACTTAGAATGCATCACAGCCCAATCATTCAGATTACCACTAACTGACAGTCACTCACACTACCACATCCCCACAAACACTAACTGAACCTACTCTGCCAGGCACTTACAATATACACCTCACAGCCCCATTTACTCAGAATACCACTATCCGACAGTCAGTCACACCAGCACGTCCTACAGACACTCACTGACCCCCTCCTCCAGGCACTTACAGTATACACCTCAGCCACTCAGGACCCCACTAACCAGCTGTCACTCACACCTGCACATCCCTCAGACACTCACTGAACGACTCCAGGCAATTACAATATACACCTCAAAGCCCAGCCACTAAGTAAGCCACTAACCAACAGTCACTCACACATGCACATTTACACAGACACTCATTGAACCCCTCCTCCAGGCAGCTACCATGTACCTCACAGCCCAGCCCCTCAGGATTCCCCTAACCAGCAGTCACTCACACCTTCACATCCCCACACTAACTCGCTGAACCCCTTCTCCAGGCACTTACAATGCATTACAGCCCAGCTCCTCAGGACACCACTGACAGTTGCGCACGTCAGCATATCCCCACAAACACTCACGACACCCCCTGCCGGGCACTTACAATGCATTAAGCACAGCTACTCAGGACACCATTAACCAACAGTCACTCACACCTTCACATCCCTACAGGCACATACTGAATCCTCTCCTCCAAGCACCTACAATACCTCTCAGTCACACTGCATACCACTTGCACCTGCACATCCGCACAGAAGATACTCATTAAACTCCTCCAAGCACTTACAATATACACCTCCCAGCCCAGCTACTCATGATACCACTAAACGACAATCACTCACACATGCACCCCCTTACACACACCAAAACATGCTGCACTTCCAGTAACTAACACAGGCCACTCAGTACATGACTGACAGTCTACTCCCAACAACACTCATTCACCAAAACGTATTAAACTAATTCTCTGTTTACTGACAACAGCACCCACAAAGCCACTTATAACATCCTTCATCCAGAAATACCTTACTAAAGCAGTCCTTCAGCCACACTTGGCAGAGCACACACACTGGCCCCCAAGAACAGTCCCCCTCAGACCTACTAAACATTTACACCAGACACTCTATACAGCATCAAGACACTTAAATCACAAAGCAACCGTAAGTACTCATGCCTCGACTCACCACAGACCCTTACTATACCACTAACAACTGCACTCACCCAGTAAACCAGAATACCGGTCACCACAAGTGCTCAGTATGACACCGACCATAGAAACTCCAAACACTTAGCTCTACCATCCTCCAGTCACTGATTATGGTAAATGGCAGTGTGTCACACCAGCACATACCTAGTCACTCACAACACTGCTCACTCACAGGCACCTAAAACTCAATGCACCCTTTTCATTCACTATAGCACAAACTGACGCACTCACACTTATGCTGCCAATTTCATAGGACTACTAACTACAGTTCCTTGCTCAGGTCAGACACGCTGTCTGCAGGCCTTTTCTCAAGACACTCACTACACCACTGCCAAATACGTGAAATACCATTCATCCAGCCAGTCATACCACCACCCACAGCCATTCACAGCACCATCAAGCGAGAGCAACTAACATCATCGCTCATCCATAGCCACTGCAACAACACATATTCACAGTCAGTCACTGCACCGCTGAAGCAGAATCTCTCACCACATCTCTCATTGTCAGCTTCTTATGGCCGTACTCTTCACACCCACTCATTGCACCATCTACCTCTCCCACTCACTCGCACCAACCCCCTATATCACCAGCCCGCATAGATAATCTCAATACCGCTAACATACAGCCACTCACCCCACCACCCACACCAACCACACATATCACCAGCCAGCACAGATAAACCCAATAGCAGTAACCCACAGTAACGCACAGTCATTCAATATTCTTTCTCCACCCAATTACGCCAACCATGTTGTTCACCAGATGGCACATACTGCCACTAATTGCATTGGACACGTACAGCCTCTCAGGACACCATTTTTTGTCAACAGCCACGCAGCTCACCACTCAACCGGAACCTTTCACCATATCATTCAACAAGTCACCCATTACACCGTATCACACAGCCATTCAGCACGCCACAGGCCCACAGCCACTCACTACACAACTCACCAACAGCTACTCACTATACTACTGACCCATAACCACTAACTACACTTACAACACCTTTCATTAATAGACACACAAGGCCCCAGCCAATCATCCCACCATGCACAAATCCTCCTTGCTACATCACTCCTTTAGATACTCAGAAATAACCATCCCAGCAACCAGTTGAGCCACTTG
Organism: Lissotriton vulgaris; assembly: GCF_964263255.1. NCBI lineage: Eukaryota > Metazoa > Chordata > Amphibia > Caudata > Salamandridae > Lissotriton > Lissotriton vulgaris. Next base: position 1,241,164,693 of record NC_141697.1, read on the forward strand.
CGACACCACCCACCAGGGCAACTTATTGCATCACTTACTGGCAGCCATACACAAATGCACCCACCCTCCTACCTAATGACTCCCTCTAGCCTTGACCTCACAACACAACTAACCACTGGCACTCGCGATAAAGCTTACCTCTGCCTCTCACAACACTCACTCATAGTAACTTCTAACTCTCTAACTCTGCCTTTCCACAAACCTTTACACCGCAGTCACTTCAAGTGCTTGAAACACCGCCAGCATCTAACAACAACACCCCATAGTCACTCACCATTCAAATCCATACATAGTGCGCCGACTACACCACACCACTCGTTAAATCATCAAAACACAGACACTTAATACAATGCTCGCCTGCTGCCATTCATTACGCCACCAACATTGGCCAGTCATGGCAGCCCACACCAACAATTACAAACTTCACCACTCACCCACAGCCATTCAATAAGCGTTCATCTAGAGCCACTAAGGGCGGAAAATCCGTTTCGCTCGCGGATTTTGCGGATTTTCGGTAAATTCGCAATCCGCGAGATCCGCGAATCTCCCGCAAAATCCGCAAATCCGCGAGCAGCGGATTTTATGGCTTGCTCGCACTGTTCGCGTGAGTTCGCGGCTTGCCAGTACAACTTCGCACCCCGCGAGTAAGTGCTAAATTGCAGAAATACGATCTTAGCAAAACTGAAACTACGTACCAGGTTCAAAAGTTCAGGCTCATCATTAGTAGCCATTTCCTGTAGCGCTTCCTGAGGGGCCCCTCCAGAGTTCAGTTGCCAGTTGCAACTATTATGTGACCCTGCTCTGAACCTCAGAATAGTTACACATATGCCACAAAGGTCCTGAATTACAGCTAAGGGAGACAAGCAGGAGCCAGGCTGGAAGTTAAAATCCATTAATCAGCCCCTAATTCATTATTGTCAGTTGGGGCAGGGCAGGTGTTGTAACTAATTTTGCAACAATGAAAGCACTTAGCAAGTGCAAAAGATCACTAATCAGGAAGCACTAAGGAAGCAGGTGCCAGCTAAAAAAATATTCTGTGACACATTAATCAGCCCCAAATTAATTCAGGTCACTTGAGGCAGGGAAGGTGTGCTTTGCTTTGCCGAAAATAATGTACACTGGACAACCAGAGGGTGTGGTGATGAAACAGAGGGTGGCATGGGTGGGCCAGAGGGTGGCATGAGTAGTCAGAGAGTGGCAGTGGTGACAGAGAGTGGCAGTGATGAAGAAGAGTGTCCCAAACAGGCTGGACACGTAGAAACAACAAGTTCGCAAAACTTGCGACCCGACAGGTAAGTTCGCAAATTGCGAAATTGTAAAAACCCTCGCGAACTGGCAGAAACACGCGCGAACACAAAAAAAAATCCGCAAATTCGCGGGAATTCGCGGATTTTGCGGATTGCGAGTTCGCAAATCCGCAAAATTCGCGAACGCGAGATTCGCAAAATTCGCCCATGCTTAAGCCACTCCCTAAACCCCCAACTACTCATCCCACCGACATTATCCAGTCTAAATACAACCCTCCAACAAGGTGCTACATCACTCAAGCACATTACTCACTACACCACCCTCCCACGTCACCTCTCATACCCGTTGCTCCACATCTTACCCTAACTCATAACAGCCAGCAACTATGCAGCTCACTCCACCACTCACATCAGAAAGTGATGCTAGCACTCATCCAGCGATGCACCACTCCGCTCACATGCTTTCTGTTGGTTTGTGGTGTTGCTGTCTCTGGGATGGTCCCAGTGTTGTGATGAGCTTCTTGCTGGTCATTCAGGTGGGGCTTGGTGTTGGGACGTTCCTCCTGTTTGACTGCAGTGCTGGTCACTCATTCGTTAGTCAGGTGCTGTGATCTTCTTGATCTCAGGCTCTCGTTCAATCAGAAGTGGGCCCAGTATTGTGATCGGGGGCTTGTATAATAAGGGGGGACATACAAGTATAAGATGCAGAGTTAACAATGTGGTTGTACTGAGTTGGAGCCTACAGGGGGCATATTATCAAGGACGGCGTTAAAAGTTGTCGCCGGTTTAGCGGCAGGAACTGCTGCTAATGCGGCGAAAATGGGATTGATAATATGCCCTTGAGAATTCCAATAAAAGCCCAGTTTACCACCAGAACATGAGCTTCTATTGGAATTCTCAAGGGCGTATTATCAAGCCCATTATCGTCGCTTTAGCTGCAGTTTTCTGCTGCTAAACCTGTGATCATTTTTAACGTCGTCCTTGATAATATGCCCCCATGTTTATAGGTTTCTGACACTAATACCTCCGTGAGACAGGTGTCTGTAGAGATTATATACAGGCCAATGCAAGATTGCACATTTCTAACCGTATGTCAATGGTTTTCAGAATGCGTATATAAGAGCCGTCCGCAAATGCCTCTCTTACGAATCTCCCTTTGTCTCCAGGGAGAGGTCAGCCCCTGCAAGTACCCCTTTAGGAGTCAATGGTTGCCTTTCTTACATCGTAACTCAAGGTTGTCTCTTCGCTATCAATACGTCAACGACTACCATGACCTGCTGGACTCCCACTACCACCCGTGGCGGAGGCCACAGGTCACCATGATCCAAGGCTGCAGCAAGAGGTGCTTCTCAACCACCTGGACCCCAGAGTGCTGCAAGAACCACTACGGGAGGGAGTGTCGCGGTGAGCAGAGATCCACCATCAGGCAAATGCCCCTGAGAAGAAGCTGTGTGTTCAGTGCCCTGGATGGTGCTTGGAACACATGATTGTTGTGAGCGAATGTTTCGGGCTATTCGTAGTCGGCCAGCAGTTCCAAATAGTGCAGAAAGAAATGAGGTGATCAGCTACACCAAGTCCTCGCCCAGCTTGCAACTTCTTGCACAGACAATATAGCGTCTAAAAAAACGAATGCACATACAGTTTAGAAAGAATACAAGAATAGTTCCTTAATATATCTAATTTGCTAATATTTTTTTTAAAAAAGCCATTTGAAACTCAATATTTACGCCACGCTTCACCTCAAAGAGAAAGGGTCAATGATTCCAGTGATCCAGAGAATTCCAACTAGAACCTTTACTAAATAAAACAAAGATGTACATGAACACTAATAGAAACTAAGGGGCATATTACCAAGGGTGGTGATAGGCAATTATCGCCGGTTTAGCGGCCGTTTTCAGCCACTAAGCGGCGATAATTCTATTGCTCGATTAGCAAGCAGTCGCTAACTGATGTTAGCGACAGCTTTTAGGCGATAGCGAGCGGTTTGGGGCCCGCTTTGCATGTCAGCGATATTTATCGCTAATGACATGCAAAGTGGGCGTACCCAACCTGTTAGCGACTGAAAGCAGTCGCTAATGTCGCTATTGCCTATTCGCAAGGCAGGTGTAGCGATGGAAATTTTCCCGCTATCGCCAAAAACCAACGCTTGCTCAGACCAGTTCTTAGCCATGTTATCCAATGGGAGGTGGATAATATGGCTAAGAGCATTTCATCGCTAATGCGTGAATATCGCTGTATTATCAGCGATATTCACGCATTTCACCGCTATCGCTGGATATTTTAGCACAATGGAGAAAAACATTGGTAATACCATGTTTTCTCCGCTAAGATATCCAGTTATAGGCAGCGATAAAAAAATCGTCGCTAAGCCTATTTAGCAATAAATATTGCTACTTGTTAGTAATATGCCCCTGTATGTTTTGATAGTGTTTCGGTTTCTATATATGATGCCAAGAGCCTTCTTCAGGAAAGACTCTCCCCTTAAGGTAACCAAAGGGGGAACAAAGCATCTAAAATCTCATCAGATTGAGTGAGGGAAGAAATAAAAGGTGTATCTGTTCCTGTCACATCATGTTAATTAAAGGAGCCATGATTCTACTACGCCATAATGTTGGCGAGACCAAAATCTGCAAATGTTTGAAGGCAACCGTATTTACCACTATGTTCTGCTTTGCTGCTGGATACCTGGTCAGTCGCGGTTGCGCTCATCCTTTCCCGGCTGGATTATTGTAATGGCCTCCTAGCAGGCATTAAGAAGTCCTCACTAAAAAAATTACAAACCGTTCAACACGCAGCGGCCAGGCTCGTCCTGAAACTCCCCCGTAGGTCTTCGGCCACTGCAGCCCTTAACGCACTCCATTGGCTGCCCCTCCACAAGAGAATCTTGTTTAAGCTTTTAGTCACCGTCTTTAAAGCTAACAAGTGTACGGGCCCAGCTTACCTGATCAAGCGCTTTCAGCATTATACTCCAACTCGCTGCTTGAGGTCATCAGGCGCTAATTTCATCTCTGAACCCCAAATCAAATTAAAAACAAAGGGTGGAAAGACCTTTTCATTCCTTGCTGTTAGGGCATGGAATCGCCTCCCCCCTAATCTTAGGCATGCCCCCTCAGAAAGCCTTTTCAGGAAATCCCTGAAGACATGGATTTACTCTCAATCCGACTCCTCAGTTCTCGCAGCTATCTGATCCATGCTATCCAAGTAGATCTGCTGTGGGCCCAGCGCCAAGATGCTCCCTCCGGAGCGAAAGAAGCGCTTTACAAAAACCAATAAATATCAAATATCAAATGGTCACTGTTTTCAACGGTCAAACACTGGCAGTGCCATGATGCGACTCATTTGCAGGGTAATTTCAATAAATTCCAAGAACCGTCTTTCACACATGGGGGATCAGTGGATTGGAATACAAACATATACATATTGGAGATACACGTGCAAGAGAGAAAAGAAGCCACTTGATCATGGCATTATTATATATCTGTTGTGCTGGCGTGGAGAGCTGTGGCGGTGATTTTCTGATTCCTTTTGCTGATATTATTATTATTATTATTATTATTGCATTTATTGAGCGCACAGCTACCCGGAGCTTTCCCGGTGCTTGCCTTGGGAACCCGTCCTGGCTTTTCCCTGTGAGATCGCCCCTACAGGGCATCCCCAAGGTGAAAGCCAGGCATCCCGCCACAGGGGGCCGTTGTGGAGATTAAGCAAGCTTAATGCCTAGAGTTGCAGAGTGAGAACCCATGATTAGGTCAGGCACCGAAGCGAGAATTATCGAGTCCGTGGACATTTGAACTCAAGACCCTGCCGCGTCGGGAATTGAACCCTGGTCCCGGGTCTGACCTCAGCTTCCGGGTCTGCCTGCTCTACACCGTGAGCCACACTTCTCCATTGACTGCTGTGACAGTAACAATGCTTCCTGCAATGACGGGTAACTCCTGTGTTAGAAGTTTTCATGTAGGGGCAGTGTGTACATACCTCCTGTGCTGCAGACTGAGTGTGGGACAGGGACTATAACTCCTGAGTTGGGGTGCAGACAGGGAGGGCATACCTCTTAAGCAGATGTTGAGCATTGGGTTGTTTCTGTTGTCTCATGTGCTGCACATTGCGTTGCAGATGTTTCTTAGTGTTGCGTTGCCCTTGCACTACGCTAGATAACGCAATTGCGATGCAACACTAAATTCAGATTTACTAATAAATGCAAGCCCACTTTGCATTGCCGGCAATACTTGGTTTGCTGGACAAACACAAGGCAGTCCAAGTCGCAGCCTCGTGTTACTCTGCACCAGGGAGGCGTGTCCTGTGAACCGTGGGTGTACCCATGGATTCTCACCCATTCCCAGATTTACCATGAGTCGTAGATGTGGTTCTGCGTCAGCATCGTACGCCTCCCCACCAGAGGCACAACAAGGAGAAATATCTTTATTTCTGCACATCTCTACCAGCTCAAAAAGCCTGTGGGGATTGTTTTTGTACAGGAAGGGGTCCCCACCTGTATGAAACGAATCTTGCCTACAGTGCAGACACGCTTGCACCATGGCGCAAGGGTGCCAGGGTAAGGAGAGGACAGGAATGCACCATATCATTCAGGCAGCACAGTGCAGCAAGGTGTCTTGTGTTGCGTGAAAGTTTGATCAATCTTGGCCTGTGCGTCTTGCAGCACCTCTAGAACTTGCGAGCGGCTGTCGATGGTCACCGGTATTTTGTGCTCTTCTGTTTCCAGCATGCCCTGGAGGACTGGAGAGCCCGTGCAGTAATCATGGAGAGTGCAAAGATGGAATCAGCCAGTCCGGAGAATGCGTCTGCTCTGAAGGCTTCAGTGGGACGGCTTGTGAGCTGTGTGAGCCAGGAAGATACGGCCCAGCCTGTTTAGGTAAGTACGCTGGCATAGGCCTATAAACTCAAACATGTGGCAACTTCTGAGCTGTATGAGCCAGGGAGGTGCGGCCCAGCCCTCCTAGGTATGTACACTGCTACATCCCTATAACCTCAGACATGGGACATCTTGGGCCTGAGTCACAGAACTAACTTAAGAAAAAATCCTAAACTTACTACTTTTGGTATTCACAGAAGTTAGGATTTTGTCTTAAGTTTGTCTTAAGACAAACTTAAGACAGACTTAAGACAGACTTAAATTAGGTTGTTGTCTTAAGTCTGTCTTAAGTCTGTCTTAAGATAAACTTTTAAAACAAAATCCTAACTTCTGTGAATACCAAAAGTAGTAAGTTTAGGATTTTGTCTTAAGTTAGTTCTGTGAATCGGGCCCCTTGTGAGCTGTGTGAGCGGGAGAGGCACCGGCTTCCTACGTATGTATGTACACCAGACATGGGACTCCTTGTGTGCACTCTAAAAGATGTTACTCCTGCCATGGGGCTGCATGTGATCTAAGCAGGCACAGCACAGCATGTCTAGGTTTCAATATTGTTATGCTGCTGTAAATTAAGACAAGTGTCTGCATGTAAGCAGGAGAGGTACAGCCAAGGGTGTCTTGGTGTGTATATGTTTACTGTTAGTCACCTGGAACCAAGCCTTTAGAACTGGCCGTGAGCTGGTGAGCTACAGCCCTACCTGCTCAGTGGTATTCATTGTTCTGTGTAGGAAAGTTACCCTTTTTGAGATGGTCAACCCCATTTTTTGCCTGGTAACTAATGTGATTTTGACTGAGAGTGCACGGATTCCTTGCTAATCAGGTCCCCAGTGCCAGATCTCTTTCCCTAAACTGTACGATTGTTCCCCAATTGGCAAATACATTTAGCAACCCCTGTAAATGCCTCGTAAATGGTACCCCTGGTACCTAGGGCACAGAGGCCACAGAAGGTTCCTACGGGCTGCAGCACGTATTGTGCCACTCAAATAAATCCCTCAGCACCACCATGCAAACTGCTATTGCAGGCTGCGTGCCATGGTGCAGAGAAACTTGAAAATATGACATGGCACACCTCCTGTGTGCCATGCCTTGACACTGCATGCAGTGTAGGTAAGTCAGTCCTACAGCCCAAGGAAGGGTGCACTATACTACATGTGTGGACATATCTGAATGAGCGGATACGCCCCTGCAATGTCTCAGTCGACTCTTATATTGCAAGTGAACAAGGAAGCCATTTTAAGTCATGTGCTGAACACTAGTGTTCACAAGTTCCCCAGCTACATGATGACTTCACTGAAATCTTTGGTGTTTGGTATCAAACACCTCGTATTAATAAACCCACATTGATTCCAGTGGATTCATTATTACATATACCCAGAGGGCACCTTAGAAGTGCCCCCTGAAAATGTACAAGCCTCTAGTGTGCCTGCTAACTGGTATAGACCAGCCTGACCCCACAGGCAGGTTCCCCACCCTATGTTGGTGACAGCCAGAGATCTCTGAGGGCAGAAGCCTGCTCTGGCCAGAGATGTTGCCACCTCCTCCAAGCAGGAAGGCTAGCAGCAGCAGCTCAAGACAGGAGGCTTGAATGGCCTTTATCACCCTTTGATATGTGATCCAAGGCTTCCGCAGACAGGGGAAATGCTACCCCCCCCAGGCCCATTTGACACCAGAATAGGCAGAAAAATTAGATCGTCATGAGGCATGTCCCCTATCAGACTTTCTTCGACCCTTAAGGTGGGCTACCCAATGTGGGCACAACTTTTTGAATTCCACCATCTTAATTTTGGCAGAATTAGGTTCTTTGGGTCAGGGTGATTTCCAATTCCCACAAGAAGTGGTCATATAGTGGGCATAGTCGCCCTAAATGTAAGCAGCCCATTGGCTACTTCCTGTCATTCCCCTTAATGCTCCTAAATTGAGTATTTAGGTGGAACCCCTTACAGCAGGAACTTAGATTTGACTGATACAGAAAAGGAGAACACCGAGAGCCACAAGAAAAAGCGAGAACTGAAGACTGCTGTGAATTATTGTCGCCAAACCCTGCCTGCCGCACTAAGCCTTAACAATCACAACCCAGTGACTTGTGCTGCAGCTGAACTGCTGCCAGCACTTCGTAAATTGCCAGTAAGTCTCCCTTGGAGTAGAGGCGCTACTCTCCTGCAGTCCGCAGGCACAGAAATGCAAAGTCCGGCCCACCATGTTGCCGCTCCCTGGATAGCCTGGCACAGCACCATCCCAGGAAGAGGGCCCTGTGCTCCTGAAGGTCAGATTGGTCCCCCCAAAAAGTGAGAGGACACCAGGACCAACTGGAGATGCACAGGGCCAACATAAAGGATACCCGACCCCTTGCAACAAGCCAAAACCGTGAGAGTGAAGTAGGCACTCCAGCGACTCCGGTACAAAGCAGCTATCGAGGAATGTCAGCATCGCAGAGACCCACTCCCAGAGTGATGTAGCTGTCCTGATTTTTGCACCCTCAGCTAGAGGGAGACCCCTCCCCACTGTTCTTCTCATTTCTTCCTGTGGTGCTAGGATCTGGCCAGAGGGAGCATGCGCTCCACTGATCTCATTCCTTTCTGTGGTGCTAGGATCTGGCTAGTGGGAGACGGTGATCCACGGATCTCATTCCTTCCTGTGGTGCTAGGATCTGGCTATTGGGAGACGGTGCTCCACAGATCTCATTCCTTCCTGTGGTGCTAGGATCTGGCTAGTGGGAGAAGGTGCTCCACGGATCTCATTCGTTCCTGTGGTGCTAGGATCAGGCTAGTGGGAGACGGTGCTCCACTGATCTCATTCCTTGCTGTGGTGCTAGGATCTGGCTAGTGGGAGACGGTGCACCACGGATCTCATTCCTTCCTGTGGTGCTAGGATCTGGCTAGTGGGAGACAGTGCTCCACGAATCTCATTCCTTCCTGTGGTGCTAGGATCTGGCTAGTGGGAGACGGTGCTCCTCGGATCTCATTCCTTCCTGTGGTGCTAGGATCTGGCAAGAAGGAGGCGGTGCTCCACTGATCTCATACATTTCCCATGGTGCTAGGATCTGGCTAGAGGGAGGCGGTGCTCCACTGTTCTTCTCACTCCTTCTGATGGTGCTAGGATCTGGCTAGAGGGAGGCGGTGCTCCACTGGTCTTCTCATTTCTTCCTGTGGTGCTAGGATCTGGCCAGAGGGAGACGGTGCTCCACTGATCTCCTTCCTTCCTGTGGTGCTAGGATCTGGCTAGAGGGAGACGGTGCTCTATTGATCTCATTCCTTCCTATTGTGCTAGGATCTGGCCAGAGGGAGCATGCACTCCACTGATCTCATTCCTTCCTGTGGTGCTAGGATGTGGCTAGTCGGAGACGGTGCTCCACGGATCTCATTCCTTCCTGTGGTGCTAGGATCTGGCTAGTGGGAGACGGTGCTCCACGGATCTCATTCCTCCCTGTGGTGCTAGGATCTTGCAAGAAGGAGATGGTGCTCCGCTGATCTCATAAATTTCCCGTGGTGCTATGATCTGGCTAGAGGGAGACGGTGCTTTTCTGGTCTTCTCATTTCTTCCTGTGGTGCAAGGATCTGGCCAGAGGAAGATGGTGCTCCACTGATCTTTTCACTCCTTCTTGTGGTGCTAAGGTCTGGCTAGAGGGAGACGGTGCTCCAATGATCTTCTCTTTCCTTTCCGTGGTGCTAAAATTTGACCAGAGGGAGACAGCACTCTACTGATCTCATTCCTTCCCATGGTGCTAGAATCTGGCTAGAGGGAGGCGGTGCTCCACTGTTCTTCTCACTCCTTCCGATGGTGCAAGGATCTGGCTAGAGGGAGACGGTGCTCCACTGATCTTCTCATTCCTTTACGTGGTGCTAAAATCTGACCGGAGGGAGATGGTGCTCCACTGATCTTATTCCTTCTTGTGGTGGTAGGTTCCTGCTAGAGGGAGGTGGTGCTCCATTGATCTTCTCACTCCTTCCGATGGTGCAAGGATCTGGCTAGTGGGAGACGGTGCTCCATTGATCTTTTCATTCCTTCCTGTGGAGCTAGGATCTGGCTAGATGGAGGTGGTGCTCCACTGATCTCATTCCTTCCTGTGGTGCTAGGATCTGGCTAGATGGAGGCGGTGCTCCACTGATCTCATTCCTTCCTGTGGTGCTAGGATCTGGCTAGTAGGAGACGGTGCTCCACTGATCTCATTCCTTCCTGTGGTGCTAGGATCTGGCAAGAGGGAAGCAGTGCTCTACTGATCTCATACATTTTTGTGGTGCTAAGATCTGGCTAAAGGGAGGCGGTGGTCCATGGATCTCATTCCTTCCTGTGGTGCTAGGATCTGGTTATTGGGAGACAGTGCTCCACTGATCTTCTAATTCTTTTCTGTGGTACTAGGATCTGGCTAGTGGGAGACGGTGCTCCACGGATCTCATTCCTTCCTGTGGTGCTAGGATCTGGCTAGTAGGAGACGGTGCTCCACTGATCTCATTCCTTCCTGTGGTGCTAGGATCTGGCTAGTGGGAGACGGTGCTCCACGGATCTCATTCCTTCCTGTGGTGCTAGGATCTGGCAAGAAGGAGGCGGTGCTCCACTGATCTCATAAATTTCCCATGGTGCTAGGATCAGGCTAGTGGGAGACGGTGCTCCACTGATCTTATTCCTTGCTGTGGTGCTAGGATCTGGCTAGTGGGAGACGGTGCTCCACGGATCTCATTCCTTCCTGTGGTGCTAGGATCTGGCTAGTAGGAGACGGTGCTCCACTGATCTCATTCCTTCCTGTGGTGCTAGGATCTGGCTAGTGGAAGACGGTGCTCCACGAAACTCATTTCTTCCTGTGGTGCTAGGATCTGGCTAGAGGGAGGCGGTGCTCCGCTATTCTTCTCACTCCTTCCGATGGTGCTAGGATCTGGCTAGAGGGAGGCGGTGCTCCACTGGTCTTCTCATTTCTTCCTGTGGTGCTAGGATCTGGCCAGATGGAGCCTGCGCTTCACTGATCTCATTCCTTCCTGTGGTACTAGGATCTGGCTAGTGGGAGATGGTGCTCCATGGATATCATTCCTTCCCGTGGTGCTAGGATCTGGCTAGAGGGAGACGGTGCTTTTCTGGTCTTCTCATTTCTTCCTGTGGTGCAAGGATCTGGCCAGAGGAAGACGGTGCTCCACTGATCTTTTCACTCCTTCTTGTGGTGCTAAGGTCTGGCTAGAGGGAGGCGGTGCTCCACTGATCTTCTCTTTCCTTTCCATGGTGCTAAAATTTGACCAGAGGGAGACAGCACTCTACTGATCTCATTCCTTCCCATGGTGCTAAAATCTGGCCAGAGGGAGGCGGTGCTCCACTGTTCTTCTCACTCCTTCCGATGGTGCTAGGTTCTCGCTACAGGGAGACGGTGCTCCACTGATCTCATTCCTTCCTGTGGTGCTAGGATATGGCCCGAGGGAAGCGGTGCTCCATTGATCTCATACCTTACTGCGGTGCTAAGTTCTGGCTAGAGGGAGGCGGTGCTCCACTCATCTCATTACTTCCTGTGGTGCTAGTATTTGGCTAGAGGGAGGTGGTGTTCCACTTATCCTATTCTTTCCTGTGGTGCTAGGATCTGGCCAGAGGGAAGCGCTGCTCCACTGATCTCATTCATTCTTGTGGTGCTAGGTTCTGGCTAGAGGAAGGTTGTGCTCCACTGATCTTCTCCTTCCTTCCTGTGGTGCTAGGATCTCGCCAGAGGGAGGCAGTGCTCCACTGATCTTCTTAGTCCTTCCTAGGATGCTAGGTTCTCGCTACAGGGAGACGGTGCTCCACTGATCTTCTCCTTCCTGCCTGTGGTGCTAGGATCTGACCAGAGGGAGGCGATGCTCCACTGATCTCATTCCTTCCTGAGGTGCTAGGATCTGCCCAGAGGGAGATGGCGCTCAACTGATCTTTTTTACGTCCTTTCTCTGGTGCTATGTTCTGGCTAGAAGGAGGTGGTGCTCTGCTGATCTCATTCCTTCCTGAGGTGCTAGGATCTGGCTAGAAGGAGGCGGTGCTCCGCTGATCTCATTCCTTCCTGAGGTGCTAGGATCTGGCCAGAGGGAGGCAGTGCTCCACTGATCTTATTCCTTCTTGTGTTGCTAGGTTCTGGCTAGAGGAAGGCGGTGCTTCACTGATCTCATTCCTTTTTGTGGTGCTAGGTTCTGGCTAGAGGGAGACGGTTCTCCACTGATCTTCTCCTTCCTTCCTATGGTGCTAGGATATGGCCAGAGGGAGGCAGTGCTCCACTGATCTTCTCAGTTCTTCATATGGTGCTAGGTTCTCGCTACAGGGAGACGGTGCTCCACTGATCTCATTCTTTCTTGTGGTGCTAGGATCTGAATAGGAACAGGCGGTGCTCCTCTGATCTTCTCCTTCCTGCCTGTGATGCTAGGATCTGGCCAGAGGGAGGCGGTGCTCCACTGATCTCATTCCTTCTTGTGGTGCTAGGTTCTGGCAAGAGGGAGACGGTGCTCCACTGATCTCATTCCTTCCTGAGGTGCTAGGTTCTAGCTAGAGGGAGACGCTGTTTCACTGATCTTCTCATTCCTTCTTGTGGTGCTAAGGTCTGGCTAGAGGGAGACGGTGCTCCACTGATCTTCTCATTCTTTCCGTGGTGCTAAGATCTGGCCAGAGGGAGCATGCACTCCACTGATCTCATTCCTTCCTGTGGTGCTAGGATGTGGCTAGTCGGAGACGGTGCTCCACGGATCTCATTCCTTCCTGTGGTGCTAGGATCTGGCTAGTGGGAGACGGTGCTCCACGGATCTCATTCCTCCCTGTGGTGCTAGGATCTTGCAAGAAGGAGATGGTGCTCCGCTGATCTCATAAATTTCCCGTGGTGCTATGATCTGGCTAGAGGGAGACGGTGCTTTTCTGGTCTTCTCATTTCTTCCTGTGGTGCAAGGATCTGGCCAGAGGAAGATGGTGCTCCACTGATCTTTTCACTCCTTCTTGTGGTGCTAAGGTCTGGCTAGAGGGAGACGGTGCTCCAATGATCTTCTCTTTCCTTTCCGTGGTGCTAAAATTTGACCAGAGGGAGACAGCACTCTACTGATCTCATTCCTTCCCATGGTGCTAGAATCTGGCTAGAGGGAGGCGGTGCTCCACTGTTCTTCTCTCTCCTTCCGATGGTGCAAGGATCTGGCTAGAGGGAGACGGTGCTCCACTGATCTTCTCATTCCTTTACGTGGTGCTAAAATCTGACCGGAGGGAGATGGTGCTCCACTGATCTTATTCCTTCTTGTGGTGGTAGGTTCCTGCTAGAGGGAGGTGGTGCTCCATTGATCTTCTCACTCCTTCCGATGGTGCAAGGATCTGGCTAGTGGGAGACGGTGCTCCATTGATCTTTTCATTCCTTCCTGTGGAGCTAGGATCTGGCTAGATGGAGGTGGTGCTCCACTGATCTCATTCCTTCCTGTGGTGCTAGGATCTGGCTAGATGGAGGCGGTGCTCCACTGATCTCATTCCTTCCTGTGGTGCTAGGATCTGGCTAGTAGGAGACGGTGCTCCACTGATCTCATTCCTTCCTGTGGTGCTAGGATCTGGCAAGAGGGAAGCAGTGCTCTACTGATCTCATACATTTTTGTGGTGCTAAGATCTGGCTAAAGGGAGGCGGTGGTCCACGGATCTCATTCCTTCCTGTGGTGCTAGGATCTGGTTATTGGGAGACAGTGCTCCACTGATCTTCTAATTCTTTTCTGTGGTACTAGGATCTGGCTAGTGGGAGACGGTGCTCCACGGATCTCATTCCTTCCTGTGGTGCTAGGATCTGGCTAGTAGGAGACGGTGCTCCACTGATCTCATTCCTTCCTGTGGTGCTAGGATCTGGCTAGTGGGAGACGGTGCTCCACGGATCTCATTCCTTCCTGTGGTGCTAGGATCTGGCAAGAAGGAGGCGGTGCTCCACTGATCTCATAAATTTCCCATGGTGCTAGGATCAGGCTAGTGGGAGACGGTGCTCCACTGATCTTATTCCTTGCTGTGGTGCTAGGATCTGGCTAGTGGGAGACGGTGCTCCACGGATCTCATTCCTTCCTGTGGTGCTAGGATCTGGCTAGTAGGAGACGGTGCTCCACTGATCTCATTCCTTCCTGTGGTGCTAGGATCTGGCTAGTGGGAGACGGTGCTCCACGAAACTCATTTCTTCCTGTGGTGCTAGGATCTGGCTAGAGGGAGGCGGTGCTCCGCTATTCTTCTCACTCCTTCCGATGGTGCTAGGATCTGGCTAGAGGGAGGCGGTGCTCCACTGGTCTTCTCATTTCTTCCTGTGGTGCTAGGATCTGGCCAGATGGAGCCTGCGCTTCACTGATCTCATTCCTTCCTGTGGTACTAGGATCTGGCTAGTGGGAGATGGTGCTCCACGGATCTCATTCCTTCCTGTGGTGCTAGGATCTGGCTAGTGGGAGACGGTGCTCCAATGATCTTATTCCTTCCTGTGGTGCTAGGATCAGGCTAGTGGGAGACGGTGCTCCACGGATATCATTCCTTCCCGTGGTGCTAGGATCTGGCTAGAGGGAGACGGTGCTTTTCTGGTCTTCTCATTTCTTCCTGTGGTGCAAGGATCTGGCCAGAGGAAGACGGTGCTCCACTGATCTTTTCACTCCTTCTTGTGGTGCTAAGGTCTGGCTAGAGGGAGGCGGTGCTCCACTGATCTTCTCTTTCCTTTCCATGGTGCTAAAATTTGACCAGAGGGAGACAGCACTCTACTGATCTCATTCCTTCCCATGGTGCTAAAATCTGGCTAGAGGGAGACGGTGCTCCACTGTTCTTCTCACTCCTTCCGATGGTGCTAGGTTCTCGCTACAGGGAGACGGTGCTCCACTGATCTCATTCCTTCCTGTGGTGCTAGGATATGGCCCGAGGGAAGCGGTGCTCCATTGATCTCATACCTTACTGCGGTGCTAAGTTCTGGCTAGAGGGAGGCGGTGCTCCACTCATCTCATTACTTCCTGTGGTGCTAGTATTTGGCTAAAGGGAGGTGGTGTTCCACTTATCCTATTCTTTCCTGTGGTGCTAGGATCTGGCCAGAGGGAAGCGCTGCTCCACTGATCTCATTCATTCTTGTGGTGCTAGGTTCTGGCTAGAGGAAGGTTGTGCTCCACTGATCTTCTCCTTCCTTCCTGTGGTGCTAGGATCTCGCCAGAGGGAGGCAGTGCTCCACTGATCTTCTTAGTCCTTCCTAGGATGCTAGGTTCTCGCTACAGGGAGACGGTGCTCCACTGATCTTCTCCTTCCTGCCTGTGGTGCTAGGATCTGACCAGAGGGAGGCGATGCTCCACTGATCTCATTCCTTCCTGAGGTGCTAGGATCTGCCCAGAGGGAGATGGCGCTCAACTGATCTTTTTTACGTCCTTTCTCTGGTGCTATGTTCTGGCTAGAAGGAGGTGGCGCTCTGCTGATCTCATTCCTTCCTGAGGTGCTAGGATCTGGCTAGAAGGAGGCGGTGCTCCGCTGATCTCATTCCTTCCTGAGGTGCTAGGATCTGGCCAGAGGGAGGCAGTGCTCCACTGATCTTATTCCTTCTTGTGTTGCTAGGTTCTGGCTAGAGGAAGGCGGTGCTTCACTGATCTCATTCCTTTTTGTGGTGCTAGGTTCTGGCTAGAGGGAGACGGTGCTCCACTGATCTCATTCTTTCTTGTGGTGCTAGGATCTGAATAGGAACAGGCGGTGCTCCTCTGATCTTTTCCTTCCTGCCTGTGATGCTAGGATCTGGCCAGAGGGAGGCGGTGCTCCACTGATCTCATTCCTTCTTGTGGTGCTAGGTTCTGGCAAGAGGGAGACGGTGCTCCACTGATCTCATTCCTTCCTGAGGTGCTAGGTTCTAGCTAGAGGGAGACGCTGTTTCACTGATCTTCTCATTCCTTCTTGTGGTGCTAAGGTCTGGCTAGAGGGAGACGGTGCTCCACTGATCTTCTCATTCTTTCCGTGGTGCTAAGATCTGGCCAGAGGGAGACGGTGCTCCACTGATCTCATTCCTTCCTGAGGTGCTAGGATCTGACCAGAGGGAGATGGCGCTCCACTGATCCTTTCAGTCCTTCCTTCGGTGCTAGGTTCTGGCTAGAGGGAGATGGTGCTTCACTGATCTTCTCATTCTTTTCCGTGGTGCTAAGATTTGACCAGAGGGAGACGCTGTTACACTGATCTCATTCCTTCCTGAGGTGCTAGGATCTGACCAGAGGGAGACAGCGTTCCACTGATCTTCTCAGTCCTTCCTAAGGTGATAGGGTCGACCAGAGTGAGGCGGTGCTCCACTGATCTCATTACTTCCTGAGGTGCTAGGATCTGGCTAGAAGTAGGCGCTGCTCCACTGATCTCATTCCTTCCTGAGGTGCTAGGATCTGACCTGAGGGAGACAGCGCTCCACTGATCTTCTCAGTCCTTCCTGAGGTGATAGGGTCTGACCAGAGTGAGGCGGTGCTCCACTGATCTCATTCCTTCCTGAGGTGCTAGGATCTGGCTAGAAGGAGGCAGTGCTCCGCTGATCTCATTCCTTCCTGAGGTGCTAGGATCTGGCCAGAGGGAGACAGCGCTCAACTGATCTTCCCAGTCCTTCCTGAGGTGCTAGGATCTGGCCAGAGGGAGACGGCGCTCCACTGATCTTTTCAGTCCTTCCTTTGGTGCTAGGTTCTGGCTAAAGGGAGACCGTGTTTCACTGATCTTCTCATTCTTTTCCGTGGTGCTAAGATTTGACCAGAGGGAGACTCTGATCCACTGATCTCATTCCTTCCTGAGGTGCTAGGATCTGACCAGAGGGAGGCAGTGCTCCACTGATCTTCACATTACTTCCCATGGTGCTAGGATATGGCTAGAGGGGAGCGGTGCTCCACTGATCTTCTCAGTCCTTCCTGTGGTGCTAGTGTCTGGTTAGAGGGAGACAGTGCTCCACTGATGTCATTCCTTCCTGTGGTGCTAGGATCTGGCCCAAGGGAAGTGGTGCTCCATTGATCTCATACCTTCCTGTGGTGCTAATTTCTGGCTAGAGGGAGGCGGTGCTCCACTTATTTCATTCCTTCCTGTGGTGCTAGTATTTGGCTAGAGGGAGGTGGTGTTCCACTGATCTCATTCCTTCCTGTGGTGCTAGGATCTGGATAGAGGGAGGCGGTGCTCCACTGATCTCATTCATTCTTGTGGTGCTAGGTTCTGGCTAGAGGAAGGTGGTGCTCCACTGATTTTCTCCTTCCTTCCTGTGGTGCTAGTATCTCGCCAGAGGGAGGCAGTGCTCCACTGATCTTCTCAGTCCTTCCCAGGATGCTAGGTTCTCGCTACAGGGAGACGGTGCTCCACTGATCTTCTCCCTCCTGCCTGTGGTGCTAGGATCTGACCAGACTGAGGCGATGCTCCACTGATCTCATTCCTTCCTGAGGTGCTAGGATCTGACCAGAGGGAGAAGGCGCTCCACTGATCTTTTTATTCCGTTCTCTGGTGCTAGGTTCTGGCTAGAAGGAGTCGGTGCTCTGCTGATCTCATTCCTTCCTGAGGTGCTAGGACCTTGCCAGAGGGAGGCGGTGCTCCACTGATCTCATTCCTTTTGTGGTGCTAGGTTCTGGCTAGAGGAAGGCGGTGCTCCACTGATCTCATCCCTTCTTGTGGTGCTAGGTTCTGGCTAGAGGGAGACGGTGCTTCACTGATCTTCTCCTTCCTTCCTATGGTGCTAGGATCTGGCCAGAAGGAGGCAGTGCTCCACTGATCTTCTCAGTCCTTCGTATGGTGCTAGGCTCTCGCTACAGGGAGACGGTGCTCCACTGATCTCATTCTTTCTTGTGGCGCTAGGATCTGACTAGGAACAGGCGGTGCTCCACTGATCTTCTCCTTCCTGCCTGTTATGCTAGGATCTGGCCAGAGGGAGGCGATGCTCCACTGATCTTATTCCTTCTTGTGGTGTTAGGTTCTGGCCAGAGGGAGACGGTGCTCCACTGATCTTCTCATTCTTTCAGTGGTGCTAAGATCTGGCCAGAGGGAGACGGTGCTCCATTGATCTCATTCCTTCCTGAGGTGCTAGGATCTGACCAGAGGGAGACAGCGTTCCACAGATCTTTTCAGTCCTTCCTTCAGTGCTAGATTCTGGCTAGAGAGAGACGGTGCTTCACTGATCTTCTCATTCTTTTCCGTGGTGCTACGATTTGACCAGAGGGAGACGCTGTTCCACTGATCTCATTCCTTCCTGAGGTGCTGGGATCTGACCAGAGGGAGACACCGCTCCACTGATCTTCTCAGTCCTTCCTGAGGTGATAGGATCAGACCAGAGGGAGGCGGTGCTCCACTGATCTCATTCCTTCCTGAGGTGCTAGGATCTGGCTAGAAGGAGGCGGTGCTCCGCTGATCTCATTCCTTCCTGAGGTGCTAGGATCTTGCTAGAGGGAGGCGTTGCTCCACTGATCTTCTCATTACTTCCCATGGTGCTAGGATCGGGTAGAGGGAAGCAGTGCTCCACTGATCTTCTCAGTCCTTCCTGTGGTGCTAGTGTCTGGTTAGATGGAGACAGTGCTCCACTGATCTCATTCCTTCCTGTGGTGCTAGGATCTGGCCAGAGGGAGGCGGCGCTCCACTGATTTTCTCAGTCCTTTCTCTGGTGCTACGTTCTGGCTAGAAGGAGGCGGTGCTCTGCTGATCTCATTTCTTCCTGAGCTGCTAGGATTTGGCTAGAAGGAGGAAGTGCTCTGCTGATCTCATTCCTTCCTGAGGTGCTTCTATCTGGCTAGAAGGAGGCGGTGCTCTGCTGATCTCATTCCTGCCTGAGGTGCTAAGATCTGGCCAGAGGGAGGCGTCGCTCCACTGATCTCATTCCTTCTTGTGGTGCTAGGTTCTGGCTAGAGGAAGGCGGTGCTCCACTGATCTCATTCCTTCTTGTGATGCTAGGTTCTGGCTAGAGGAAGGCGGTGCTCCACTGATCTCATTCCTTCCTGTGGCGCTAGGATCTGACCAGAGGGAGGCGGTGCTCCACTGATCTCATTCCTTCCTGTGGTGCTAGGTTCTGGCTAGAGGAAGGCGGTGCTCCACTGATCTCATTCCTTCTTGTGATGCTAGGTTCTGGCTAGAGGGAGACGGTGCTCCACTGATCTTCTCCTTCGTTCCTATGGTGCTGGGATCTGGCCAAATGGAGGCAGTGCTCCACTGATCTTCTCAGTTCTTCATATGGTGCTAGGTTCTCGCTACAGGGAGACGGTGCTCCACTGATCTCATTTTTTCTTGTGGTGCTAGGATCTGACTAGGAACAGGCGGTGCTCCACTGATCTTCTCCTTCCTGCCTGTGGTGCTAGGATCTGACCAGATCGAGACGGCGCTCCACTGATCTTTTCAGTCCTTCCTGTGGTGATAGGTTCTGGCTAGAGGGAGGCGGTGCTCCACTGATCTCATTCCATCCTGTGGTGATAGGTTCTGGCTAGAGGGAGGCGGCGCTCCACTGATCTCATTCCATCCTGTGGTGCTAGGATCTGGCTAGAGGGAGGCGGTGCTCCACTGATCTTCTCCTTCCTGCCTGTGGTGCTAGGATCTGACCAGATCGAGACGGCGCTCCACTGATCTTTTCAGTCCTTCCTGTGGTGATAGGTTCTGGCTAGAGGGAGGCGGTGCTCCACTGATCTCATTCCTTCCTGTGGTGCTAGGATCTGGCCAGATCGAGACGGCGCTCCACTGATCTTTTCAGTCCTTCCTGTGGTGATAGGTTCTGGCTAGAGGGAGGCAGTGCTCCACTGATCTCATTCCTTCCTGTGGCGCTAGGATCTGACCAGAGGGAGGCGGTGCTCCACTGATCTCATTCCTTCTTGTGGTGCTGCAGGTGCAGGGGATTGAGGCAACCTGAGCCAGTAGATAACACACCCCTGTTTTTCCCTTTTTTCCAGCCTGTAATTGTACTGAGAATGGAGCCTGTGACGAGGGGGTTTCCGGGGGCGGAACCTGTTACTGCAACGAGGGGTGGACGGGGCAGTCCTGTGAGATCCAACAAGGTACGTGTGTGTGTCGAAGTGAAACAGTCTGTCTATCTGTCCATACTGTGCATAGGCTCCTCCCTGGAGAGTCAGAGGCCGCTCTTCCCATTCTTTGGTGGCAGAGGGGGAGGGGCTCACTTTGAGTTAACAAAGCTGTGCCTGCCTGTGAGCGCTGGGTCAGTGTGATACTTGAATGTACTTGTTACAAGCAGGAAGCAGGGGTTGGAGTCTGGTCAGTTCTGCCTTCTCAGTTCTTTATTACAGTTTTTTGGTTAGTCAATCTGGGGCCGATTCACAGAACTAACTTAAGACAAAATCCTAAACTTACTCCTTTTGGTATTCACAGAAGTTAGGATTTTGTCTTAAGTTTGTCTTTAGACAAACTTAAGACAGACTTAAGACAGACTTAAGACAAAATCCTAACTTAAGTCTGTCTTAAGTCTGTTTTAAGACAAACTTAAGACAAAATCCTAACTTCTGTGAATACCAAAAGGAGTAAGTTTAGGATTTTGTCTTAAGTTATTTCTGTGAATCGGGATCTCTCTGTTTGTTCTTGGTAGAGATGCTCCCCGGATCATTATTGGGGCATACGCTGCTGAACTCAAATGGAAATGAATGAATGCAATAGCTAGGAAATAAGTAATTGACTCCAAACATGTATTTTTCGCTGTTTTGCATCTTTGATAATATAAATATTCCGCTTGTACTTGTCCCTTCTCACACAGAGGTGCTGCCCGTGTGTTCTCCGGCCTGTGACGTCAGCGCCACATGTAGAGCAGATAATGTCTGCGAATGTCACCCCTACTACGAAGGCGATGGGTGGTCATGCACAGGTAGGCTCAGAGATGTGGTGAGGGCCCCATCATGCGTGCAGCTCTCCTCTTTTTTTTCATTTTTGTGGTATTATGTAGCACAGAGCCAGTCGTACACTCGCTTTACGTGTTCATTAAAGCCCTGGAATAACAACCTCTTTGTACAGTTCTGCATTCTGGCAGGACCTACCTCCAGATGCCCCTCACAACCTTCTTGTAATGATCATCAGCCGCTGAGAGCACCTTCCTGCACTTTCTACATTAAATGTAGTAATTACAAAGGTGATCAATGTCCCACAGAGAATCATAGCGCCTAGAATCTTCACTCTTAGTACATATTCTCCAAGGTCCCCTTGCTGGAACTTGTAAATGAGACTTTGATCTTTCTGCAAACCGTGCACAGGAGCTGCCACAAATACATGTGCCCCACAACACACTCCTCAAGCACTAGGGCTTCCAGGAGGTTTCATTAAACTGGGTTTAGAAGTTGGAAGGGGCCAGAGAGAGAAGTGAAGACAGGGATTTGAGTTCATGCATCTTCTGCATCTCATGAATTCACTCTCCAGGCTTCAGCTGGTCTGAAAGGCCTTTCCTTGCGGTGGTTCTCATTCCTTGTGGGCAGAC